>NW_026927629.1:0-313807 GCF_032062105.1 Saccostrea cuccullata | reverse complement strand
CAAACAAGGGAGTGAATTCTGTAAGGAAGTGTCAGGCATTATCCAGGAAAGGTTTGTAGTTAATATTGAAGTACAGTTAAGCATCCTTAATCCTATTTATATTACACGTAACTGTACATGTGAGGGTCAATGAGTACATTAATTTCATCAAAGAAATTTTAAGTATTTTAAATCATTTAAATGTCAATTAAAAAAAGAGTAAATTGAAAATATGATATATATATAGATTAACAACTACACATACAACAAATATAAAAATATTCTACAACAAAGCTCAAATTTTGCCATGGTGTTGGAATTTATTTTAACATTTTAATTTAGATTTATTTTGAAAAAAATGTAGAATAGATAGAAGTAAAAATTTATGCAAGTGTACATAGGGGTGTTGAACCTTAATTTTTCAATGTGTTCAAAAAAACCTATTGGTACTCATTTGCCCTAGCAAAGGATTTCTGATCTGATTGTCTCATAGTCAGGGTTTCGTTAGGAGATAAGTGAATCAGACACCCGTGGCTTGTAAAGACAACTTATACCTATCTTTTTAAAATTTAATTTTGATTTTTATGTGTTATCTGACAAATGTTTCATTTTTCTTGTCGTCATGTTTAACCCCCTTCCCCGCACTCACGCATTTTAACGCATATACCATTTCCTATTTCTAACGCAAAATCACGCATATACCGTTTCCCCGCAATCACGCATTTTCACGCACTTTAAAAAGTTCATTTAATCTTATATTTAACAGCAATTTCCTTTTATTTTATACTTGCAAAAATCTTAAGAAATAAGAAAAGTTATTTTTGCACAAAAAATATTACAGCATAATATTATTTGCGCTTTACTTTAGAGAAACGTGTACCACGCTAAAAGGTGCTTGCGGGGAAATGGTAAATTTATATTTCTATGACGTGAACATTAAGTGTATGCGGCATTACAGTTCAGTAAGTTGTAAAGAGTTAAACACAATATTTTACAGGGCTGACCTAGAGGGAAATTACGCAAAACATCTCAACAAACTCAGTCAGAAACTTGTAAAAGCCACAACAGGAAATTTAGGGTAAGGCAAGGCATGTGTTCAAATGTACCTAGATTTCTACACAGTTTTGTTTAAATTTATGTAAGAGTCGCATTTATATTTCAAGAAATCAAGACCTACACAATACATACTGTAGTTGTGGGAAAAGAAACGGAAAACAACACAAACATGCAAAATTGACTTTCACAATATTGCAGACAAGGTTAAATAATATATATTTATTGTCTGGGATTTCAACATATTTAGATCTTGTTTCCAAATTTGCTATAATTGACAGGACATAGCTGATCATGTCTGCAGTGGGAAGTAAAAAAACATCATCATAGCGATCTAATATTTCATCTATATATATATATACAGGTCCAATATTCCACTTAACTGTCCAACATTGATTCTTTTGGACTGCTCAGTAAAACAATAGAAAATATTAGACTGTTCAAGTATAGATTTACATTTATAAGGAAATAATTTTTATACATCCAACAATCCAATTTTGCTTAAGTCTAATTCAAGAAGAGTCCTAAAATCAGGGGGCAAATAAAACTTAGGATTTAGATGTATATTTATCATGTTTATTATCGTAATCATAATAATATAGCTGCTACTTTCCCAGTCCACTTGAGAACACTTCACCAGTAGCTAAGCACTGTGCTGTAAGTTACTAAGGACAGTGTAAGAGTGACACAACACACTTGACATATAATTGTAATATGAACACTCCATTCAAGCACTGTCATATGTTTTGGGGAGTCCATTTGTAATTTAGTCTGGCTTATAGCAGTGGATCAATGTTGAAATGTACTTTTCCCGTCTAATTTTTTCAGTGTTTTAATTTTTGAGTAGGTTCTTGTGTAAGATACATCTATTGTAACAGTAATATATTTTGTTATGACATCCCAATTATTAATAACCAGCTGAAGTATCTGATATTAGAAACAAGTCGTTATTCAGGGAATATTGACTATTGTGTCTTCAATATTATTCTTAGTACTGTTCTTTCACAGATTATGTTTTACACTTTATTCTGTTATTATCTAGTTTGAGTCAATCAGAGAAAAATAGTTATTTGCAATAAATTGTATATCAGTGATTTGCAACAAAAGAGAAGTTAACTTTTTGTCAATTGTACCTTCTTAATCCCTTTGTTTGCTTGTTTGTCATTCAGATGTAATCTTATTTAACCTGTAAACTAATTCCTTTGTCTGTCTATTAGAACCCTAGCTGACGGATGGCGGTCGGTGGCCAGTGTCATGGAGCAGGAGGCGGAGCTTCACAAGTAAGGGTCAGAGGTCAAAGTTCACAAAATTATGTTCCTAAAGATTTCTAAAGATATATTTCACTATAGAGATGTAACGAAGGTCAATGAAAGCATTACTTTAAGCAGACTGTTTAATATTTTTTTTTCTTACAGGAATTTAGGTCAGGCATTGGCTGAGGAGATTAGTAAACCATTAAAATCTCTGGTGGAAACCCAGAATAAGGCCAGAAAACCCGTAAGTTAGGGAACCAGAATATCACTTGTAAGCCTGTAAATGTATGGGTACATGTAACAGAACCAGAATATCACTTGTAAGCCTGTAAATGTATGGGTACATGTAACAGAACCAGAATATCACTTTTAAGCCTGTAAATGTATGGGTATACATGTAACAGAACCAGAATATCACTGTAAAGCCTGTAAATGTATGGGTACATGTAATAGGACCAGAATATCACTTTTAAGCCTGTTAATGTATGGGTACATGTAATAGAACCAGAATATCACTTGTAAGCCTGTAAATGTATGGGTACATGTAACAGAACCAGAATATCACTTTTAAGCCTGTAAATGTATGGGTACATGTAACAGAACCAGAATATCACTTTTAAGCCTGTAAATGTATGGGTACATGTAACAGAACCAGAATATCACTTTTAAGCCTGTAAATGTATGGGTACATGTAACAGAACAAGAATATCACTACAAAATCAGAAAACGTATATGAGTTTCTGACAAAACCAGTCTATCACTAAAAACCAGGAAATTCAATAAGTAATCATGGTAATAGAACCAGAATATCACTGTAAAGCCAGAAAACAAGTTAACATGGATAAATTAAAAAAAATATTTGTTAGAAAATCTTCATATTAAGTAGAAGCAAAATGCAGGTCAGACACATTTAAACAACCTTATCATAAAAAGGTCTTATTTTGTAGATAGAGGCAACAGTGGACAAAAGTCTAAAGACCCTAACAGACAAAAGAACTGAAGAAACCAAGGTATGGAGAAAAATCAAGTTATTTATTACTGAGCTCTATTTTACTGGTCAGTTTATTATTTAGATCATAGGTGTTAAATGGATGAATTAATCAAGGAATTTTAAAGTAATGTTGAGGCCTCTGAAAGTATTTCTGCTTCAAGATTTAGTTGGTACTGCTCAACCTGCATGCCAATTTATTACAGTAAAACTTGTTTAGTACTAACACAGACATTACAAATTCATGGATAAAGCAAGTCGTCTTGGATTCTCAGCTATATAAATTTATCGAAATCAATTCCTTCTATGGATATAACAAATTACGGCTATAGCGAAGTAATTTCTTAGATCCCAGTGAATTTCGTTGTTACTGAGTTTTACTGTATTGAGTTTCGTTGAAACTATTTTAATTATCCATATTTATTGTGTGACAGTTGTAGTGAAGGTATTTTTTATGTTTCATGAATTAACCAGTGCTTGCTCTATCATCAGGCTAAGAAGCAATGTTATATCCACGCCAAAGAAAGTGAGAAAGGAGAGGATCTAAGGTCGGATACCAGTAAAGGGAAAACCGAGAAAGACAAGCACAAAGTAAGACTTTTAACCTCAAAAATAATAAATGGCCTTGATTAAGTCTGAGAAATATGGAACACGGGCCATTTTCTGAGACATAAATTCTTAGCACCAGAGTAAGTCAAATCAGCATTAAAATTCACATATTGAAACATCACAGCCAAAATCAGCATCGATTGCTAGCAGTTAGCTAGCAGTAGCGACGTAGCATAGCTAAACAGAACTGCTACCTGATGTAACATAAAGTCAATATTGCTTGTTCTCAAATCAGTTTATATCTGTCAATCATCGTAGTGTTTCATTATGCAATATTCAGTATGATTAGTGTATGTTTATGTAGATATTTAAGCTGAATCCATAATTTAGAGTCCTTTGCATAATCTTTTCTATGCATTCTTTAAATATATAGATATAACACAAACTGATTTGAATCATTCTGATTTTATTCCAACATACATTTTTTTTAAAAATTTTTAGCTGGAGAAGAAATGTGACCAGATGAGAAAACAGCTGAGGAAATCTGACAAGGATTACTGTGAATTATGTGAAAAGGCAGAGACAGCAAGACAAGAATGGGAATTCAATGTCGCCAAGGTAAGGTTCAAAGGTCAGGGGGAGAAACAAGGTAAGGTTCAAAGGTCAGGGGGATAAACAAGGTGAGGTTCAAAGGTCACAGTCAAAATTAGGTATTTAATGACAGGAGTTGGTATTCCTAAGGAATAACTCTATATAGTTTTTGAGTTGGCTCACGTAGCGAGCTACTCCCTGTTGACATAGCCGTTTCAGAGCTGTAAAATTTTTCACGCATTCATCAAGGTGATCCATACGCCAAATATGATAGTTCTAGCAAAAAATGCTCTTGTTTTTGAGTGATTGTATAAACTTAAGAGGTAAAAACTGCATAAAATATCAGACTGTTACATTATTTATGTCTTCATGCTTTTAAAGAAATTTTTGTTTAAATATCTGTAAGATGTACAATTACTGCGTATGAATATACGTTCAAGATGTTAGGTGGATCTAATCTTCTCATCTGAAGTTTATTTATAATTTACCTAGAATACCCCCTAACACAAACACCTGCTGCTCTCATTAATTGCAGCTAGTGTGCTTGAAAAATCTATTTTAAGAATCCAGATTTGCTGTGGGAATCTTTAAACTAATCACTCCATAACACTGACCACTGCAGCTAGTGTGCTTAAATTATACATTATGGAATCCAAGGTTTGCAGTGCTGCTTATCACAATAATATGTAAGGAAGCCCATTAGTGCCAACCTGTACATACAAAGGAAAAGCAATATAGTAATACACTTTATTTTTGAACCGAACATGGAGACATATAATATTCAATCTCTTAAGATGCAAAATAAACTGAATATAAGGTATGGTGTCCAGATGTATGAAAAAGCTCAATTAACTCGAGTGAGTCAACTCGCATGCCCTTCAGGCCTTTGATTTGTTTTTTTGATGTGATCAAGTGAATGGCATGCAATTATCATGCAAACCAATGGCTTGATCATCTTTGTAAAATCCAAAATTCTACTTATATTCCTATATTTGTAAAACATGACTCTGTAAAATCATGTGCTCAATACTAGCCCTGCCCACTTCTCTTTCTATCATTTTCTGACATCCATTCTCAACCTCTTGCAGTACATCCATTTATTTAAGAAATAAAGTCCGTGTTTTTGTGAATGTTGCAGAATAACCTCCGAGGTCGAGAAATGTTGTTTGAAAGATAAAAGCCGAGGCGTTGCCGAGGCTTTTATATTTCTAACAACATTTCGAGACCAAGGAGGCTATTCTGCATCATTCACGACAATAAGGACTTTATTTCTATTCTACCATGTCTACTACAATCGCTAAATTACGGATGATCGTTTCCTCTATAGATAAACAAATTAGGTCACCATGTCTCGATTACGTGTTCCATTTAACACCAGAGGTAAAATTTGTTTGCTTACCTGTGTATGGAATGCAGACGATTTGAGCTTTCGTTACATTAAAAATAGCCTTTTAAAATTACAAAATCGTTCATAATATGTATTGATCAGTTAAAATGAATATACAATAACAAAATCATGTTCCTGTTTTACTGCTAAAATCACGTTGTTTAATGTATAGGGAGGTCCGTGGAATAGCCCCGCTTAGCTAGCTATGTTTATATATGTTTATATATATACATATAAAAACCAACATTCATCAGCTACTTTATGCAATTTACAGTGTTCAGACTGCAAAAGATGACACATCGATGCGGTCTAAACAAGTATTTCATTCTACAGCCAAACATGCATTTTAATTGTTCTGATTTGATACGTGATTTTGATCTGATAATTTTTTGATGACGTTCGTGATCTATTGGAGAATAATGTCCGCCGCTTTCCTTTGATCTTTGCAATAATTGTGGTAGAATTACTTACAATAATGTTCTTTAATTTACAGGGAAGTTCACAGCTGCAGACCTTAGATGAAGAAAGATTAGCCAAGATGGCCGACTACCTCAATCAGTATAACAGTCACTTGTCTGTCATGGCACCTCGCTTACAAACCGTGAGTTCACTAACATAATTTTTTTCATAAAATGATCTATAAAGATGTATTTAAAAGAACTTTTATTCCAGTGAAAGTTTGAATTCTTATCGATCCGTGAGAATGTAATATCAGTTACAGAGAGTTGTGATAAATTGCACGAACCTTTGTTATCAGTGATATCTATTTTGATATTTTGTTACCTTTGTTACAGAGTTATGATAAATAACATGATTCTGTGTTATTAGTGATATCTATTATAGATATTTTGTTTGTTACATATAGATATCTATAGATATTTTGTTTGTGTGTTTCAGAGTTGTGATAAATTACACGAGTCTGTGGTTTCAGTGATATCTATAGATATTTTGTTTGTTTGTTACAGAGTTGTGATAAATTACATGAGTCTGTGTTATCAGTGATATCTATGTAATTATTTTGTTTGTTTGTTACAGAGTTGTGATAAATTACATGAGTCTGTGTTATCAGTGATATCTATGTAATTATTTTGTTTGTTTGTTACAGAGTTGTGATAAATTACATGAGTATGTGATATCAATGATATCTATTTAGATATTTTGTTTGTTTATTACAGCATTGTGATAAATTACATGAGTCTGTATAATCAGTGATATCTATATAGATATTTTGTTTGTTACAGAGAGATATCTATAGATATTTTGTTTGTTACAGAGTTGTGATAAATTACACGAGTCTGTGATATCAGTTGACATCCAGCAGGATTTGAAGGCGGTGGCCAAACAGCGAGGGACTCAGGGCACACCCCCAGAACAAATATTATTAGACTGCTACGTAAGTAAATTAACACTCAGGGGACACCCCCAGAACAGATATTATTAGACTGCTACGTAAGTAAATTAACACCCAGAGGACACCCCCAGAACAAATATTATTAGACTGCTACGTAAGTGATTTAACACTCAGGGGACACCCCCAGAACAGATATTATTAGACTGCTATGTAAGTAAATTAACACTCAGGGGACCCCCCCCCCGAACAGATATTATTAGACTGCTATGTAAGTCAACTCAAGTTATTATTAAACTGCTATGTAAGTCAACTCAAGTTATTATTAGACTGCTATATAAGTCAACTCAAGTTATTATTAGACTGCTTCGTAAGTCAACTTAAATTATTATTACACTGCTACATAAGTCAACTCAAGTTATTACACTGCTACGTAAGTCAACACTTGGCCAGCACCCTCAGAACAGATATCACTCGATCGCTATATCAGTTAGCTCATCATAACTATCATCTTTATCATGTCTGCAATCTTATCACATCAATTATATTTACCAAGGTTTATGTTTTTTTTCATGGGTAATGTCTTGAATGAAACAGAAGTGATGTAACTTGCATTGGGATCACTGTCTGGTGCTGCCTTAACATATAGATATCCTCTTTATGAGGGGATGCTCCAACTTGCAGTGCCCTTGTTGAGTCATTGTGATTGAGACACATTGTAGTTTTGAATCTATCTCAATGGGGACTAAGGAAAATTTTCTTTCTTTTGTCCCATGGAAAAGTCAAAGAGAGATAACTTCTGAATTAAAAATTTCTAAGGTGATTAGATTCCAAACTATAACAAGAAGAATGAATATCCTTGCAAGTTATGTTTGTTCTGATGTTTGATTGATTTCATATAGTGTTGTTTTTAAACACAAAATGCTTACATCATCCTTGATGGTCTAGGACTTCTCAAGTTCCAAGCTATCACTAAAAATGTTCTGTCCTCATCTTATAGTTTTGTGTGTAGGGCTGGGACGATACAACTTTTTCTATATCGATACGTATCACGATATTTGATCCACGATACGATATGTATCATGATATGTTAAATTGCTTATAAAATCTGTTTTTTGCATTGAAATAAACAAATTATTTCTTAGCAAATAAGAATAATTTATTCAAAATAGTTGTTTATATGTTGTAAAAAAAAATATTTTACTCAAGTGGTGTAAATTATGATTTATTTCACATCTATATTTATATTTATCTTATTTACTTTATATATTAAACCCCAAATGTTAAATAAACAAAGAAAAATAGAAGTAAGATTTTGGGGGGCGATATTTCGATATTTCTTCGTATGTATTGATATGCGTATCGTCCTCACATGTATCACGATATATCGATATCTCGATATATCGTCCCAGCCCTATTTGTGTGTTCCTTGTAGGCAGAAGACCTACAGTTCACTATGAATGCAGAGAGGAGAAAGAACGCCCTACAGAACTACCTACTATATTTACGACAGTCTCTAGAACGAGAGAAGAAGGGAAAAGAAGGTATGAAGCTGTACAAAGTAACAGCAAAAAACTCATAAATTCAGGATTTAAATATGGAAAAGTTTAAGTGATTTTCATTTTCTGTAGTTCAGAACCATATTCTAAATTTTAGGATATTTATGAATTACATTTGTAATGAATCTTATTGATTCTATGTTATGGATTTGTTTATGATGGATGATGTCTGTGTGTGGTGAGTTTTTTGCTCTTTCACTAGTCATTATTCAAATTATCCTTTTTTTGAGTTGACTCAATGTCAGACTCATTTATAGGGAGCTATATTCGAGCAAGCAAAAATTTGATTTTTTCTTCAGCAGCCTAATACACTGTACAAGTGGTAAGCTTAATTCTTCTGTTTACGATTTTATTTTCTGTTTTAATCAGGTGTGGAGAAATTAGTCGGGGTTTATAAAGAACGACCAAATTTTGCTGACCAGGATGCGCAAGAGGACGCCAGACAGAGATTGTGTCAGGTCAGTGTAATCAATGATTGATATTATAGATTATACTGTGGTATATTTATCCCTGGGGGACAATGTTCATGGGTAGTCAAAAATTTTCTGGTTCTATTGATTAAGGTTAGGGCTAGGGCTAGGTTGGAGGTAGAGTTAGGGATAGGGGTAGAGTTAGGGTTAGTTAGGGGTAGAGTTAGGTTAGATTAGGGTTAGGGTTAGTTAGGGATAGGGTTAGTTACAGTCAGGGCAAGGGTTAGGGTTAGTTAAGGTTAGAGTTAGTATGGGTTAGTGTTAGTTAGGATTAGGGTCAGGGTTAGGTTAACGTCAGGTAAGTAAATTACGAAGAACAGCTTAAATCATGTTTTCACCAGTGAACATGGAACAGGTTTTTAAATGAGATGAGATGAGAACGATGATGACACAATGCCAAAATTTGAGATTAAAACGTCTACGCTGAAACCAATTAATGGCAAATGGCTAATTAGCACCCACTTCAAAATCACAATGAAAAATGACTTCATTAATTGGGCATTTGAGCGTGTTAGACTGCTATGTAAACACTACGTAACAGTTTTGTAACTATACTCAAATTTTATCACTTTATTTCTTATTGTATATAGTTATCGATGTCCCTTTGATACTTGATTAAAATATTTTTTTCTGTGTTATTTTTTTTGTTTGTTTAAATAAATACATACAGATTGCCTTCTTTATGTGCAATTACATGGACACAAAGGAAAAAATAAATTAATCTGTGTAATCGTAACTTTTAATAAATAATAAAAAAAATGTTTGTAAATTCATTTATGGGGATGTAATTTTATGGGTCAGGGTAACCCAGAAAAGCCATGAACTTTGGTCCCCCACAAACAATGATAATTTCACATTATTGCTTTAGTATCTTACTCTCAACACCTCAAATCCTTAGATAATTTAAAGGTTTTTTGGCCCTATCAAGTTCAAGATAATTTGGTTAGACGGTATATTTAAATTCTTTACAGACCAGGGACTCAGTTCAGTCTTTGTAATGTCAGTAAAATTAATCTGTGGTCACCATATAAAGATTTAGTATATATTGACAGGATGCTTATAGGGTCAATGTACTTGAGTGTTGTATTTGCTGAGTGTGTGTGCTTTGAAATACGTAATTGTTAGTGTGATACTGGTACCATATTATTACTGTCATGTAGTCTTTTTGTCAGTAAACAAATTGCTAGATATGTTCAATAAATGGTAAGTCGCTTATTTCTGCATCACAATTATTTTTGTGCTACCTTTAAAAGATCAAGACTTTTTGCATAAAGAAAATCATTATAATTATACTATATTCTAGGTCTGTGATTTATCTCATGTATAATGTGGAATCTTTTAATAATTTTTTTCCATTTTCAGGTGATGTTTATGATGAATTTCCTAGAAGCTAGTCATTATAAGATAGCCTCCGTGTTAGCCAAGCTAGAATGTCAACCGAAGCTTGAACACAAGTTTGCCAAGTACATAGAAACTGTCAGGGATAAACAGGTACATTCTAATTCTAAATATTTGTACAGTAAAACAAACATGGATACCGTAGACGTATTATTTTCCATGGAGTCATAATTTCGTAGAATCTCCATTTCTCTTTAGTCCACAGGTATAAAATTACGCAGATTTCTTGATCTCTCACTGTATTCCTTACACGTATTTTGAGTACAATGGGACAAATTTCCGCGAAGACATTGTGACCGCTTACATAGCATAAATTATCACCACACGAAAAAAAGTACTTCTATGGTATTGCAAATTTATCTTGGATCCTCAGCAATATAAATTGTATAAATTCCTTATATGAAAATTCCGAATTACAGATATAGCGAAGAAATTTCACAGGTCCCAGTAACTTCGTTAAAACCAAGTTTTATTTATTTTTGCATAATTATGCGAGACAGTGTGCTCGCGAAAATTTAATTCTAACATATAATAGTATTCCCTAGGATTATATAGAGCAATAACCACAATTCCTGAAAATTCTATCTTGCTTATCAAGAATCAAACACTCGTGAAAATAAGATGTCATGAAAACTTAGTGATCTACAGTGCGTACATTGGGTATTTTAGCTTAGTAATATACAGACTAATAAACAAATGTTGATTCTTTGAAAGGTTTGTGAAAAGTAACTAAATAGCTTGTCCTTGGTTTATTTTTATAGGGAATTCCGACCAGTGTCCTGCGTCTACCAATCAACATAGCTCTGGAGGGGAATTCCGGCTATGATGTTACCTCGGTAACGGTAGGGGCTCTAGCCAATCAAACACAGTCAGATCCATACGAGGAACCATTTGGTAAATTTACTTAAGTTTGCTATCTATCTTATTTTTATCCCTTACACATAGTATACAATATAATTTTGTCAATGTATTTCTCTCTGAAATTCAAAACTGAACCTGCAGGTTTTTGAAATTTCTCATTTTGTTTTGAAAAACGGCCTATAGAGTGATCCTTTTTATTTGGACATTAAATCAAGATTTAATATGATTTACTGAAAAGAACACTGTCAGTGGGTTAATAAGCTTCATGATTTGATACTTTGGCATGGAGATGGATGCACTAAGTCATGAATACCAGTAAGATTTCATATATAAATACAAGCACAGAAACATGAAACCCTAATTCATGAAAATGCAAACAACTCCAAACCCAGAGATTGGAGTAAAAATTGAACATGCCAATTAATGTACGTACCGTTATACATGTGCAGTATCACGGTATATGTAATTGATAAAATCTCTGCCATTAAGGGGCCCTTTTACCTGTTTTATACATAAAGTTATTAAAAATATTACTAAATATTTTGATTGCAGACCTGTTTACTGCACAGTTTCGCTGTATTTTGTATGGATTTTTATTCAAAGTACGTCTCATGTTTTGCTATTATGGAAATATGGACATGGAAATATTTTAGTCTGGAATTTTGGACTTAGTTTTCGTTATAATCTGTCTCAGTTTCACTCCTTTTAATTGCTAAAAAAGAGAAAGTTTTCAAACACATATTGAATGATGTCCGGTTTCAAAATTGCTGTGGTATAAAATGACAAAGACCATGATTATCATGATTATAAACCAAGTTTTAGTAATAAAGAAAATCAGTTGTTCTCTATATTTCTATATGTAAAATCGATGAAAAGTGAAATCTTACTGGCAAATGCCAAATCTCACAGACAAATCTATTCAAAAATACTAAGAGACAAGGATAAGAGTAAACAGGTCTGCGATTGTATTATTTTGGAGAGTAAAAGTCCATTTATTTTGCAGCTGATGACGAATTTGAGGATGTTGTCGACAGTCATGTGATTGGTCGATGTCGAGCCCTATATGATTATGATGCCAATAGAAATGATGAACTGACGATTAGATACGGTAATTTTCACTATGTCAAACTTGAGTTATCTCTCTTTTTTAAAATGATTAATTGTAAACTTGGCATGATTTCTATGAAGTACCAAGAGGAGGGATGTACTAAGACTTTAGAAGTATAAAAGCATACATTATCTTATTTCTTCATGAATTTTCTCTCCTTATATTTCAGACTGTAAATAACTTCTGTATTATTTTTTTTCCTTTCAATTGATTAATATTTTATTTCTTTTTATTTACAGGTGATGTAATAAACATTTATGATAAACAGTTAGACGGCTGGTGGCAGGGAGAGTTACATGGACGAGTCGGGATATTTCCCGCAACATACGTGGAGGAAATATGAGATATTATTGCACAATATGACACTCCCGATATCTCGAAAATATCTAAAAATGGCTATAATGACCTTCACCTGGAAATGGTTGTGTGGAACAAGTCATCTGTTGCAGAATTGTTTTAATTTCAAGGTCAATAGACTCAATGACCTTGATATTTGGAAGATTGTGATTCACAAGGTGATTTGAAGGAATATTAATTGTGACCTTTATATAAAGGTCTACCTCACAGTCTGGAAAGAAAAATAAACTTCTGTTTTAAGTATTTGATACAGAAGAAGATGCATCCATATTTTAGTAGTGAGCCCTTGTATATTATTCAAAATTGACATTATATGATATGAGTAAAGTGAGGAAGTTATACAAACACTTGCCATTAAAGTGCATTTAAATATATATAATGAAGAAAAGTGCTATAATTGTTGAATTTCATCCAGGATGTTCTTATGTAGGTGTGAATGGTTTCTTGTGGGTATGAAGCTTAACACTATTTATTCACTGGTAATATATATTGGTTTATTATTTAGTTTATTAATATATAAGCTGTGTTCAAATGAATTGCATAAAATACACATGAAAAGCATAATATGTATGCTCTATATTGTTGGAATTTCCTCCAAGAAAATGTGTTCATATGCCACTTTCATTGTTAATGTGAATATTTAATTGAAAAATTCTTTGGCCACCAATTTGTGAAGATTCAAAAAAAAAATTTAGTTGCTGTTTTAAACATAGCCCAGGCTTTGTTGTATGTTTCTGTTTCACTAAAAAGAACATGTCATTGAGTGTTATATTGTTTCACGGAACAAATTATTTAGCGTGGTTAAGTACAGGTATTCTTGTTTCCTGATTTTTAGGGGAAGAAGAAAAAGGAAATAAAAGGTTACTAACTTCTCAAGATTAAATGTCTTCCAGAAGGATTGAGTACTTAATCATTGCGTTATTTCTTTTTACATTAATTATTATATAATTGTGAAATTTACTTTTAAATATTTCAGTTGAAAATCACATAAGGTTGTATATTTCCACCTATAATTTTGTTGATTTTTATTAAAGAGTAAAATTAATTAGCAACTGATTATGTATAATAATTTAAAGAAAGGACTTATTTAAAAAAATGATTTAATATATGATTTCTATTATATTGAATGTTGATTTGATAATTCAATCATGATAGAATTCAATCAGTTACATTTATGAATTTCAACAGATTTAATTATCTTTCAACAGATTCAAATATTTTCTTAAAACCAGCAGGTACTCATTTGCACTCGTTAAAACCTGAACATTTTCCTTCAAATAAGTTGAGTGAATGAAATCTGTCATTTTATGCTATTACATATTGTATATGTAAGAGAAACTGGCAAAGTATGTCATCAAATTTAAAAATGTAATTGTTAGAGAAGGATCAAAGAATTTAACCTGTCTGTATATGTAATCTATAAAATAATTGATTTTTTCATTTATTATTCAACATTTAAATGAGATCCAGTTTTGTTATGTTTGTTGGCTTTTTGATAAGTAAAGTTGTATGGGTCACTTGAGAAAATACTCATTCATGTGTTTTAAAAAATAGTGTGTTAATATATACACAGGTATACATGTAGGAAAGCATAGTGCACGAGGTAATTTAAGCTTGCAATGGTAAAAAGATTTTTTTTAAACTTTTTTTGAAAACAATAAGTAAATTTCCTTCTCAGTGCTTTTCCAATACTGTACTGCTTCTTATTAAAGAAAGTATTGATTTCCCTTAGTAAATATAATATAACAATTTTTACATTCCATTGGACAATTAATTATATGTAGAAGAAAATATCTTAAGGTTTAAGATATTTCTCTGGATAACTTAATGTAAATAAGAAAAAAATCCCTTTTAAAAAGTGTACTAGGTACACTATATGAAGAAAGAGAAATTTGTTCTATCATACTTGCCACGTAATTTTTCCTTCAGTTTTCAGAAAAACAGGTTTGTTGAAAAAACAAATTCTGTATATTTCTAGAACATGTTGATGTTGCATTGTGTGTTATATATTGTTTATTTTCATTATTTGTAAAAATGTAGATTGTTTTATCAATGAGAAATAAAAAAAATAATAAACCATAGATCTTATATTTTTTACCAGACAAATGTATGACATCAATATCTGGCATTATATCCATATTGATAAAAGTTTTTTAACATCCAGAAATATTAATATTACATACATGTATGTGTAGGTAATATTTTGTTCAATATACATATAACATAGAAAAATACTTCATGCTAAAGAACTTGGATGATGGATGATTGTTTGTTTGCCACCACTTAACGGTGGAAGGCTGCATACTTGGCACTCTGGGCCATTGAGCAATGAGGAACCCTTTTCCTGCTAACACTTACTGCGACACGGAACCTCTCGGTTTATATGATCTCATCTGAAGGACAGGTCTCCACATCCCACAGTAGGATTAAAATTCGTTACTTAAGGATCAACTCTGTAACTCTAGTTCAGATGCTGTAGCCATTGCTCAATGTGATGAGACTATAAACAGTGATATAGTATTTAAAAAAAATTAAATTAAATAAAAGTCGTGTGTCATTCATAATGTGTTTTCAATAGAACCATTGTATAAATATTGTAGAAATGGTCCAGATGACGTCAGCTTTTCCATCGTCAACTTTCCCTATAGCCTCAACGTTAACCCGATCTAAAAATTTAAAATTCAGCTCTTACATCCAAGTTCTAAAATTTTTTTTTGTAAATCCTAGAAAATTTAATCTTATTACGTAGATAGTGCACAACACAAAATTGCATACATCAAGCAATATTTCCATTTCTAATTTTTTTTCTCTGTGATACCTCTTTGAAAGTTAGCGGAGTTGATTTCTTAATAATTCTACCGGAATGTAAATTAGGCAGGTTTATAGGTCAGGAGCTAAGGAGGCCTAATATGCATGCAAATCTCGTGCGCATGTGTCTTTGTGTCTGACGCTAAGGAACCCAAATATGCATGTAAATCTCGTGCGGCTGCCTTTGTGTTTGACGTCAATTGGCGAGGACTATATTGAAATTGGCATGGGAGTCCTCGTGTAATTCATATTTATGTCTACATTTTTAAAGTCTAAATCTACAATTTTATTTCACAGTGAAATGAAAATATAAGGAATCACTGTCTAGTTACATGTATTATAGTATGCCAGGTGTTTCAACGATAGTGGGAAACATGGGTTAATTTGCATGATGGGTGAAGCCCTGGCATACTATACTAACTAAACAGTGATTCCTTAATTAACCAGTTAATTATACTAGTTACATATTTAGCACATAAACATATACAAAATTATACAGTTAACGGTACATAGCCAGCACATCAACATAATATACAAGTATAAACATAGCACATTAACATGTTAAACAATTACATACCTAGCACATTAACATGTTATTACATTACATACCAAGCACATGAACATGTTATGAAATAATACATACTTAGTACATTAACATGTTAGACAATAACATACCTAGCATATATAAATATGTTGAACAATACAATTACATACCTACACGGAGCACATCAACTAGTTATACAACTTCATATCTAGCTCATTAACATGTTACACAATTTTAAACAATAACACATCTAGTACATTAACATATTATATATTGAACATTTGAATGTTATACAATAGCTTGAGAACTGTAGATCTCCGAAAAAAAATATTGACAGACTGTCATCCATCCCAGTTTTTTTTAGACCAGAGATCTACAGATCTGAAGCTAGTTATGGTACTACATACCTTCCATAATAATATACTTCTAATATAAACAGTGTACATTAACATATATTATAAAATTCGACAATATACAATTATGGACTGTTTACACATCACCAGTTATCATTGAACATTGTCATACATTGAACATTTGAATAACTGTTATACAAAAGTCCATAATAGTTTTATTATCCTGAAGAATCTAATTATCAATTAGAAAGAGTAGAAAATAGTAATCAAACCTTCATTTTGTGTTTCCGTCTCTGCTCTGATTCCATACTTTTAAAATATGTCAACAGACAACTCGATCTGACGTCATCGTTAGAATTTATTGTTTACCGATCCCGCATATTAGTAATACTATATTACATACGTATAATCATAAATAAGAGTTATCTCGCTTAAACCACTGTAATTTCATTCAAAGGGCGACAACGCAGTTGTAACCCTGCTTACTCATTTACGCTATTTCATTGTCATCTGGAGGGTGACAACAGTTGTCACCCTGCGCGTGAGGGAGACATCACGAATTGTCTCACCTCACGTGACATGCTTTAAACCAATCAGATTGACTGTATAATTCTGAAGGATAATAATAATGTCTAAGCTTTCTTGTCCTTTCAGTCTGTTCAGTATAGTGCATATTTGGAAGAGATTTGTAGTTCAATCGTTTTACAGGTGATATGTATTAGTTTTTTTTTTTTTTTTTACATTAAAAGTTCATGATATAATACCAAAAAAAAAAAACAAACGACTTTATAGCGAGCGCAGCGAGCGTCGCGAAGCGAGCTCAATAGACTAACATGTAAGAACAGAGGAAATTTGGAATGAAATCTGTACATACGTCATGCAAATTTTGTTGTGAAACATTCCTAGAATTCCTGTACTACCCAATGTCCTTTGCGCGAATAAATAAGTAAGTAAATAAATAATAACGTAAAGAATAACAGGCTTTCAGTTTGTAGGAACCTTTCAAAAAAAAAAACAAAAAATAACTCTGGAATATTTTTCGACCGAAATTGCTCTAGATCTACAGTTTCAACCAGACGTTTTTTAACTCCGACAAGCTCCTTTCGTGTGACGTCACAGCTAGTCGAGATGTCTCGTGCGGCTTGATGTTTGAAGTGGCTGATCACTTTTTCAAGTGTTTTTGATGGTACAACTGCGCTCGCCCCAACGGTCACACCGTAAAACATATGAAATACATGTCTGCTTAATTTTTTTTAACTGTTTTCTACCGATGGATTTCCTGTAGGTATATATACCTCGTAACATTGTTTTTCCAATGCACGTTTTCTTTGATTTCCATTATTATTTTCATCTTGAAAAAGCACTAGTACTGGATCCCTTTTCTATCATCTACAGTCCATATTTAAAATCTCTTGAAAAAGAGATAAAATGATTTTTCTCTCATAATTAATATTCTCACAATATAACAATAGCAGAATTGCCATGCTATAAAAACCTTTAAATTTGTTCATGTAAGAGATATGACCTTGATCAGACCAGATTTCCATTCTCCAACATAGAGGGTGTTATCCTGACCAACACACAAGGCTCGAGGCATCTCCAAATTCTCATACTGTATATAACAAACGAATCCCCCATTCTCATCAATCATGTGTATTTTGCTGTTCTTCATATCAGCAATGATAATATTCCGTGAAAAATCCGTACAAATTCCGTACGGATCAAAGTTCCGGTCCTCGGCGAGACCTTTGTATCGGAATCGGGGCATTCCTACTTCATTCAGTACTACCACAGCTCCTTCATCCGATACACATATATCATCATTACCATTTTCTGTGATGTACGTCGGACATTTGAATAATGGCCTACTTTTATCATATTCATATATATTCACAAACTTTTTGTCTGCTTAAACTTAATTTCCAAACTTTTCCCTGAGACTGTTATCGTGGCTTGTGATTCCACAGAGAGATCAGCAAATGTCCAGATTTAGATTTTGCTATCCCATGTGGTATGTATCCATTTGTGAGATGACTTGGGAACCACGGACATTGTTGAACCTGATCATTAGAATAAGTTATTTTTTTAATTGTGCTTTCAATACTTAGTAAGACTTCACCATAACAGCCATAGCCAATTGTACATAAATAGGATTCAATACAAAGACACAAGCTTGCATCTATGCTGGATGCATACATGCGATCAGAATTGACATTAGTTTCCACAGCAACATAAAGCTTTGTTGAATCACCAGCAGAGCCGGACATGAAGGACAAGTCGTATATGTATTTATTCGGACTGATGCTGATAGCTTTTAAAATTTGGAAACCACGTTGAGATACTTCGTTTATCGCCTGTTCAAAAAGAAAAGGTCAGGTTTGTTACAGTTTATCTATATACAATGAATATTATTTCCTTTTTTTCTCATAAAAACCATTGCTGTCATGTATAATATTTCCTTATTATTATCAAAATCATAATAGATTTGCTTCATAAAAATTAATCAAAATACATTTTAAAATCTTAATATAAACAGAAAGTAAGTACCCTGACTTTAATAAGGATTTATTTAATAGTAATAAGAGAATAATGTACTTCATAAACTCAAAAATATATACCATTTGAGCGTCCATCTGCAAAGTATCCCCAACGAAATTGACAGTATCTGTACTATAAAGTTTTGACAAATTCACCGATTCAGATGATCAACACACACTTGTGCAGAGAATCGAGAAAACGCGGAAGTATATCATTCTACCTTTCCACAGTTACGAAATAAAACACAAATTCAAACACTTTTGACCCAATGGGCATTGGCCCCTAGTAAATCTTACAACTCGGATGTCTGTACAAAACTAGCTCGTATAAAAGGCAGCTGTTGTAGAAGGCAAAAAAGACACGCAGATGTCGTCAATACGTCTACATTATATTACGCATATCTATCGACAGATCAGTTTCGTTTTAGATACGGAGAAATGTAAATAAAGCTCAAATTAAGAAGCTATTTTGTGAATGCACTCAAGTACTGTAGATCACTAAATTTTCGCGACACCTTATTTTCGCGAGAATGTAATTGATTCTTTATAAGCGAGACATAATTTTCACGAATTGCTAATATTTCTCTATATAATCTTAAGGAATACTATTATACGCGAGAATGAAATTTTCGCGTGCTCACTGCCTCGCGTAATTACGCGAAAATAAAGTTCTCGCGAATAAATAGTGATTTACAGTATGAATATTTGCCCTTGAATACAGAAATGTACACAACGAATATGTTCAGTGTGTCTGTCAATAAAACTATTGCCCGTAAAAACCAAGAAAAAGAAGAGTAAAAGAAAGAAAACTTCGATTGAAGAATCTAGACATAAATACATAAAACATAGTTTTTTCGGTGAACTTTTAAAAGTAACTTATAGGAGCGAATTCACACTCAGTATGTAAAAGAAGTGATATAACTGGTATATATAGTTTCAATTCCTTACTTTAGGGATTGAGGCAAAGAGTAAGTTATTTTGCTACTATAGTTGCATGCCACAACATTATTAGGATGCCATGCACATAATCATCACCATCGTCCTTTACATCCTGTGGTGTGTAGGACTGCACCAAACGTCCCCAATCTTGTCCATCCTGTGTCAAACCAGCGAATGTTCCCCAAGTCTGGTATTGTCTTTCCTTTTACTTCCCACCGGATGCATGTGGTTTGGATCATAGGATCGTAATTTGCTAAGACATGTCACTCTTATTCTCCAGTATTTTGATTCATATAGGAATATGGTAATGCTTTATCTTGCTGCTGTACTATGCAGACATCCAGATGTTATTCATTTCTCTAAATACTCATCTGGCCTTAGGGCCATAAAACTTAGACAAGCTCACTTTTGAACTCAATCTCACTTTTTCCAAAGGAATATATAGCGGACAAGTCAGACTGAGATCAAAACTGAGCTCGTCTTAGTTTTATAGCCCCAGGCCTGGTCTTGCTAAGTCGGCTGTAGATTGTCCTCCTTTGTGTCACCCTCTGGTTTAATGATGCTACCCAAGTAAATGAATCGTCCGTTTTCACCATTGAAGCACGAGCAGGCAATTCAACACTAAAGGCCATGTATTGTTATGTATAAGACAGCAGTGAAAAGTCGTCAAGAAAATCCAGATCCTCCATGATTGAGAGTAGGCCCAAGCAGATTCCATTTGGATTTGGAAAGTCGTCTGTTGTCTACCGCATAACCCAATGGATGACCAAGTTAAATGTTGAATAATACTACAGTTATAATGAGTTATAATACCTTGTTTATCTGTATCCGGTTTTTGTCATACAGAGGCATCAGTGTTTCACAACCAAATCTTTTTCTCAAAAAAGAAAGAGACTTGTGTAAGACGTTTGTTTCAAAATATATTATTGATACACTGTTTTATGGTACATATTTTTCGATTGCATGTCAGCCACTACAATGCAACGCAGGAAAATCGGAATGTATGCCGTATGAATCGAAATGTAAATCCGGTATCAAAATATGATCTAGAAATTAGAGAGTAATTCCCGTGTGAATACATTAATGTACACATATTTAGAAACTATTTCGTGAGAAAACTATCATATTCAAATTGAAAATGGTAGGTATAAAAGGGCATCAAGCTGCAATTACTATAGTGTCATAGTTATCATTGTTATCATCGTTATGATATATCATTACTACATGTAAATAAAATTTCCAAAGTTATTACTTTAGTAAATTAAAGTTTTTCCATAGTAAATCAATGGTTTCATAGTGATCACTATGGTTAATCTAAGTTTTCATATTTATTACTTCAGTAAATCAAAGAGTCAAAGTTATCACTAGAGTCAATCAAAGTTTTCATATAGTGTCAAAGTTACATGTATCACTATAGTTAACTAAGTGAAATATAGTAGGCTATAGTTGACTGCAGTATTTCTTAAAAGGGATAACAAGGACCTGTCTTCATATTTAATTACAAAGTCAAACTATTTGGATGATTTGGATGAAGATTAAGATTTCAAAAAGACTTTGAGAATGTATACAGAAGTATGATGGATCTGTTTCTAGGCTTTTTCCATAATATTGTTTGTTTGTCCCCTCACGACTAAAAAAATGGTCGGTAGGTCGATGGATTTTTCTCTCGAAATATTCAATATACTTGATGACAGGTTCGGAGAGGAAGGGGGAGGTGGGGTAAAAAATCGTCTTCTAGCGTTTCTGAAGTTTTGATTGGGTTCAATTTAGCCAGTAAGTCGGCAGAGAACAAATAAACATTAATTTAAAGATGATCCATCCATTTGAGTGAAAAATTCTCGAGAGGCATTAAACAATATAGATACATGTGTATAAAGATGATCCTGATATGTTATATGATTATATAAATAGAGTATAAGCATGTTATACAATTACACACCTAGTCCATTTATTTGTTTCTTCGATTTTTATTGTTCAATGGGTTTTTATTGTTCAATGTAGTACCATGGAAAAGATTTGTTGTTCCATCAAAATAATGGTTTTCGGTGAAGTAATTTTTCATTTTATTTTTACAAAATGTTTTAAATATAAAAGCATAAAACTAATTTATAAATACATGTCTGCTTAATTTTGTTTTATTGTTGATGGTTTTCGTAGTAGGTACACGTGATTGGAACATTGTTGACATTTGCCAATGGAACATTTCTTTCAATGCTCTTTGTTTTCTTCATATAAAAAAAATTGATTTTCTTCCAGAATAAAAAATTAGATAATTTTTTTTGGCCATTTATTCTTCTCACTGATATCTATTTCCTTTGTAAAAATTCCCCTTTTTTTCTCAATAGTCAATTTTTTGTTTCACAAAACAATTTTTTTGCAGAAATGTTCTGATTAAAAAAATGTTTATGTGAGAGAAAGGACTTTGATCAAGCCAGATTTCCATTCTCCAATATAGAGTGTGTTATCCTGACCAACATACAAGGCCCGAGGCATCTTCATATTCTCATACTGTACATAACAAATGAATCCCCCATTCTCATCAATCATGTGAATTTTGTCGTTCTTCATATCAGCCGTGAAGAATCCGTACATATTTCATACGGATCAAAGTTTTGGTCCTCGGCGAGACCTTTGTATCGAAATCGGAGCATTCCTACTTCATCCAGCACCACCACAGCTCCTTCATCCGATACGCATATGTCTCCGTTACCATTTTCTGTGATGTACGTAGGGCATTTGAATAATGGCCTACTTTTATCATATTCGTATTCAGAAAATTTTGGAGGGAATAACCTTATTTTCCAAACTTTTCCTTGAGATTTTTCACTTGGCTTGTGATTCCAAAGACAGATAAGCCAATATTCAGTGTTGTTGCATGTTGCTATTCCATGTGGTATGTATCCATTCAGGAGACTAGTAGGAAAACAATTTATTTCTGTATACTACTGATAACTGTTAACATTAGTTGGCCCTGGTGCGGCCTTTATTGTCTTTTCAAAACTGCAGACGAAACTACCAATACTAGTATCTGTAGTGGAGGATATATAAGATGCAATATAGGAAAAGTATCTGATATCTGTGCTGGATGGATACCCGTAGGAAATTCTGTAGATGTCATTAGTTTCCACGGCAACACCAACCTTTGAATTACCAGCATAGGACAAGTCGTAAATGTATTTATTCGGACTGATGCTGATATCTTTCAAAATTCTGAAGCCACGTTGAGATATTTCGTTTACTGCCTTTTTAATAAAGAAAATTACAGACTTAGTACAGTTTTTATTTATTATTTATCGTTAAAAACTAATTGCTACGAAATGATATGAAACGTATTAAGAACGATCTTTGTCCTTAACACCTCATTCAGATAATATCTACATGAGGGAGTTTTTAAATAAACATTGTGTGTTATCTTCAAATTCTGGGTTCTAATAAAGATATTTTAAACCCACATAACTTTACTTTTGATCTTGAATAGTGTTCGTTATATCCACATGTTTTATTTCTACAATCCTCATTATTATAGTTTTACTTAGTAGCAAAACTTAAAAGTACATTAAGTTTTTTATGCAAATAAGGTGTTCTCAGTATTATTAGAAAGGATATAAATTATTTCAATAGTATTTACAAAATAATTAAAAACAGGTACTTCAACAAATCAAAATATTTACCATTTGTGCGGCCGTCTGCAAATGAATACCACAAATATATGGGATCCTACGCCAAAAATTTTGTTGAATTCACAGATTCGAACAATCGATACAATAACGATTTAACCCTGTCCCCTCTTGAAGGTATTCAGTTAAGTAGATTTATCAGCTCTATTCTGACTGACAAAAGACGATAGCTATATGGAACACCGATATCGTCAAAAGTCGATCTCGATTTTACATACGAGCTTGATAACAATGAAAATATAATCGACCGTAAAATAAAAATTCACGACTTAGTAAGTACTGCACATGCTTATGTTGAAAGATTTCTAATGAAACATAGTGAGTTAACGTACAGTATTCAAGATCAAAAGTCAATTAAACTATACAAAATAGGAGTAGAGCAAACACGGACCTTCAAAACATTGTAGGATGGATCAGGCGCCTTGGAGGAGTAACCGTCTCCTGCCGACCGGTCACACCCACCGTGTGCTCATTGTCATGATTGGAATATAGCGGGAAAATCCGTCGTCAATTCAGTGTACAAATAATAGACTAACAATTAGTATGGAAAACATCAATCAGCATTTGACTCAATGATATAAATGTATCGACCACAGAACATACGAAATAATGCCTTTTAACGAGACAGCTGAAATTCTTATTTCATTAACTTGTTTGTCAATAATTTACCTCGTTTTAAAATTGTTCATCCGTAAAGCCGGTACTTGTGTATCGAATCAACTGAGGTATATTAACTCCGTATGCAGGTGATGTAGGTATAACAAACATAATGAACAAAACGTATTTAGAAAACTATGATGTCCCGTATGGTTGCTTGTTGCTTATGGAGAATGTAAAAGTTTCTAAAATGCAAGTAAAATTCCAAGACCATTGTCCAAAAATAAAAATATCGTTACTAAAAAAAGACTCAGTAAATATACTCTTGAAATGAAAAAGCTCAAGCAAGAATCGTTCAAAAGTTATGGCCAAGATCAGTTTTTATTAAAAGTTGCACAAACTCAAAGGTCTACGTTGAAGGGGAAAATTAATTGCATCCATGAAAATGTCTTGACAAAAGAAATACACTTCTGAATTTTTTAAAAAGCCTTCAACGAATTGTTCAGAAGATAAAATGGTTGCCCACGTGGCGCGGTGATAGAACGTCAGCTTTAAAGTAGCGAAGTATGGAGTTAATCCTAACCTCGATGGTTCGATTCCCACTGTGGGTTGTGGAGACCGGACCTTCGGATGAGACAGTATTGACCGAGGTCCCATGTCGCAGAAGATGGTGACACAAAAAAGATCCTTCAGTGCCCAATGGGCCTGAGTGCCGAAATTTGATCAAATCTGGTCAAGATTTGTAGCTTTCTGACGGTAAGTGCTGACGTCTCTCTATGAGTGAAAAAAATCTTGCAAAGGACGTCAAACAACAAACAATAGTTTATTATAAAAATATCGAACAATAATGAAGCTCATTGAAACAATACAAATTATATTAATACGAACTTCTTACCACGTAAGAAATGGGAACAGGAGAAAGCACGTATGTTGTACTAGGTATCTAAACAAATGCGGTATGGATTGAAGTGAGAAATACCTCGGAATCGAGATCTGAGCACACCTTTTTTGTATATCACCACAACTGCGCTTACATCAGAGATAAATATAACTGCTTTGCCATTTTCTGCTTTATGGGTTAGAAATGTAAACAGAAGTCTTTAATAATCATTTTGAAAATCACCAAATTTTGGAAAATTGTTCAAATGAGGTTTAAATTTCATAATATTTCTTGAGATTTTTCTTGAAGTTTGCCATCTCACATGCGGACTAAAAGATTTTAAAACTTACACATCACATGCCATTCCACGTATAAAGTAGACACGATCAGGAATTAACTCATATACATTTGCACTATTGGGATTTGAAGCGTATTCATTCCACTGATTTCTGGTAGTTGAGTTTTGCTACTTCAAGAAGAGAGAATACGATGCGCAATGTGATAAATGTTCAATTTTCAAATGTTATATGCTGGTACCTACGTATCGGGAGAACAATTCCAATTTTTGTAGTTATCGTTGTCCAGAAGAAATTCACTGAAAGAAATTACTAGTAAAAGTTACTAAGTAAGCTAGTAAATTTTACTGTCCAAATTATCACTATTCAGTTAAGTAAATTTTACTAACTAGGTAGTACTAGCACCATTGAAAAGTAAATTCAACTTGTTTCAGAAGTATTTTTTACTATTGAAAACTAGTAACATATACCAGAAAACTAGTAACATATAGTAGTTAATATTACTCATTTTACAAGCTATTTTCCATTACATTATAAGTTGGTTTTTGCATATTAAAACATATTAAATTTCATTTTCAGATTGGACATCTAAATTTTTCACTGTTAAAAAACAAATAATAGATAAGTTCAATTTTAAATTTATTTGATACTAAAAAACAATGCTAATTCTTTTACATTTCATTCTTTTACATGTCTCATTTTAACAATACTGTATACACAATACACATGTATTATCTAAAAATGCATTATTTTAGTTTGCATTCAGTGTGTTCAAATGAACAAGACTGTTAAAAAATGTCTAAGGGGTGAAATGCACAGAACGTTACAATCATCCTCTCTCTACAATTATCAAAAGTACACTTTTACTCTATCTCTAACCAATATGCTACAAAAAATGCTTCTTGATGTTATTAAGATACACATGTATTTAAATAACTCTTTCACCATCCTTTGAATCAAAACACTAAACTATATAGGGAACTATGTAAGTACATGATGGATGGATAACAATTACATTTAGCATATGAAAATAAACAAGGACATCAAAATATGACCCTTTATATACACTTCCAAGTACACTGTCAAAAAACATGTCTTTCCTTGACAAGCCCATCTTAGCATAATTTAATGTGTGGAAGAAGGAATGAGGGCATTCAATGAGGCCAATACACCCAAAATACGTTTGTCCAAAGAAACTTGTCCTAGCTGATCCTTTAGTCCTACGAGCACATTCTGTATGAAAGTAAAGGTTTTTAACCAGTTCTTTGGATAGGCAAGATTAAAAACATAGATTGCAGCCAGTAAGGTGGTTAAGCTTTGGAAAAAATTTTCACACCCTGTGAGTTTTTCCCCTTCGATGTATACGACGAAAACATCCTCCCCCATTGACAGAAGTTTCTCTTTCACTAATATATATAGTGAGCTTGTGGGATCCTCCTCAAACTTGATGATGTCCTCGGGTTTTTCTTTAAACAGGATGGACAGCCCAGCAATACTTAAACAGTCATCAGCATCTATGGAAAAAAAGTTATGTTGTTTAGAAATTATTACATAAAATACATGTTGAAGCATAAGCTATTCATTCATTCCTATGATAAAATTTGTAATGAAATTCAATATCAAAATAGCATATGTAAGTCTTGAGGTACAGTGTTAATGTATAATTATTCAGTTGCAACAAGATGCACAACATACAGATTCAACATTTCCAATTACCGCTTACAGTATTGGAATGTTGGGAGTATGATTAAACTACTTACAGTCTCGTTGTTCTGAGGATCATAGAAGAGATGTTGAACTCTCTATTTCTTTTAGAAAATCTGCCTTTTTCTTTGACTTGAGGAGAGTTAGAATTGGTTTCTTGTATTTCTTTAATCCTTGTGAAAGGACATCCTCTAATCCATGACATGATAAATTTGGTTTGAGTCTGTCAAACTCCTTCAATATCTAAATGAATTAGAATTGATTATATATATGGTATATACAGTCCTATTTATGCTGAACTCGATGAGACAAAGGTAAAACTGAGAAATATCTGTAATCTGAGGAATTGAAATATTGAAAGTATTTAAGATTAAAAGGCTGGGCTTCCTTCATTAATTTTAACACATCCATCGAATTTAAGATACCCATGTTCATGATATGAAAACTCATCTTAAATTACTTTGTGACATGTGTAAGTTCATGTACAAGTAAAAAAAAAAGTTTTTAATGTCACTTCAATTTTTTTCAATTGAAATGCTAGTGTACATCTCGATCACTTACTTCGTAGCGAAGATGAAGCCAAGGGAATATTTCAAGAAGATTCTTCATCTCAATCTTTTCTGTCACAATCATTTTCCTCCTGTGAGCAAAGGTGAGGTCCATTTTTTGGTCAACCATAGAAACGTTGACATCTGCAGATGTCTTCCTGAATTCCCTCTTCAAAGACTCTATGTGAATATTCACAGAACAATCATCTTCACTCTGAGGAGGGTTTGACAAGTAATTTTCCATTCCCCAAGTGAAGTTACGAGCTTCCGGTTCTGTGTCTTGGTTTGTTTCTTTTGATGTTCTTTTTCTTTTCCTGCTGACAACATCTGGGTGATTGTAGTCAAAAGATTTTCTCGCATTTTGCAAACTTGAAAATAATTTTGTCTTTCCAGTAGGCCTAGGGAATTTGATGGATATATTAGTATACATTATACTGAATCAAAATTATGAGTACAGTGAAAAGTAAATTATCTAAAGATTTTTATGCTTATGTGCAAACATACTCGTGCTGATGTCGCTGGCAGTCCTCCACATGTAAGTAAATAAGGATATTCACTAACAATTCCATCAACAATGTCCTCATACATGTCTGATGTTGGGTACCTACAATAATATAAAAACATCTAAAACTATTCAAATATGTTTTACTAATACACTTATTTAATTTCACTTTGTAAAACTCTTTACTTACATTCCACCTCTGTACTTTGTGACATCATGATATATAGCCTCCAGAAAGAGACGGCGATCTCCTGTGCTTAACTGTTCTTTGTTTTCAAGTTTTAACACAATTCCCCTTGGGATGTTGTCCTTTGGCAGTCTGTATTTCCTATGCCAATCTTTTGAGCTGCAAAAGATAAATAGGTGATTTACATAAAATATCTATGGATCATTGAAGTCTATGCAATAATTTTCTAGAATATTTAGTAAATAAATTTATCTACCTATTTGGTTTTTCTGTATGTGAACTTGATCTTCCTGCATGTGCTGCTGGCGTTGAAGGTCCACTGGCTGACGTTGAAGGTTGACTTGCTGGCGTTGAAGGTCTACTTGCTGGCGTTGAAGGTTGACTTGCTGGCGTTGAAGGTCTACTTGCTGGCGTTGAAGGTTGACTTGCTGGCGTTGAAGGTCTATTTGCTGGCGTTCAAGGTCTACTTGCTGGCGTTGTGGGTCTACTGACTGGTGTTAAATTTCCATTTAATGGGGAGGATGGAGAGGATGGTCTGCTTGTATGTGCTGCTTGCTCTGCCTCTGCTGGTACTTGTCTGTGTGCTGGTGTTTCTGAGGTTTTCTTCGGTTTGGTTATAACTGGCATAGCCTCTTCGTCAATGTTGACAGAATGAATTTTGATTTTAATAACTTTTCCATCAGGAATTTCTGAATCCGATTCAAAATCAACCCAATCATCAACGTCATTGTCATAGTATTTGATGTTTGTTTTGTGTAGATTAGAGATATTAAATTTTAGTTTCAGAGCTTCTTCTATACTTTTTACTGATAAATCCTCCATGGCAATTTTCTTATTTTGGTTTCCATATATAGCAAGTATATACTTCCGTTCCATTTTGAATTCTTAAGAAAACAAAAGGAAATTAAGGAATGCAAAATAAACAAATAATAATTTCTAGCACAAAACTTTGAATTTGGGAACAACTAATTTGTCAATGGGATGATTAGGATGGGGGTAAATCCCTAATACATTTTGATCTTTAAGGTCAGATATTTTAACTAAATTGTATTCATTTGTCTCGGTGACTCTAAATGCATGATAATGCCTCTCAAAGCCCCGTGTTCTCAGTTTTCTACAAATAAGATATGGTTGACCATTCACCACACAACAATTATCAATCAAACAGACCTCCATGTCAAAATTGTTTACAGATGCAACTATGCAAGTACCTATCCAGTATAAAATTCCAAAGAACTTCACTGATTTGCACAGAAATATACTTTCTTCTTGAATAATATCAACCAGTAACTGCTGTATTTCATTATCAAGAAGACAAATTGGTACATTTGACCCACAAGTGGACACCAAATTACCATGGGACAGATAGTTCCCCCCTGCATTGAATGTACTTTGATAAAATTGATGTCTCTCAGCTAGTGACTTACACAATTTTTTCTTGTTTTTAGTTCGGAAAACAAGTTTTTTAAAATAATTATGTTTTCCCTCAAACCGCAATGTTTGCAAATGAACCAGGGGACCAAACATCATGAACAGATGCGGATAATGAAGAGTATAATGAAACTTGGGTTTGACAGTTTCATCTGGGAAGCAGTTTCTGTAAGAGTCATGAAACTCTTCAATGACATCAGCCATCAACAAAACATGTTCTCTGGCAAGAGCTGGTGCACAAACATAAAAAAGCACATCTCGTAAGCAAAGTAGACATTCCCATATTCTGTTATTGACAGGGACTTTACTTCCGACTAACAAGGGCAGAACCCTAACAAAACACCACATCTGAGCAGCTGACTGCTTTATGTTCAGTTTTCGAGGTATGTTGGTAACCTTTGATGGTTTGTTGCTTTTATCTACTTCAGAAAATTTGAATTTTAAAATTCTGTCATTCAAATATTCAAGATCAAAAAACCCCTCTGAAACGCACACTTTTATGACATTAGTCATTACTTCGCAAACCACTCCCTCAAAAAGATCATGTGCAATATCTGATGGCATGCCATTTATAGAGTGAAAATTTTGGAGTTCATTCAAACAACAAGTTCCCTTTAATCCATAGACTGGTGCTAGACTAGAATCATTCTCTACAAGTCTCACTTGTTCAGTATGCATTTGAATTGTTCTCATATTAAGATTTTGACAATCAAATTTTCTTTGCATGTCTGCTTTAGTGATGAAACAAAATCGACAGTTCCTTAAGGTTGTAAAAGATTCCATAAAACCTCCTAAACTATGTGCTCCTAGATTGTCAGCAATCACAACACTTACTGTGCCAAAAAGTGTGTGGTCCCCATCTGATTTTGAAACATTTATACCCTCTGTTTCTAATGTTTTCAAATCATTTATCAAGGGTTCCAAGATTTTTTTGTAACCATTGTTCTTAATAGTATGTGACATGCAAAGAGCCACAAGTTGTATGCAATACAATTGGGATCTGAACTTAGGTGGAAGATTGCCCAGTAACATATAAAATCCCCCAATTTTGTAGTTTTTTATTTGATGACCTAAGGGATTAACAGCTGTGAATTCATCAAAGAACAACATTATCTGAATTGCATTAGGATCATTTGCAAACAATGCATTTCTTTGGTACACTTCTCCATCACAAAAATCTCGAATTACCCCATCTGTGGATTTGTGGTTATTCATAATGTAGGAGAATACATCATCATGAGACAACAAATTTTGAAGAGTTTCCAAAATTGGGACATACTGATAAGTATCATTTCTTGTCCAGTCCGGCTTAAATTCAAGTGGTTTTACATACTGTAGTTCTTTCTTTGCAAATTTGTTTATTTTGTACTCAGAATTCAAACTGGTAAAGGCACTTTCTACTTGAGATTTCTCTTCCACAATCATTTTCAACTGATTACAATGTTCTTCATTTAGCTGAAAACTTTCTGAAAATTCATTCAACGACTGAGAAAACTGGGCTTGATGGAAGTCTATCATTGATAAAAATTCATTCACTATTTCTGGAATGACTACAGATGGCAACTTATATTTTTCTCTTAACGACAACAAAAATATCCCAAGTTTTCTCTGAAAATTTATTTCAGGAGCTATTGTCATTTCCATCTCTTCTTCATCTGATTCTATCTGATTCCCATTGCCCTCATCATTAACTTCTACAAGTGACTCTAAAATATCTTCATTTCTGAACTGTTCTTTTGAGTTTGACAAATGTGTCTGAAAAAACATCCCATGATTTCTTTTAATATGTTTCAGATAGGAATCTATTTTAGAATATGTGCGCTCACATCCATCTATAGAACATGATAAACAAAACCCGTGTTCATGACTGTGCACAAACCGATAATGACTGATTAATTTGAAAAAATGTCTTAACTGGTAATCACATTTCAAACATGAGTGCATTTTCTTTCACACTGAATTTATACTTTTACATCTTATATATGACAATGACGTTGGTATATTTAAGCCAAATTATTGAATTGAAAATTGTATTAAATTAAGACAAGAATGCTATGCTTGCTAGGTAAATCTGAAGAAGAAGAAAAAAAATGGTAAAGTGTAACTTTATGTAAGAATAAATTTGAATAAAACCTAGTAAATCATTACATTTTTAGGGAACAGTTGCTCACTCACTATACCATTTGAAGGCCCCAAGATTCACAAACACAGCACACATGTGTCACTCGTCACTTCAAATGTATATGCCAAGATTGCTTTCTGTTCCTTATAAATTTAATGATTTATCAACATACTATATATTATTAATATATAAACAAGAAGGATGGATAGTGACAGTTTAGATGGATATCCCTATAGTATAATAACGGGAATTTAAGAAAATCTGTATTCAGTTTGTTAATTCAATGTGAATAGTGACAGAATGAAAAATGTTGAATTATTTACTTACAGGGCCACTTAAAACTTCAGGTTTTTAATTCTGTTTAGACGTGTTTTGAGCATTTTAAACTCCTGCCAACGGACTAATAGAGGGTTTGTTGATTCGGCTCTTTCCCATGAAAATTCTTTTGGTTTCATAGTTGGTTGTTTCGCACTATATCCACTTTCACTTGAAATATGAATTGGTGATTTCTCGGTTGCATGACTATCATTACCAGGTCCAGCACAATCTCTTGATTAAGCTATATAGCTTTAAAAAGCTATATAGCTTTATTAAGCTATTCAAAATAGCTTGATAAAGCTATTTATATGCAGTTTTTCACAAAAACTTTTTTGTAAGAAATAAACAAAAAGTCGCAAGTATTTGACTATTCATATATGTACTATGGACTTTCAAAAATACAACCTAAATCATAGAAAGTTCTTACATTGCTGCTGTTGAATACTTTAAGCAAAATATTAATTTCCATTGTTTGAGTAGCTGTGTGTGCGGTGAGGCGTGGGTAAGTATGATTGCCTCTCATTGTGCTGAACTGTTACTAATCAATTATCCTGTTGGCCATAACTGACCTCCTTTATAATTTCATTCAAGAAATAACTGTGTGGTCACTCATCAATAGCCCCAAAACTGTTAAAACTTTGAATACAAAGTCTCTCAAGGAGACGCAATTTGGTGAGTGATTTTTACATGCATTGTATTCAGAAGAGAACAAAGTTTAATATTTCCACTGCATCTAGGTGCGACTTTTTGCACATGTTGAAAAAATAACACATTTGAGAAAAAAGTCTGAGAAAATAGCTTAATCAAGCTATTCTGAATAGCTTAATAAAGCTATATAGCTAAATCAAGCTATATAGCTTAATCAAGAACTGAATGTACTTGTACATTCCTCCTTTTCATCTAAGTTTTGGATTTCGTGTGAATTGTTGCTGTTATTTTTCGTCTCACTTGTATCTTTTGAAAACTTGTTTTTCTTTTTTTGGGTCATTTTTCGTCTCTTTGCAAATGATTTCCGTTTTTCTTTTTCGTGCCTTTCCATGATTAAAACCGGTTGATGCAACCTAAAACCAAAACCAAAACTGTACACCTATCTTATTTCCGAATTGAAAATACAATGACCCCCTCCTACCGCGAAAAAAAAACATACGGACTACGGTGATAACAAAACAAAAGAAACTCGCCTGAATACTCTTTGAATTTACTTGAATTTAGATACTTTAAATAACTATTCGATATCATGAGACGCCTAACTTACAGGTACCTACATAAATCATCGCACTCCCAACCCTTCTTCCCTGCTTCCCCTCCCGCCGAAAAAATAAAAAAGAAATGAGAGTAAAAAAATTACATGGATACTTTTTTCTCCATGAATTCTTTTCAAAAATAGACTTATAGTAGCCGTGCGTTAGTATGGGGTGCCTCTCTTATCTACATATTCTCGTACAAGTATTCGACTTTTTTCTGATGCAAGTTTACAAAGAAAAAATCAACTTGAAAAGAATAAAACGTAGTCTTAATACAAATATATACAGCCCAGAAAAAAATCAAAGATAAATTATGTTAAAAAGATAATTCTGCTTCATTTAACATTTAGAACATATTTACTTACCTAATGATGAAACACCGCATTCGGGTCAGCAGTGGTCAGTACTGAAGCAATTTCACTTGCAAGATGGCGTCCGGTTCCTTCGAGCGCTGGCCTAAATATTCCCATCCTTTGTCTAAAGGGCGCGGAAATATTTAATGATGTAATTTGATACCTAAGCGCAAGGGTGATGGCTTATCTAGTATCAGCAACTGGTCAAAATAGTTGCGCGATATTTTTACTAGGCGCGATAAGCGGATTACTTAGTAAACTAGTGACTTCTACTAGGTAATTCTGTCAGTGAAACCTTTTTTTCATCACCGACATAAACATGTCATTAGTGTATTTCTTTGACAAGGAATCAGCCAAAAGTTTTTCAGAGAAATTTTAAACATGCAAACAAATTAAGCATGGGTCTTCTATAAAAATCATTTCAAGAGCTGACTGCATGATTGCATGGGAAAAGGGGTTCAAGTAATTTTTTTGATAACTTTTAAAGCAATATGAGCTGCATTTTTGAGAATTTTATTTTGCCGGTAAAATGTGTTATGATTAATCTGTATGTTATCTAAACCATTATGATCAATAAGACCAAAAAATTTTAAAAAGTTTAAAAATGTTCCAGAAGAAATATTTCTGAACTGAACATACAGTATAATATAAGAAATCATTATTGTACAGGACGACAATAATTCAATTTTGCTCCAATCAAAGCTTATATAAAGTACTTTTATAGCAAATATAAACAACAGAAGTTTATAAACGTTCTATTTCCCTGTCATTGAAATACTTAATAACAATTTTTTTTTTGATGTCAAACATGCAGCTCATATTGCTTTAATCAAGGTCTGAGAGAGGTTCAGATTCTACACCTGTTCAAGATCCGCGCATGGATTATGTTTTTAATGACGTAATGACGTAAAGTTTTTTTGTAAATAAAACAAAAGAATGGTTGATTAAAAATATTCTTTACTCGAGCAAGGCTTACATGTAATTCATGGATATAATGTTAAATAAATCGTAGTATTATATTAAGACTGTCAAAAGTTAAAACAGTACTGAGCTTCAGTATACTTTATTGGGGCATTATCCTTAATAACCAGTCACCATGGATATTTTTCATAGGAAAGACAAGACTTTGATCTGGTCATTCTTCCACTCACTGACATAAAGATCATCATTCTCATCGATACACAAGGCTCGGGGCATTTTCATGTCTTCGTAGTAAAGAAAACAGATAAAGCCTCCATTCTGATTTATCATATGTATTTTGTCGTTTTTCATATCAGCCACGATGATATTGCATTCAGAATCAGAACATATGCCGTATGGATCGAAGTTAGAATCCTGAGAAATACCTCGGTATCGAAATCTGAAAACTCCTTTTTCATCTATTACCACAACAGCTCCCGAGTCCGAAACACAAATGTCTTTGTTGCCATTTTCTGTTAAATGCGTTGGAAATGTAAATAAAATTTTATGTTTATCATTTTCAAATTTACACAATTCTCTCAAATCCATCTGGGCAATATGTTCAATTTTTTGTAAACTGAACTGATTTAAACTGATTTTTTTTTATCGCGAGCTACTACATTCAAATTTTATGATTTTTCCCTGAGATTTTTCCTGAAATTTGAAGTTTGCACATGCTAACTATAATATTTCTGTTCATACATGGTTTACACACTGCCATCCCATGAACAAAGTAGTTAGGATCAGGAAGAAACTCAAATGCATTTGATTTTGAATTCGAATAATTGGAATCAAAATATATACATTTGATTGATTTCTGGGAGGTAAATAAAAAAAAGTTTTCAGATTGGTACTTTAGATAGAGAGAGTACGATCCATTATGTATTAAATGTTCAATGTCTCCATTTTGCGACAGACTATATCGTGGTAGGTAGGTACCGGGAGGAAGACAGCTTCTGTAGTTATCATCATCCAGCGAAAGACTTACTTTTCCATTACCGACATAGGACATGTCGAATATGTATTTCTTTGGACTGCTTATTTCCTTGACAATTTTATACACACGTGGATTCTTTGCTTCTTGGATTGCCTTTCAAATGAGAATTCTTTTTTATTAGTACGAGTGTTATATTTACATTTTTAGAAAGGAACTAGTGGTCTCATGTATTGGGTTAAAAGGTGTCTGCTTTCAAAAAAAGTTATAGATAAGGTAATTACTTAATTATTTTAAAGTATTTTTTTTAATTCCTATCCAGGAAGCTCTAAACATTAACAGAAACTGCTTTTTGGACGTAAAAATATAAAGGAGAGCAAAATGAAAGTTTTCAGTCATTTATAACAAAGGGTACCTGACTAAATTCCGCTGAAAAATAGTTCAAAGACACTGGACTATTTCTGAACAGAATTAACGAGGCCCTGAACTGCGCATACATTTGAAGGTTTGAAGCATTGAGCGTCGACTCAGGCACGTCACAGTACCCTTGACGGCCGTCAAAATTGAACACAATAACGTCACAATTAATTTGACGTCAAATTGTGCTAAAATGCTTCGCTGATCTTGCGTACCTGAGTAGCTCTATAGCTGTCGAAAGCTGGTATTTATATTATTTAATTTTTTATAATTAAAAAACAACTTTGGACCATGCATATAACTTATTTTGAGGTATCAATTTCTTGGTACATATACATTAATTTTACCTTGTTTTATTTGAATTTGTGAGTTTAAGAAAAACAAACACTACAACCAAAAGTAAACGATTTAAGTCTTTCTCCTTGAACTTGTTGAAGTGTTTATACACACCCTTTTTTATTGAGGACTTAAATCTGCATGAATTAGCTTGAAATAAAATAAACTAGTCTATGAATCTGAACCATATAAATGCATACCCCAAAATATTAGTAAAATGAGTTTTTTTGTCGCCTTTACCCCCTCCCTCCTATTCCCACGTATAAGAACGTCGGGTTTTAAGAAAAAATTAAGCATGGAGAGATAATTATTTCAAAATGAAGGAATGATTTTTTTTTTAGAAGCTAATACAGTATTGCAATCGTATGTTGATGTTATGTAAACCCATGGCGACTTAATTTATATCTGGTTGGATAAAAAAAATCCTTATTTTGTGGTGTGAGAAAAAGGACATCAATCAGCCAAACTGTTCATGAAATTTATTAGGACCCGACACTCTTAACCAAACTATGTGACATTATTTTAAATTTTAATTTTGATCATACATCATTATACAATTAATTACTCTTCATCAGGTCTATATATATTCTGCATTAAACTTTATTTTGTAACAAGACAACAACAAGACAAAAAATGTTGCAACATAAACAAAAAACAATTCTAATACTCCAGTATTTTATGCCGGTGAATTGTCTAAGCATTTTGATTGTAACATATGAATTCATACATGAGAAATTCATTTTTTAAATTTGTCATTCAGATGATAGTGGATATTAACCTGATTGACATGAGAAAATAAAGGGCCACAGGAAGGGATGCTTGACACTCTGCGTGAGGAAATACCAGAGTTATCTCGAATAGCGCTATTTTCCTTTTCTGACTCAGGAAACTCGTTAAAAATTTCAGAAACTAACTGAACATTATCCAGCTGCTGAACTTCATAATTTGAAATATTAGAGAGATCGAAATTCAAAATTTGAGCACTTTCTTCAGAACCATAAGCCGTTGATGTTGTATTGACAACACTCTGTGAAACACTGCACATTTCATGCTTTTTCTCATCAGACACATTTCTAGAATAACTTTTGATCGAGTTTTCATTTTTGTGGCCACTTATAGACATTATATGACGAGCTTCAACACCTTTTTGATCCAATGTGGTTATGCAGGTGGCACGGATAGAGTGATTTGTATAGGTGTGCGACAGTTGAACTTTTAGTGACATGGTTTTCATGAAACTCCCCAGTGTGTTATGCCCAACTGGAATGTTATCATACCACACGATATCATGGTCTTTGAACTTCTTCTTCGGTCTCTGCCAAAAGCAGTCGCAGCTTTCATTCAGTTTAGCTAGATATTTCTCTAAGCTTTACACTGGGCATTTTGACATTCCTGTATAAAAAAAAAAATATCAGAAATACATAATATGTAACTTAAAATTGTCTATCTTGATAATTTTCTAGGAATTTTTCAGATTTCTATTTTTTATTTAAATAAAACTATAGAATGATATACAATACCTGGCATTTCATATATTCTGCCACTAGAGGAATCATCATCACCAACATCTGCGCCCCTGTGATTTTTTGTCTCATACTTGGCAAAGTTTATGTAATATCGCCTGCCATGGGAATCACTTTTAAGAACGAAGTCCGTTTTCTTCATACACCTTAGGTTTTCACGCCCTCTACGACACGAATAGAACATAATGTCCAGGAACACTTTATACTGTAATCCCCGTGGTTCAGTCATGTTAACGGTTCCCGATGTGTAGAGCTTTTCAAAATCTGCAGCGCTTATCACTTCTTTATGCTGTACGGTTCCCTTTCCCGATCTTTTTATCTCAGTCAACACAGCTTTAAACATTTCGTTCGCCAAACGAAAGTTTGCATCGTTAACAATATCAAACTTTCTATGTGTCAAAAAATGTCTTTGTACACCGAATCTTATACTTATCATTGACGTTCTCGAATATAGATCCCCATTCTTCTTCCTTATTTCGGCATAAAAACTTATGAGAAACTCGGCAAGTTCATCTTTCGTTTTTTCCAACAACGCATTACTCTCCATTTGCTCTGCTCTTATTTTGTATATTTGTTTAATGGACGTTGAGATTGAATACTGTTCGTTATTTCCATATCCTTCTCCAAGTTCACCTCACAATAGTCTGAGAGAATTTTCACTGCCGCAAGAATACAGTTTTTAGTGTTAGCACTGTCTCTATTTTCTAAAATTTTCTGTAAATCAACTGACGATAAATTTTGAAACCTGCTCGTCTCGGTCATCTTGTGACTGTAAGCAGTGGCAACAGACGACATAAATCTACGTAATTGTGCACTGTAACTGCTGACGTAATACACCAACATAATGAGCCAAGGGGCAAAACTCATCAGTCTTTAGGTCTAGGCTTTATTTCCATAAAGCGTACTGTCACTATTATAAATTTTATTTACATAGAGTGTATTTTCAAATTGAATTTGGTAATGCCTAACAATCTTAAAAAATTTAGCGGTCATTAATTATAATGACTGGGTCATTATATCCCGCGTGCAATGATTCCTGGGTCATTTTTGCTGTAAACAGTACCATTTGGAGTCATTGTTGTGTTTTAAAGTTTTCTTATCAGCCAATCAAATTCCAGTATTATCAATAGAGGTATATTAATATATAGTAAAGAGTGTTTCGGCGGTTTTAAAATGGCTATATGCCCTAAGGCCCACCTCATCAGGGGTCCACCTTAGCAGTTGTATTCTTGTGGTAAACGTGATCTAATAATCATATCACCTATGCTTTAGTGCTTGCTGTAAGCTACAACTGGTTCCGATGTAAATATTTCTTTGCATCTTGTGTCTGTTTTCATTTCATTCCAATATTTTAAGATGCGTCTTTTTAATCCTTTGATTCTCGGAATATATTTTGTATTTTCACTGTATTAAAGGCTACCTCCAATTTTCTTTTCATTTTTTAAAAGAAGAATAAAAATTTCATGATATATGTGAAAAACAAACCATTTCATCCTGTATTTTTTTTATCTTGAATTTTTTTGTTTATTGGAGAATCTTACTATGTAATTGTGTATAAAAACACAAAAAATGGTCCATATCTTGACAGTGCCCCCATTTGACTACAATAAAGGCAAGGTAACAAAATTTCATTCTAATTTTCCTTGGCATAATACATACAAAAAGACTTCCAAAAATCAAAAAAAAATTTCATTCCGTTTTCGTAATTTTCAACTAGATCAGGCCTCGTTAAGTCGTTGCTGTTTATACTTATATTGATAAATATAAATGAAAATAATAAATTTAATTACTTATTCTTGGCCTTATATATAGGTATTGCTAAAAGTATATTAATCTATCACAAATTGTAAAATTAACTGTAAATGACAATGTTTAAAATCATAACTTGTAATGGCAGATCACTCTTACTGCATAAAACTACCTTGTTAGCTCTATAGTGGAATGTGTTTAGAGCTTCTTTAATATACTATTTACAACTGAAAGTCCAAAAACCCTTTCATTTAAAAAATGCAAGTATGATTTGCAAGCCCCATTGATTAAAAGAGCATAAGAATCCACAATTACATATATGATAATAATAATAATAAACAAAAGGCCTTAGCAGACCCCTCAGTATAATGTTATGATCCATAGATTATAAAAAAGGCTACTAAATTAAGCAATGTTGCCCATTAGCTTGAATAAAAACATGATTAGGAATCTCTTAAATATGAATAAGGTATACATACTCGGTTATAAACCTTAAAGTTAATCTATAAATTTGTCTGTTCTTTCAACCATTCGTCACTATATCAATGTATATTTAACAAAACAAATGTTCTAAAGAACAAATAGTTAAAACTTATCATTTCCTTTTACATTGTCCTTTTTTAGTCTTTGAACATTATTTAGAGTACAAGATATCGTATTTAAGTTTCAGGTTCAATAATCTAATTTTTAAGTCTACTAGGCTTTTTGTATTTAGATATTATAAAAAGAATATTGTATAGTTATTCAATTAACCTTTTCAGATATACTATTCTCAGTTATTAAAATCCATAAAAGTTAAATGATTACATGTTTAACTTAAATATATACACATATAAACAGCAATATAACCATGGCACAAAGATACACATTATTTGTACGTTAAGCTTTCAGGAAATGTCAAGGCAATGAAGACTTACCATTTGTGCTTGCATTTGTCCTTCGTCTAACATTCCAGAGGTGTGTGTAGATTTGTCTGTAACTATCACCGTATGTACACTGATCGACAGGTCAGACTTAAACTTAAGGTTAAACTTAAGGTATTTACTTTGTATTTGATTTTTCTTTTAAAAAATAGAACCAACTGATATCAAGCACGTTTTCATTTCTAGTCCGATGTGTGTAATTATCCGATTGATAAGGCATTCTGATGGCCTCATATTGAGGTAAAATAAGAGGGGGTGGGACAATCAATAAATAGCCGCTTCATAACAATTATTATTCATTCCAAAGGTAAACGCATGTTTGACAAACAGGGATACTAGCAGACGACAATAATTGAATGTCTCGGGATATTATAAAAATGTTCCCTTCATACTATAACCTCTGTACTTTCCTTAGATCCGTTATTTGCAGACCTGTTGTTGTCTTGATATGAAGCAAAATTTATTGCATATCTTGTACAGGAAAACACTTGCCGAAGCCTTTATCTCAAAATTTATATATTTAAACGACGTAATTAATTAACAGTAGATATTTTGATTCATGTGGCGACACAATGTATCTCAGTGAGTTTGAAATAAAAAATACAAGAGAAACTGACAAATCTTTTTCATATAAGGATAGATTTCATTGTATGATTTTGCTCTGAGTCAGTTGTCTTTTCATGTATTTCAGGGATAAATGATTTAAATATCAATGAATGTTTTGAAATTTAAAAAAATATAAATGATATGATTTGATATACTTTTCCACATTTAATATAGAGGGCCATACGAACACTCGTTCTTTGATAAAATATTTACATTATCATGGTTATTGGGCGCCATGCTATTACAGGTGATATTTTGATGAGATATAAAATGTTAACACAGCAACGAGCTTGCTTAAACTGTATAAGGACAAAATATTTATGAGTCATCAGTATGCAGATGCTTCCACTGCAGCTGGGACTAAATGATCTTTATCTTTTATATGATGACATAAAGATTATCATACGCAACAAAACAAATGTACACATATATACACATCATTGTCAATAATTACAATATCAACAAGTATAGAAGTACTCGTACGTACAATCCCCCTTTTTGGAGGTCAATGATTATGGCGGTCAGGATTCCATTATAGCAAAAACCTTGAAAGAAATTCAAAAGAGTGAACTAGGATACTGATAGGATAGCATACTGATAGCATTGGCCTTTCAACCTGAGGCTATTTGATTTTGTTCACTAAGAAGAAATGATCCTGATGCGTTCATTCTTCCACTCACTGACAAAGACATTATCATTCTCATCAATACACAAGGCTCGGGGCATTTTCATGCCTTCATAGTACAGAAAACAGATGAAGCCTCCATTCTGATCTATCATATGTATTTTGTCATTTTTCATATCAGCCACGATGATGTTGAATTCAGAATCAGAACATATGCCGTATGGATCGAAGTTAGAATCCTGAGAAATACCTCGGTATCGAAATCTGAAAACTCCTTTTTCATCTATTACCACAAGAGCTCCTGAGTCCGAAACACAAATGTCTTTGTTGCCATTTTCTGTTAAATGCGTTGGAAATGTAAATAAAATTTTATGTTTATCATTTTCAAATTTACACAATTCTTTCAAATCCATCCGGACAGTATCATGTTCAAAATGTTTGAAACTGGTCAATCGCAAGCTACTACAAACAAATTTTAGGATTTTTCCTTGAGATTTTTCCTGAAATTTGCCATTCCACATGCTAACTATAATATTTCTGTTTATACATGGTTTACACACTGCCATCCCATGAACGAAGTAGTTAGGATCAGGAAGAAACTCAAATACATTTAATTTTGAATTAGAATAATTGGAATCAAAATATATACATTTAATTGATTTCTGGGAGGTGAATAAAAAGAAGTTTTCAGATTGGTACTTTAAATAAAGAGAGTACGATCCATTATGCATTAAATGTTCAATGTCTCCATTTTGCGACAGACTATATCGTGGTAGGTGGGTACCGGGGGGAAGACTTCTGTTGTAATCATCATCCAGCGAAAGACTTATTTTTCCATTACCGACATAGGACAAGTCAGATATGTATTTATTTGGACTGCTTATTTCCTTGACAATTTTATACACACGTGGATTCTTTCCTTCTTGGATTGCCTTTCAAATGAGAATTCGTTTTATTAGTAGGAGTGTTATATTTATATTTTTAGAAAGGAACTAGTGGTCTCATATATTGGGTTAAAAATGTGTCTGCTTTCAAAAAAAGATATAGATAAGGTAACTACTTAATTATTATCAAGTAATTATTTTTTTAAAAATTCTTATCCAGGAAGCTCTAAACATTAACAGAAACTTTTTTTTTTTGGACGTAAAAATATAAAGGAGAGCAAAATGAAAATTTTTCATTCATTTATCACAAAGGGTACCTGGCTTAAATCCGCTGAAAATGGTTAAAAGACACTGGACTATTTCCGAACAGAATTAACGAGGCCCGATCTACTTCAACTGCGCATACATTTTAAAGCAGCGTCGACTCAGGCACGTCACAGTACCCTTGACAGCCGTCACAATTGAAGACAATAACGTCACAATTAAAATGGCGTCTAATTGCGCGAAAATGCTTCGCTGATCTTGCGTACCTGAGTAGCTTTATAGCTGTCGAAAGCTGGTATTCTATTATTTACATGTTTGTTTTTTTTTTTTTTTGTTTGTTTGTTTGCTTGTTTTTTTTTTTTTTTGATTAACAAACAACTTTGGACCATGCATATGATTTATTTTGAGGTTTCAATTTTTTTGGTACATATTCATTAATTTTACCTTGTTTTATTTGAATTTGTGAGTTTAAGAAAAGCAAACACTACAACCAAAAGTAAACGATTTTAGTCTTTCTCCTTGAACTAGTTGAAGTGTTTTACACTCCCTTTTTTATTGAGGACTTGAATATGCATGAATTAGCTTGAAATAAAATAAACCAGTCTATGAATCTGAACCATATGAATGCATACCCCGAAATATTTTATTTTCCTATATATATTACATGATATTATTAAAATTAGTAATTTTTTCGCCTTTACCTCCTCCCTCCTTTTTCCACGTATAAGAACGTCGGGTTTTAAGAAAAAAATAAAGCATGGAGAGATAATTATTTCAAAATGAAGGAATAATTTATTTTTTTAGAAACTAATACAGTATTGCAATCGTTGATGTTATGTAAACCCATGACGACTTATTTTATATCTAGCTGGATAAAATAAATCCTAATTTTGTGTTTTGATATGCCCCTTTTCACTGTAATAAAGGCTACCTCCAATTTTCTTTGCATTTTTTAAAGAAGAATAAAAATTATATGATATATGTGAAAAACAAACCATTTCATCCTGTATTTTTATTTTTATCTTGAATTTCTTTGTTTATTGGAGAATCTTACTATGTAATTGTGTATAAAAACACAAAAATGGTCCATATCTTGACAGTGCCCCATTTGATTACAATAAAGGCAAAGTAACAAAATTTCATTCTAATTTTCCTTAGCATAATACATACAAAAAGACTTCCAAAAATCAAAATTTTTTATCATTCCGTTTTCGTAATTTTCGGCTAGATCAGGCCTCGTTAATTCGTTGCTGATTCTACTTATATTGATAAATATAAATGAAAATAATAAATTTAATTAATTATTCTTGGCCTTATATATAGGTAATGCTCAAAGTATATTAAGCTATCACAAATTGTAAAATTAACTGTTAATAACAATGTTTTAAATCATAACTTGTACATTTAAGGGCAGGTCACTCTTACTGCATAAAACTACCTTATTTGTGCGCTGTGTTTAGAGCTTCCTTAATATACTATTCACGACTGAAAATCCAGAAACCCTTTCATTTAAAGAATGCAAGTATGATTTGCAAGCCCCATTGATTAAAAGAGCATAAGAATCCACAATTACATGTATGATAATAATAATGATAATAAACAAGAGGCCCATGGGCCTTAGTCGTACCCTCAGTAGAGTGTTAAATTCATTAATTATGATAAAACAGCTACTAAATTAAGCAATGTTGCCCATTAGCTTGAATAAAAATATGATTAGGAATCTCTTAAATATAAATTAGGTATACATACTCGGTTATAAACCCTAAAGTTGATCTATTTATTTGTCTGTTCTTTCAACCATTCGTCACTATATCCATGTATATTTAACAAAACAAATGTTCTAAAGAACAATTAGTTAAAACTTATCATTTCCTTTTACATTGTCCTTTTTTTAGTCTTTGAACATTATTTAGAGTACAAGATATCGTATTTAAGTTTCAGGTTCAATAATCTAATTTTTAAGTCTACTAGGCTTTTTGTATTTAAATATTATAAAAAAAAATGTTGTATAGTCATTCAATTAACCTTTTCAGATATACTATTCTCAGTTATTAAAATCCATAAAAGTTAAATGATTACATGTTTAACTTAAATATATACACATATAAACAGCAATATAACCATGGCACAAAGATACACATTATTTGTACGTTAAACTTTCAGGAAATGTCAAGGCAATGAAGACTCACCATTTGTGCTTGCATTTGTCCTTCGTCTAATATTCCTGAGGTATGTGTAGATTTGTCTGTAACTATAACCGTATGTACACTGATCGACAGGTCAGACTTAAACTTAAGGTTAAACTTAAGGTATTTACTTTGTACTTGATTTTCCTTTAAAAAATAGAATCAACTGATATCAAGCACGTTTTCATTTCTAGTCAGATGTGTGTAATTATCCGATTGATAAGGCATTCTGATGGCCTCATATTGAGGTAAAATAAGAGGGGGTGGGACAATCAATAAATAGCCGCTTCATAACAATTATTATTCATTCCAAAGGTAAACGCATGTTTGACAAACAGGGATACTAGCAGACGACAATAATTGAATGTCTCGGGATATTATAAAAAATTTTCCCTTCATACTATTACCTCTGTACTTTCCTTAGATCCGTTATTAGCAGACCTGTTGTTGTCTTGATATGAAGCAAAATTTATTACATATATTGTACAGGAAAACACTTGCCGAAGCCTTTATCTCAAAATTTATATATTTAAACGACGTAATATCAATTAATTCACAGTAGATATTTTGATTCATGTGGCGACACAATGTATCTCAGTGAGTTTGAAATAAAAAATACAAGAGAAACTGACAAATATTTTTCATATAAGGATAGATTTCAGTTGTTATCTAACGACAAACATTTATGCTAAACGTGATTGTTTCAAATTGCCATACATATCAGCAACATTGCCTTAACACACGCATAGTGATATTTCGTAATCGAAGCAAATAGTACACAAGCAATGCAAGTTGATATAACAAAATTAAAGACACAGTTTCAGCTAAATATTTTCATTTTTCCCCATTTTTAGCTCACCTGAGCCGAAGGCTCAAGTGAGCTTTTCTGATCAAAATTTGTCCGACGTCTGTCGTTGTCATTGTTGTCGTTGTCGTTGTCGTAAACTTTTCACATTTTCATCTTCTTCTCAAAAACACTGGGCCAATTTCAGCCAAACTTGGCACAAAGTATCCTTGGGTGAAGGGAATTCAAGATTGTTCAAATGAAGGGCCACGCCCTCTTCCAAGGGGAGATAAATAGGAATTAGTGAAAAATTAATAACATTTTTAAACGATCTTCTTCTCAAGAACCACTGGGCCAGGAAAGATGAAACTCATGTGGAATTATCCTCAGGTAGTGTAGATTCAAGTTTGTTCAAATCATGACCCCCGGGGCTAGGGTGTGGCCAAAATGGCAGACCAAAGTTTTACACAGGAATAAATAAGAAAAATCTTTAAAAATCTTCTTCTCAAGAACCACTGGGCCAGGAAAGATGAAACTCATGTGGAATCATCCTCAGGTAATGTAGATTCAAGTTTATTCAAATCATGACCCCCGGGGTTAGGAGGGGGCCCAAATGGCCGACCAAAGTTTTATAAAGGAATATATAGGAAAAATCTTTTAAAAATCTTCTTTTCAAGAACAACTGGAATAGAAAAAATGAAACTCATGTGGAATCATCCTCAGGTAGTGTAGATTCAAGTTTGTTCAAATCATGACCCCCGGGGCTAGGGTGGGGCCAAAATGGCCGACCAAAGTTACATAGAAATACATTGAAAAAATCTTTTAAAATCTTCTTCTTGGGACAGGAAAGATGAAACTCATGTGGCATCATCCTCAGGCAGTGTGGATTCAAGTTTGTTCAAATCATGAACCCCGGGGCTAGGGTGGGGCCAAAATGGCCAACCAAAGTTTTACATAGGAATATATAGGAATATTCTTTTATAAAAATCTTCTTCTCAAGAACAACTGGAATGGAAAAAATTAAACTCATGTGGAATCATCCTCAGGTATTGTAGATTCTAGTTTGTTCAAATCATGACCCCTGGGGCTAGGGTGGGGCCAAAATGGTTGACCAAGTTTTACATAGGAATATATAGAAAAAATCTTTTAAAATTTTCTTCTCAAGAATGACAAAGCCATAATTCATCATATTTATATGGAAGCATGCTCAGGTAGTGTAGATTCAAGTTTGTTTAAATCATGACCCCCAGGGCTAGGGTGGGGCCAAAATGGCTGACCAATGTTTTACATAGGAATATATAGGAAAAACTTTAAAAATCTTCTTCTCAAGAACCATTGGGCCAGGAAAGACGAAACTTATGTGGAATCATCCTCAGTTAGTGAAGATTCAAGCTTGTTCAAATCATGACCTCTCGGGCTAGTTTTGGGCCCAAAATGGCTGACCAAAGTTGTACATAAGGATATATAGGGAAAACTTTTAAAATCTTCTTTTCAAGTACTTCAAAGCCATGATTAGTGATATTTTTCTATTTATATGGAATCATCCTCAGGTAGTGTAGATTCTACAATGTTCAAATCATGACACCCAGGAGGGTTAAAATTTAAGCCCCCCCCCTCCCAGTAAACTTTCAGTTTTGATCTGATATGTGCTTTTTCCTAGTAGATGAGCTCTGGTGAGCGATATGGCCCTTGTGCCTCTTGTTATATGTTTAGAAATATTAAAACAAGGTATTTCTAATGATCATCAAGTATTTGAATTTCAGTTGTCAAGATACAAGACAGATTCAAAACGCCAAAGTTTTGTTTTAATGTAATCAAGGCTTTTTTTATTTACATAAAATACCTAAATTTGTCCGTTCAAAGCAGTATATATATACATAAAAGAATTTGATTCTAAATAAGATAAAACAGTTTCTAGAGATTTGCCGAATCATAAATTTTCTATATATGTAAATAAAAAAAGTCACGAGCCTTGTTAAAGGTATAAAGAATTTTAAGTTCTGTATCTCCAATGTAAATCAGCAAATTTTTGCTGATCATTAGAAAGGTATTAGTGAGCAGCTGTAAACAATAAAATTGGTTTTAAAAAATCAGTTGAACCTATGTCCATGCCCCTTTTAAGAAATTATTTTGCAAGTTCAATTGTCGATACAATGACCTTAATTATTAACAAATTCAATCTATCAGTATGTCAAATCTATCAGTATGTCAAATGTTGATGTTTTTCATACTTATTGTTAGGCCAATATTTACGCAATGATTTTCTATGGATCTTTTTCGGTTATATCCCTATCATGACAAGGAGGAGATGTGATTTGTTAGCAGAGGATGCTCACTCTTCAATGGCACCTGATCTTGACTCTGCTGTCTAAAAGTCCAGTGTCTGGTCTATATAGATTTGCTTTATTTATTTGAATTATGTTTGAATGAAAACAAATTGAAAGCTGTTGCTTATTTCCATATACATATACATGTATTTCATTCCAAAACTACTAAGAGATACAGATAAGCAAAAATAATATTTGTTGTCTTTTTTTTTAGATGATTCATATTTTATATTATCTAAAAAAAAATATGGAAATACTTAATGTCGTAAGCTTCCATTTCCTCGTTTTAAAATTCAAATTTTCAAGATAAGTACAGGAGGTTTAATTACGGTCTGTTTGATGCGGAGGATAATTAATCATATATAGGGCCTGATCCTACCTTCGATGTTTTAGGGGTCAGTACTTTACCCTATACACAGTTCGTTTGTTAAAGGGATCTAAAGGGTTGAAGACTATTCATTATATGGACCATTTGAAATTCTTCAAAAAATATACGTTAATTGCATTACAATAAGTTTGATAATTTGTCTTTAATGTCCCTCTTTTTCACTCATGTAGATAAACCACATTTAATTCGATTTTACTTGAATGCTGTTGTTGCTTTTTCGAAACACCAATGAATGAATGAGCACTACCCTTAAGGAATATGTACTTTCGCACTATATTCTTATGCAGATTATGTTTTTGCACCATTAGTAACCAAATAAACGTTTGTAACTCAAGTAATATCCAAATTATACTCGTAATAAGTTAATATGAGTTACAAGAACAGTCAGTACTTGAAATGAGTACCAGTACGCATTTAGCAAAATCTGCTTGCTGGGTGGGGGGGGGGGGGGTGTCAGATGGAGTCAATTGTGACCGACTGAAGCCGTTAACTAAAACAACGTAGGTAGTAGGAGATCATTTTTTTCAAAACCAATCATATGCCGAGGGAGTACACAAAGACATGTGGTCAATAAAAGCATGTACACGGGGACATTCTTTCTAGGACTTAATCAATTACACTTGACATGCCTTTAGCTCACAAATAATACCAACAAATAACAATAATAATCTGCATATTAGAGTGCATTTGTACCAAAAATGCACATTTTAACTCCACAAATTTAGGCATGTTTTTTTTCCTCAAAATGTGTGCCACAGTCGCACCAAGCATCTCAAACCTAGTATATGTTAAAACACCCAGTAGTCTGTGAATTAATGTATGTCCTAATGAAAACTCATCAGTTGATTTAGGGTCATTCACCTTCCCTATGAGATACACACTTACGTCTTAACCCTACTGTCTTCAGGCTGAATATTCTCTGCAACGGACGTGTCCTACTTTGGCATTGACAACTCTGTATACAAGCATCATAGTGACACCTACATTTTGAACATATTTTTTTCAGCATGCACTCTGCTACACTGCAAATTTCTCCCATAATCATTCTAATCATTTTTCTACATAAAATATCCCATTAAACTAAAGGATATCTCATTTTTAAAAAGAAATTTGATCGAGTCTTTATTAAGTAACTTTCCTCTGCCACCCTAATTACAAGTGAAGAATTAAAGTTGAACACGATTCGTACAAGAATTTGTCCGCCGTATTTGCTCGAGCTTTAGCTACATCTGCAAGCCCATATGAAAAGAGCCGGTCACTCACATGCAGTCACTTTTCAGTGTAATGATTTGTCACCGTTGTACATGGACGTATGCTACATGTATACAATACTCAGACTGTCAGAAATAACTGTGTACTTTTTTCCAATGCAGGAAAATAATGAAGATACCAAAGACACTCACAACAGATGCACAGGTCAATGCAATATAATATACAAACAAACACAAATATGCATAAATACAATAAAAATATAAAAAAAAATGTAATTCAAGATAATCAGCACGAACACGGGTCGCCTTTACACGCCGATACACGTGACAATAAAGCTGTCAGGTGTAACGAATGCGATGTATCATAGATAATGATAACGGAAATGGCGTATGCCTATTGACGAGTCGTGTTCAGCTTTAGGATACAATGATGTAGTCTAAGGGCTAAATTGTTAAGGTTAAAATTTAAAACTCCTTCTGATACGTGAGGCTCTTTTATCGTCATAATATAATAAAGAAACATCGATATAAAATATTATGTCAAGTTTATTCCAAAAAGAGGACATATATATTTTTCTTGGAATCATGTATTGTAATTTTGGAAATTATTTTTTCGTGTAGGAAAAAAAATATACATGTATATCCTCAAACTCTCCTCTCGAATGATATGCCTTAATTCACATATTGTCCATTAAGCAGCTTACATGGATCTTCTTTTCTTTCACTGTTTACTTTGTTCTGGTCTGACTGGATTCTGAAATGTTACTATTATCAATTGAAAAATGATAAACTGATTTGATTTAAGACTATAATTTATTACTTAAGACATTTATATGTAAGAAAAATGGAAATTAATTGGGACAACTCAGATCAAAATATACTAAATTGATAAAAAAAAAAAAAAAAAAAAATAGGAAACTGTTTTATAATCATCAATTCACAAAGAAATTGAATTTATTAAGCTCTAGATCTTCTCCTAAAAAATACACGTACTATTAATAAAGACGCAATTGAATGCTTTTTTTTATACAAAGATTTTTAAATGCAGTTTTGCTATCGTGTCTTAACAATGACATTGCTCACTGGTGAACGAGAAAAAGTGTCTAGGTATGCATAGATAATCAAAATTACGTTATGCAATTTTTAATAAGAGTCTAACATTTTTAACATTTATTCATTAATGTATGCGTAGTGTATGCTTTAAAATGTTTTCTGTTATATTATGATATTTTAATTAGATCGATATGTATAAAAAAGAAACAGCTAAAAAGTGTATATTTTCTATTATTTATAACAAACCACTGTCAAATACAGGGATGTACTTAAACAAAAATGACGCTTATTCCATATTTCACCTTTTATATATTTACTTGTGCTTATTAAAATAAAGTGAAACATCACAAACATATATAAGGTTGTCTATGTCAATTACCTTTGTCTTGAAGTAGAAAAAACACAGGGTGGCAATGATGATGCACAAAAATACGACGCCACTCCCAATTAACGGCCCTTTTAGCTTGTCTAGCGTTTGTAAAACGGTTTCAGAGGTCTGAGATTCTATTTTGGTAGGAGAATAAGCTGTACGTAATTAGAGAAGTTCATTAAATAGTGATATGTTCACTGCATAAAATGTTAGAGGAAGTGCAAATAATATTAAAATCAACTTATATAATTATAAATGCACATAATTAAGTGACATAGTTTTTTTTAAAAAAATACATATAACTGAGATTTTTACGCAATATCGCACAAGCAGAAGTTTTAGCGGGGATTTAATTTTGGCATTATCAGCAAGGGTGCCAAGAAAGCTAAAATTGCGTATCCCTAAGAATTAATTGCGCTTTATTTGTAATATCTTCTTTAGTGATCTTTTTAAAATCGCGAAAATTGCATCTCGCTTAAAATAAAATACCATTTTTGGGACAAATTTAAGTCTCGCTAAAATTTCCACTTATACGGTATATTGATAATAAGACTTTATATAACAACGTCCGCGAAGAGCAGTTTCAGAGAGAACTGTTTTTTCCGAACAAATACAAAGACGGACAGATCTCGAGAGATATGCATGCAAGCAGTGGCGGTTTAAAAATACTGCATACATGTTTCATGAAAAGAACACTGCATATAATATTTATCTTTATGTAAGACAGATTAGGCGTTCCATACCCACCTATGGGCGTTATATATGCCAGGAATCCTATCTTAGTACCCATGCTGTCACTGGTAAATCGGATCGTCAAAGATGAGTTTGAGGAAGTAAAGGACTCTGTAGGAGTGGTAAAACCACATACCTTTGTCATCAGAGGGGAGTTTGTAGAGCGTCCTAATTTTTATAAAAATAATGACCCCTCAATTGTTAATCTTTACATATATGTGAAATAATTAAACACGTCATGCATTTGAACCTATATACAAGACCTCCACTGACCAAATGGTATTACGGTACTCTCATATGTATAAATGCAGAGATATTTGATAAAAAAAACTCGACTTATTTTTATTCATACTGAATGCATAATATTATGTAGTTTTGAGTTACAATTTTGTTTAAAAAATTTTCGTGAGTTTGGAAGTGAATATTACAGTATTAAAACTAACATTAAAACAAAAATTTATTTATTATTTATTTATTTATTTATTACATTTTTGAATAAATTAATTTTGCTTTCTTTTTCATTTTTATAAATGTTCATAGTTCAAACATGATTTGTTACCGTTAAAAATTTCGATGAAGTCGAAGCATTCACCATTTACTTCTTCCTCAACGTTTAGATATATAAACTCAATGTTAACGTTTCCGCCGGTATAAGAATATGTGTAAGTGCAAATGATTTCCCTGAAAAAAAAAATAAATATTAAGAGTCATTCTCTGTAACCAGTAAAACTTTGTTTCCACTCATGGTCACCGAATTTGATGAAACTTCACTTATTGTAAGTACTTGACACCAAAAACATAATAAATATATCAAATAATTCTTTGTTGATATGTGTCTCGGTTGCCATGGTTACAGCTGGAAAAAAACATTGAGATTTTAAGCTACTTTAAATATTTACTGAACCTTAATATAAATTAGGAAAAGCAAACAAACCATTACCACAAAAACATGACAGCTTGTTACCACTTATACTGTAATGGAACTGTTTAGAACATATCTCTAAGTAAGTGGTAACCAAGAGCCCATTTGGAATACATTGAGAATGCCGAGATATGTTGAAAAACGCTCAATATTCACTAGTAGTAGGTGTTACATGCTCAAACTCAATAAAAAAAATCAAGAAAAACGATAAAAAATATTTGACCTTAAGTACATAGGTATAAACAATATGATTCTATAAATAACTTTTATGGTTGCCATGGTAACAGTGGAACAAGGAAAATTTGTAACAACCACTGGGTTAATGCTACTGCCTTCAGGAAAAACATGAACATTCAAGACTGTTTTAATGGCAAGTAAATTCTTAAGGTAATTGCCCATACCACGTGAATTTACTTGCCATTAAAACAAGAACACATTATATGACTAACCTTGAATAGTACATATTAGTATGTGGTAGAACTTAAATTAATATTAAATATTTATAAAATTTGATGAAGAAAACAACACTGTTGCTATGGTTACCAAGAAGGGAAAATTTTGTAAATTTTAAATCGATTTTTAACCCTGTGTTTCAGCTTTTTGCATCCAGTTAAAGTTTGGATGACAAGCCAAATTAGCTGTTAATAAATATCAATCACAAAAGTTTTGGGAATCTACATTTAAGGATACGTATCCAAGGAAACCATTTCTTTTCAGATTTTTTAAGCAAACATTTTATGCTTATTTCAAAAGCAACGCTTGATTTAAAGTATCTGATTTGAATTTTTTTCAAATAGGAAAAGTAGGACCACACCAACACCTTTTATTGATCATCAGTTATATTAAAATATGCTTTTTCGAAAATAAAGAATCAGACATACAGAATGTAAAGAAGAAGGTATTGTTTTAGCTTTAAATTTATTGTGTCCTAAAATTTTAATGTTTTCGAAAAGTTCCGAAACTGGCTTAAATATTAGTTGAGTTTATGTCTTTGAAAGATCAGGAAAGAATATGGCATGAAAGAGTTCCTTTCTAGAAACATGATGTCACTAATTTGATGCATTTCTCTAATTCAATCAGAAAACCCCTCAAAATGACCCATTTTCAAGGGGGAATTTTCCTTCAAAAATAGTATCCACAACCGTCGCCCACTTTAGTTTTTGGATATGTTGTGCAAAATACAATGAATCTCATATTTCTTTGTGGCCGATGTCTGTGGACAATATTTTCTGAAGAAAATTCATTTGAAAATTGGTGTCTTCTTCAACATTTTAAGAAAATACGGGAAAATGCACATGTTTATGACGTCACAATAAGCATTTAGAAATGCATGTGAGAAAAAATGATTGGTATAATTTCTATGCATGGAAATTCAATGATTCAGAATACATGCGTTTTCGTTTTTTACATCAGTTTCATTTTTTAAAAAATCACAGGCCAAATTTATATTAAAAACACATCTTCTTTGAAGGCTCTCAATGGTATAAAAACCTTGGTAAGCATTGCCAACCAAAATGAAACATCATAATTTGCTCTTGGTATATGTTTCAAGGCTATTTTTTCTATTACTTTGTTACATGACATTCTAAAATTACTTTTTATTTTTACTTGAGACTTCAAAAAATTCAATGAAATGTTACTTTCACTTTTTTATAAGAGTAACGTATGTAAAAGTTAATTTACTACACATGTTTATTATACTTTAAGACATCGGGCCATTAACTTTAGGTAATAATCATTGCCAATTGTTTGCTTCGCCGCAAATGGTAACTTTGGGGCTCAAAAAATGTTTTAGAAATACTATTTTTCAATATTCAAGACATGTTGCCATAGTAACGATAACACAAAGCAAACGATGTTTCCTGATTTTAGTCTATGGTATCAAAGACTTTTATCATAGAGAGTTTGGAGATATTCTGAGACTATGCATGCCACAGCTCCTATATTAAAATTTTAAGTCTTTTTCAGAGAATGGCCTATAATATCTATCATTAAGATTCAAGAAAAGAGAATAATTACAGTCGTTTCGTAAATATTCAGAAATATTCTACAGAGCTTTCAGGTGGGGAAAAAAGTAGAAAATTATGCAGTTCAAATAATTCATAATGAATTATACTCACATTGGATAATGAGCAGGAAAGTTTGGCGAGGTCAGGGTCTTTTGTTCTGTAACTTCAATAATGTGTACATTTCCAGGGTTAGAACAATGTGCTGAAAAATGATATTTTTGTTAAGTTATTAGAAAACAGAAATGTAAGGAAAATTCATTTGGGACCTGCAAATTTACTTTACTGTAACCGTAATCTGTTAGATTAACCGAATTCGCAATTAAGATATTTTTTTTACAGTTTATCAAAACAACTTAGGCCATTTTATAAATTGCTTTACACATTATAATTAAGAGTGTTATCACTCTTGTTTTAAATTTCCTTCAGTCAAACCTTCAGATGTGTATAGTTTCTGTTTATCATATTGTAAACGCATTTGATTCACTGTTTTGTCAGTAATGAGAATAAAGGTCATTAATTCATAAAAAATCAAATATTTTAATTCAGAATTAAAATATATTATATGTTTTTTTTTAAACGGGAGGGAATTTTTTTGGACCACAATTGGAACTTTTATAATTTATTTTCAAACCATTTATTATTATTATTATTATTATTTTTTTTTTTTTTTTGCATGCACATTATGTATGGATGTATTCTGAAGATTCCATCAATTCATGTCATGATTGTTTTATTAAAAAACGGAGAACTGGTGTTTTAATGGATTTAAAAGAATGAAGATAGTAACTTGCAGAACTTTTATCAGTATTTGACGACATAAAATACTCTCTCCAAATCACACAAATCAATTTTTGTTACCCCTCATTCCCACAAGTTGTTTGTTTTCGAAATAAATAGCATTAAGTAACACACGGTTTGAAAATAAAGACATCAATCAGCCAAACTTGGCCACGAAATTGATTAGGACCCAAAATCGACCTATATAAAGGATACAACTGATTTTATTAATCGAAACTATGCCTACCATCGCAAATCTTATTGATCTTATTGATCACATACGATGTTACAAGTATGTATATTAATATGGTTGCAAAATGTAATCCCCGAATCAAAGGATTTTAAAAAACGCATCTTAAAATACTGGAACGAAATGAAAACAGACAAAAGTTTAACCCTGAATTTACCCTAGGGTGAAAAATGAATTTCAGAATCCTAATTGCATATCTTTAATACACAGCGAAACTTCTTAAAGATGATTAGACCACTTCATAAATTATAATAGGTGTTCTGGGAACCAGATCTTACTATCAAAATAATAAAGGATCTCTATTTTTTTTTATCCAAAAATCTGTATGCATTTCTACAGGGCACAAAGAATTATCTTTCAAGAGAATATTAGGCTACTGCTTAAAATGTAAGATATTTTCTGAGAACCACTTTTTGAATAATTTGAATAAAAAAAATCGGATAAGTTTCAAACTGTTTGTTAATTTCCATTACACTTTCTTTCACTATTGAAAACTTCGTCAAGGTGTTATTGGTCGGTCTCACTGCACAAACAAGGTATGCTTACTCATTCTAAGCACCTGGTCCCACCTTTTGATTTTTTTTTTATATAGATTAGTATTTTCCTGTTACATGTAAAGCATTTTTTTGTCTAAAGATATAGAAAAATAATTGAAATTCATGACTGTTCATAAGAATCTAAAATATAGATAAGTAGGTATACCATCTTTCTACTTAAAAAAATCAGTATTCTTAAGGGACCTTCCTCTAGAATCAGCCAAAGACCCCTTCAAGGTATGTTAAATGTAAAAAAAAAAAAAATATCTGAAAATGCAAATTCTTACATTCATCCTTTCCAGTTAAAAACGATACTTGAAATCCATTTTCATAAATGTTCTGTATTTCGTCAGATTGAAATTCTACGAAGATTGTATTTCCAGTTGACGTTTGTGGGGGTCTTGTTGAGCCACAGGAATTAGTACTCGAGCAACACACACTTGTGGGTGTAAGTGCTGTTGCACTCGAAGATGAACCTGTATAAAGGTCATATCCTGAAGTTTGTCACAAACGCCATAAATCAGACACACAATTGTTTAAATAACAAAATATATCATTCTTGCTGATAACGCAGTACATGAAATGTGGAGATAATCAACAATTTTTATGCTCAGAAGTCCTTAGAGGCAATACAAATAAGGAGCAGGAGGGCAAACACTGATCTCTAATATAGCAGAGTTTGGATTAGATGCTATGTAAGGGTGGGTATCCACCGCCGACCCGTCAACAACCACCTTGTGCTCCTTGTCATGGTAGAGAAAATGACGTGAAAGCCATCGACAATAATTGTGTAAATATTGGCATAACAATTAGTATGAAAAGCGGCAGTCTAATATATCAATCGCTTTTTTATATATTTATACAACCCATGTTTTAAACTGAATACTATTCATTAAACATTGTTCTTTTCGAGGAAAATAGCTGTAAACATGCTGCAACCCTACCGTAAAGAATATCAGTGTCAACCGATGACGTCAAATTATATAAATTTTTATAATTGTCTTATTTACTCCTTATTTATTGAATCACATCTATATTGAATATCTTATAGATATATAAAAAGTAGAAAGAACTACGTACGATAGTATTGTTCTCCCGCCTACCTCTAAGTCAATTCTCAAAAGTTAATTTATTCGAATGATTTTCAAAATTTTTATAGATATTTATATGACTTTTCATAAAACGTTCCTTATTTGGGATACCAATGAGAGATAACTCTATAATTTTGGTAAAACTTGTTTTTTCCACTATAGAAATCAACAGAAAACGGAAAATATTTTTAAAACATCTCCCCCCCCCTTGAAACAAAAATTCCTTTTTACAGGTAATTTGGCCTGTCATTTCACAAATTTATGCCAAAGCTTCTTATATTTCACGCTGGGGGGGGGGGGGACATATGTTTATAGACAAAAAACGAAAAAAAAAATGCTGATTTTTCACCAATTTTTAAGCTATTTACAACTAAATATTTGTATTATATGAATTTATGTATGTTTTATTTATTTGCATAAAACATAAGAAAAGACATGAGATACATTTTATCATATTTAAGACTATTTCAAAATATGGTGATTCTTGAAAATTCGATTTCACTAGAAAATATCGTCTACCCCCATTTTTCAAGAGCTGGAATTAATGATAATTTACTATCTAGCGCTGAAATTAAAATGATCAATCAATTACCATACACTGTTATTTGTATTTAACAAAGAATTAATGGCCTAATTACCATTAATATTGAATTTAATGGGTGCAAAATGTAGGCGGGAATCAAGAGTTAGAGTTCGTAGTTCTTACCCAATGTTTTTCATGAAAGCCTTTTAAACACACCACGTCGTTTTCAGATTGAGGTGTCATTACAGATTGGTAAACTGAACAAGGCTGATGTGACCGGTAGATAGGGTATGCTCACTCCTTCATGACACCTGATCCCTCCTTTGATGTTTTGGAGGTCCGTGTTTTCTCCGCTCCAAAAAATTGTATTGTTCAATGGATGTTTGAGCTTGACTTCTGCTTGTTATCTCCATAAATTTTATTATTAAAGGGTTTTGTATTATTTATTAATTTTAGAAATGTGTTCAAATGATAAAAAAAACTATTTTATTTTAAGTTGAATAAACGGGTCCACATGTTTAAGTTCTGTGAAATATTCTCTCTATGTTTTCCTCGCTTTCCATCTTTTTTCTAATAATGGACTTATACATATCTTGATTTTCTGCTTCATGTGACAGCATACATTTAAATCAAAGATAAATTTAAATTAGTTCTTTTCGTTCTCATGTCTATAGATTATTTGATACATGAAGTAATATACTTAAAAAAAAGAAGAAATATCAATTAGAAAAACACAATTGCAAAACTTGCAAGACGACCCTTATGTCAATACCCGCAGTGTCGTATTAAAAGCAAAATGCTTTTCATAAAAAAAATCTTACCATCATAAAACTTAAGTGTGTCAGCACAATCAACAAAAAGTTTGCTGACTTCAAATGTTATTCTGGAACTTGAGTCAGCTGCTTGAAAAACCCAATTGCATCTTGTATTCCTGAAAACATAGACGTAATCATTGCACTTCTGAACGCAAATAGGAAAACAATATCAAAACACCAAGTGAATATTAAGTAGTTTGCTCAGTAGCACGATGTACATATAATGTCAAAAAAATACTCACTCATGCATGTTAAACAATTTTAACTATTAAAGGTATTTGATAAATAGAAATAAAAGTCAGAAAGATGCTAAATACTAACGTTTGGATATAGATTAAGTCTGTATAATTAATTTACTCACTGGGGATATAAATCAGATCCAGGATAAGTGAATTTTTTGTACCCTTTGTCTAATATTATGGTTGATGAGCCACATTGCAGTAAGGCCACTGAAAAAAAAAGAAGAAAAGAGAAGAATTTAAAACAAGCAAAAAATAAATCAAAATAAAACCAAAACAGATGTGTAACAGAAAACTGAATATATAGAGGATATTCAATGATTTTTAGTTGACTATGTAATTTATTTCACGAGTGGGACAGGATGCTCTACGTATAAACAATTTCTAAAATGAGGTAAATTATGGAAAAACAACTTGAGTTGCTGAAACAAGAATATCAGCAGTCTCATTTAATGTCATCATTTTGTATGTTCTATGGTCGATACCATGACCTTGTCAGCAAATACAATTTTTCATTGAGTCAAATGCTGACTGACGTTTTTCATACTAATTGTTAGTCCATTATATATTGAATTGACGATTTTTTCCTTATTTCCCGATTATGACAAGTAGCACACGGCAGGGATGCTCACTCCTCCATAGTACCTGATCCCAAATCTGATGTTTTGTAGGTCCGTGTTTGCTCTGCTCCTATTTTGTATTGTTGTATAGAATTTCGGTCTTGAATATTGTTTGTTATCTCCATATGTTTCATAGATATTTTCACGAGTGCGAAACATCATTCATTTGCCTCTGTTTTCTTTTAAAACGGTCATAAGCTACAAGAACGGTTGAGACGTCATAGCTAAGTGAGGTATAAACATTGTAAACATGGATTAAGCAACATTTTTTGGGTAATTTTTGCAGTTCAATTCTCTGTTAGAATGGTTTATTTACTTCTTTCTATCTCATATCAGGTCAGGGAAGATTTATTTTAACAACACTTTCCGTTATGGGAATGAAAATCTAGAGTTTAACAGCATTTCTGATATTTGTTACACTGTGAAAGGATATCATTTTGATATATCCTTGAACACAGCGAGAGAATAACATTTTTATTGGATAGAAAATGTAAAAATTGTAAAAATTAATGTTATAATAGACAATCTTAGTGTCTGCTCTAGTACGTTCAATTTAAACCATCTTTTAAAAAAAATTGGTTACCCTCTATAGACCGATTGCCTAAAAATTGCCCAATTCGTTAAGCGAAAGAAAATGTTTTTGACGTAATTCATTGAGACGTAGCCAAGTTATGTTATACGAAATGGATTAAGGTAGAATCTATGTCGGAAAAGTCTTTGTTACAAGATTTTCAAACTTTTCAAAATGTTAAATAAGTACTTGCATATCAATCAGTTAAAAGCTCATATTATGTTTCTTTGTTTTTATATCTAGTACAGCCTGTGAAATTTGGTATGGTAATTACATACTGCGACTACACATTTTCAATAATATTAAAGGGTACTTGTCAAGAAGAAAATATGAAAAATCACAGAAATACCTCTTCAAATATCGTCGTTTATAGACTTTATTAAATGAACAATATTAAGCAATACTTCTCAAGAATAATTTCTTTTTTATGGAATTGACATAAGATAAGTCCACATTTATATACATTTATATATATATATATATATATATATATATATATATATATATATATATATATATATATATATATATATATATATATATATATATATATATATATATATATATATATAGGGAAATGAACTCTAATTTTTAGTCAATTTTCCACTCTAAATTTGTAAATATTTTTCAGAAATATTTGTAACAATGTTTTCAGTCTTTGATATGATGAAGAACATACCCAAATGATTACAAAATGAGAGATAGGCTATTTACCGATGCTAATATTCTTTACCTTTTTGCACTTACACGGCATTTAATTATTAAATGACTGTTTGGGGTTACTTTCAGATTTAAAATATTTATCAAAAATTGTACTTTTGATTTAAAACGATCATATTTGATAGAAAAATTGGAATCAAGCACCAAGCGTATAAATAAGAAACAAATAATTATGAAAAGAAATGCACATAATATCATTATAGATATCACAAAACGTATACACAATCACACAATCTACAACACGTACATCTTCGACTTAGACATATTTAATCAAGATAATACACTTTGTCAACTTAACTAAGGTCAAGATCTAGTAAATGAAAGGTGCCAACAGGTTTCACTAAAACCAGAAATATATTGTCATTAACCATATGATTATAAGCAAAGAAATATATGAATTGAATTAAGATTATTTCGGCACGATTTTCTAAAAATTGAATTCTGTGAATTTCAAAATGTAGTATTTTCTACCATTTCTATTGAAGCTGTAAAGTACGGGAAAAAGTACTAGTGACATTAAATTAATTATGATGTAATAATGGATCAAGCACAGGCTAAACACATTCACTAGTTATGATGTCATATGACGTATGTTCTACGTTAAATCTTTTGCCCAATCAAATGATCTGCTACAAATTATAATTTAAGTTATTCAAGAGAACGATAGTAATTCTTTAATTATTCTTATCCCGACAACAAATATGTAAATATTTTCTGAAAAAAGTATTTCTCCTTCTATCTACCGACCCAATAGTTTAACTCTGAGTCTAGAATATTTTAGAGACGGTCTTGTGTTTTTGATTTAACACAATAATTTAAATGTTTAATGTTCAATTTCTTTAAATTTAGAATTACTGCATTAAAACTCAATTTTTATTTTGGTTATAAATGCTTCACACGACTATTTATGTACATCATTTTTTTTTTATTTTTAAAGCTATTATACCTGAGATGTTTTCATTTTTACTTTCATTTCATTTTCATGTTCAGACAAATATTTTCTTTCGTGACATTTGAATTAAAGATATTTATTTGTTTGCTACAATTATACTTTTCTATAACTTTAGTATACTATACTAGTTAACTATACTTAAATATAACATTTGATAAATATTATCGTAATGATTGTCTATTTGTATTTTAAACTTTAACTAGCTTTTTTTTTTAGATTTAAAGCCTTGATATTACTGAAATCATATACATGTAATTACCAGTGATTTTTTTTTAGAAGCATTTTAATGAAAGAAATACATAAAGCTCCTTTTAATATTACAAAATTACTTGAAGAAATAATAATATTAAACTTCTGTTCATCTGAAATTCATAGGAAATTACTTTGATTTTCTATATAGAAAATCTTTTTTTTTTACTATAGATTACTATACAATTTTTTGTTAGGTCAATCGCGATTTTTGTCCAGCAAAATTCGCGTGGGGATGTTTGAGGCAATAAATTCTTTTCTTACTCTAAAACTCTCTCACGATATATAAGTATCTATGTGATATTTCAACACTCTGGAAAAAAAATTGTACATTGAAACACAGGTGGCTGGGTATTTTTCTTTTCTTTTTTTTATTATTCATTACTTCGTAAATAACTGTGATAGAATAAGGCTTAAAAGTTTTAAACACTAATACTACTGTGTTTTCCGCTGGTAAAACGATGTCCAATCGTAAAATAATTTTCAAATAAAATAAAATAAAATAAAGAAATATTTCTAAAAAATCACAGATACATCGTTGATGAACCTTTTTGTAATGTAAAAATAGTGTTACTTACGTTGCTGTGAGTTTACTATTCCTATAAACTGCAGCAAAAGAATAACAATCATAACGTTTCCCTGGACCATTTTTATTTATTGACACAAGTAAAAATAAAAAAAAATATCTGTCGTCTACTAGTGTCGAATATTAAGTTAGTATATAAACAACTGTACTTTAAACACATGCATAAGAGAGAGGCACATAACAAGAAAAAAAATGAAATATATATAGCCTACGTCTTTGCCATATGTTCGAATTTTAAAAAAAAACACATCAAACTTGAATTTCAATCCATTTTTTTTTTGAGACGCTCAAGTTGAATTGTATCCACCCATATCATTGTTTATCATAAATTATTTTGACTTCAACAGATGAAATAACTTTTCTTTTTGATTTTGAATCAATAAGAATTGCTAAAAAATCTCTTCCTTGTATTCAAGTATTACGCGTTAATCATCGTGAAAATTCATATACATGTACTTGTTAAAGCAACTATAATATATATAAAAAAAATATTTATGCTTACAACTATTTCGAATTTAAAGTATTGAAGATCTTATTTTGATCAGTTGAATATAAGACATCTCAACGATTGTCATAAGTTGTAAACTTTAATCTTGTGGAAAAAAAGGAGAAAAAAATGTTGCAAACTCTTGTAAGAAAAAATGAAAAGTGGTTAAATGACTCAGAACTTCAGATTAAATTCTTATCTGGATGGCTGATATTTTCATTTCTAGTGATGTACATGTATGTTTTTGACTTAGGTATTATTCAAGTATTAAAAAGTAAATATTCCTTCATATACCGAATATCTTGATGATGACTTTTATGCTTCTTGATCAGGCACATACATCTATAGATAACTATCCAAATGGATGCATTTTTAGCCGGGCTTGCTGACAGCATAACCCTGGCTATAGGCGTCATGATCGTCTCTGTTACTATAAATAGACCAATGTAAAGAAAAAAAGGCAAACAGCGTTCAAGACGAACCTTACGATATACAAAGTAGATTTCCTAAAATTTATAAAATCGGTAAAATTGTGAAATTATAAGATGCACTTTTTTTTTTATTTGTGAGAAAACTAGCATTAACAAGTTTTCATTTCCAAATCATTGTCCACGTCAATATCGCGAAATTGAACATTTTTACATATAACACTCAATCGTAACTACTCGGCCATCGTAACCACAAATAACAGCGAGCGTGATCCGATTGATGCGCATGAATACATTCGAACTACTTTTGATAGCCGTCTGTTGACTGCAAAGGAAGACGACATATTGAACTGAGAAAGAAAGTCGGTTTGGCTAGTATTATGTTATTTGCAAATTTTATTAATATTTGATATCCTGTTTCTCTAGGGCTGAAAGAAAGCATCAAATACAGCGTAGGTTTATGCATGTTTTTAGATATTGATTGCATGATTAGAACTTCTTATCGGGCGCTTGCGCCATGCTGAATTGTTTGTAAACATGAGTTTTGACAAAAGGCTTAGATCCCGCTAATCCTTTAGTCGTGATTTGCTGACTGAAATAATACATGTACCAGTAACTCTTTCCGTCATTTTTTTTTTGTGAACGAAATTACTTATATAGATCTAGATCTATACTAAAATGGATACTAGAATAGGGTGCGTGCTACTATACTACTACTTATACATGTAGTATAAATTGTTAGTAAGCATTTTGAGTTTTGGCAATGATTGAAATGAAATATCTTAAGAGACTCCGACCCTCAGCCAGGAAGGACAACTCTTTGCAAAGCTCCATAAATCACTTCTAATTTCATATCATGTTGATAAACATTGGTATCTAAAAATGCTTTTACGGGATAAAAATTTCTACTTTTAATTAGACCTTTCTGAGAAGTTCAAAGAACCTTGAAGCACATTGAGAGGCATATAATGAAAATTGTTGCATGAAAAAATTTAATTTTCAAGATTTTAAAATTAGATTTTCATCTCTACACAGCGATCAAACTCATTAATTTTAATTAGATTGTTTTCAAGCTCCATTTAAAGACTTTTTGAATTAAATTATAAATTAAAGAGTTGTCCTTCCTGGCTGAGGTTCGGAGTCCCTTAATGTATATTTTACTTTGAAACATTTTGAACAACACATAAATTACAAAAATTGCATACATTGAGTATATGTTTATATTGGTGTATGAATTGTCTGGAATTGAACATTTCATAATTGACCAAGAAAATTTATTTGGAGTTGGAGAAATTTACATAACGAGTTTACAACAAAATGATAACTGGAGATCGAATTTCGTGGAGATGAAAAAGTTGAAAGATATAAGATCTCTTGGAGTGTGAATATTCTTGGAGTTGAACATTTCAAAATTTAAGTTACTTAAAGCTGAACAAATATGTATGTATAAGAAATCTATACAAGAAAAATGCATCATGTTGGAATTAAAGTACATATATTTAGGAAGTATTTGAAAATTACATGAAAGGTGTTCCATGTACTGTAGACTTGCAAATATTTTCCATAACCTTTAAAAGCATTTTATATGACCTTACATACAAGGATATATTTAACTGCTTCTTGAAGATAATCAGTACCTTATCCTTTTTGTATTGCAAACCATAAACATTGACAGTAAAATAAGTTGGAATGCAATTGTTTTTAAAATAATTGTTGACTTACATGATTTCTCTTTGGTTACTGTTATTACTATCTTGTAAGTAAAAGTGTTTTAAACATTATCCGTTGTATGATTTCTTCTTTAAAAAATTCAGCAAGGTTAAAAGTAACAATGAGGAAACTCTCTTGGCAAACATTGAATGCAAAAACATGTACATATGCATTATTTTCTGAAACTAAGCCAAAGGACAACAATTATCTTCACTACAAAAAACCTGCATTCAAAAAAGACACTTCCTTAACTTGAAAATATTTTAAATTATTACCTGAAAGATTTACTCCTCCTGCATACATATTGTAAAGTTCTACACAATTTTACATATGATTGTCTGACAAATAATATTTCTCCTGCTTTACGAAGATTTTAAAATATAGCAATGTAGCTTGTGACCTTTAAGCCCAGCTTTCAGTACTTTCAGTACTTTGATTAAACTGTGCAACTGTTGATGACATTTGATTGATTGATTGATTGTATATTGTATAACGCCCCTCTCGAAAATTTTTCACTCAGATGGAGTCGCCACCACTTGCCGGTGGAGAGCTACAAATTTTGTCCTATACTCTGCACTCAGTGCCTTTGAGAGATTTTTTTTTCGTGCCAAGACCTACTGCAACACGGGATCTCGATTACGGTCTCATCCGAAGGACTGGTCACCACACATGTAGGATTCAAACCCGCCACGTAACGCGGGTATGTTTAGGGGGATCAAACAGTTCTAAGGCAAAGACGTGAATAACCACTTCATCGCGTGAGTTAATTATCATTAATTTATTAATTGCAAAATGTTCCTTATAAAAAAGCTAATTAAACAAAGCACCATGGAGTTTAATAACTTCTTTAAGTAAATAATATGGTTGAAAACATCTCTTATGCCTAAAATGTGCTGTTAGAGTCCGATTGTCTGGTAAGTAAAATAATTATTTCACAGATTCGCACGAAACCTATTAAGTTTTACATTTTTTTATCATATAACCCTAGATTATACTTCGTAAATCCATCAGCACTTTCCGAGAATTTAAGAAGGCAAGCCTTCGATCTGTACAAATCTTGTGTTTTCAAATATCAAGCTTACTGGTTTTTTTGTTTTTGTTTTTGTTTTTTTGTATTATTTTAATTTTGGCATGAATGACAGAGGAAAGACCGACCGGGATACGTAAATAGCTGACTGTATTTGAAAGAAAATATAATTATTGAAGATTTAGCATACCTGTTTAATAAACGTATGAATTTCACATAATATTCATGATGTGTGGTTTTTAACCCCCTCTTACGTGTCTTTTTACTTGCCGTCTTAGACAAAGACTCTTTACACAATATATCAAAGTTCCAAATTACTTGATGTACACTAATGACGTCGTAAAAAACTATCCAAGTTAGGTAATAATCTCAAAGGATATAATGTTCATATACATACCACTTCTCTCGTTTACATTTCGTATGATGGCTAAACTTTTTTTTCGAACAAACAGTATTCAAGCTCAAAATTAAAAAAACAAATGTAAACTTGGAACATAGCAACCACACATCTCCAAAACATTTGAGGTGGGATAAGGCGTCATGAAGGAAAAAGCAACCCCTCTTTTCCTTATGATCGAAATAATTAAGAGCAAAATAATAATTCTTTATATGTTTTTTAATACTAGTAATATTTCATCTGTATCTGTTGACTTATATACACAAAAAGCAAATTTTATCATTTTTTAAAAATTAATAACATTTCTTTTTGGAAGTATTGACTAAACTTGCGTTTTTTTTTCGTGTTTCATATTTTCTTTCAGCCTATAATTACTTCCACTTTGTCAATCTATTTCTAAAATACCATTAGATTGTTTAATTTGATTCCTATAATTCCCGTAAATGTAAAAAAGAAAGTAATCCTTTTTCTCCGTTTTTTAAGGAAAAATATCAAGTTAATAAAAAGAAAATATTTTTTTTGATTTTATATCAGAGGTAAAGTACAAATCTCTTAATAAAGATAATTATGAAAAAAATAACGGATGATGATCAATAATATTTACTTGAGAAAAAATTTGCTTTAGGAGGGGAGTTTTGTCCTTAAAATCCGTTAAGTTAAATTTGGCAAATACAAGTACATGTTGCTTTAATTTGTTAATTCTAAAGCAAATGGGTAGACAAGGTAAACAAACTATTTATAATGTAACAAACATGCAGGTAAAAAATTTAATCTCAATTTCATCACAATTTAATTTTCTTTGATATTTCATCAAACTTTAATAAAAGTTCACTTAATGTAAAATTATAATTTACCAACATCTCGCAGGGTTTTAAATTATTCCCTATAAAATAACACGCACACATTAAAGAAGGGGAAAGGATCTTTGTGTCATGTTATAACACAACTTTTCAATATGAGTGGGTCTATACTATTTTTATTTTGAATGTTAATCCTAAAAATGTTATTAAAAATATACTGTTCTTGGTTTAGCAAAATTTTTTTTAGCAGAGACCCACTTTATTTTTAAGATTGTCAGAACATTTGCATCTTCCATTTGATCAAAAGAGGTATAAAATTTATTTTAACGTGGTAAGGATTTGCTTGTTAGTCTTAAAATAAATTTAAACGAGAAAATTTTCCTCATAAAGTTCTGTGTATCATAAATTCAATAAAGAGTTCAATAGATAGAACTTTACTTCAAACACTCAATGCACAAATTGATATTATTTTTTATTATCTAAAGCTATAGCCATTCTACAAGCCTTGTTCACTCATATCCTTACTTTCTTACATTTCAAGTTATTTATATTTACAGTGAAGCAATATGAAGTTCGTTTCCGTCTACGATTGTTCTTTAAGTCTAAATGTGAGTTTTTCCACATTATATCTAGACCTTTGATTAAGCGTTTCCATTTGTCATGAAAACTGCATTTGATTTTTCTAAATATCAAATAACATGTGATGGATATGGAGATAAAAGATAGTATTCAATATAAAAGTCCATAAAAATTACAATAAAGGAGAAAAGCAAACACGGACCTCCAGATATCAGAGGTGTGATCAGATGCCATGGAGGAGTAGGCATCCCCTGCTGACCGATCACATCCGATGTGTGGTCCTTGTCATGATCGGCAAATAACGGGAAAATCCGTCATCAATTCAGTATTTAAATAATGGACTAACAATTAGTATGAGAAACGTCAGTAAGCATTTGATTTAATGATAAATTGTATTTGCTGACACAGTCATTGTATCGACCATAGAACGTACGAAATGGCGACTGTAAACCAGACTGTTGATATTCTTCTTTCATCACTTTGTTTGTTTATAATTTACTTCGTTTTAGAAATTGTTCATACGTAGAGCATGCTTTTGCGTATCGTATCAAACGTCTAATAAACACCTTTCGGTAATTTGCATATACTTTTGACAAACATTGAGAATTCATAAAAGCAAGAAATATGTAACAAATATTAAATTTTTCCTCCTCAATGTTGTACATGTATAAATGTGCCAATGGTAGGGGTACGCCGGCGTAGTTCCGAAATCAGATATTGAAAATATTTAACACTAACTTTGAAACTCCAGGTGAACTCATAATAAGAGCGAAAATAATTCAATTTTAGCATATTTTATCAATTTAATTTTGACTGTTTGTTTAGCAAGTTTGTTAGAATTTTGATCAGATCAGAAATGCGAAGATCATTAAAATAATTAGGCGCAGTAAAGAAATCTGATAGCGACGGTAAAATAGATTTTAAGGTCAGGACGGTGTAGTGAGTTAGATTTGGGGCTTTCTGTAACACCGGACACAAAGAGGATATGCAGAGTGAGGTATGAGGCCAACAAGGTAGCGTCCTCATTCCGAGATCTTTCATCATCTATTTTTGATTTCTCTTTCTTATTTTAATCATTAATGTAACTTGTTTTGTACCTTCAGAGAAACATGATAGATGTCTCCAGTGGGTGGTGCCGTCTGCAAAGGTTCTAGCTGTGTCTTTTTTGTGTTCTTGAAAACAAACTTTTATGTTTATAAATGTCAATATTCCATTTAATCGTCTTCAAAGGACACTATATATCATGAAATATATGGAGATAACAAACAACATTCAATTTCAAAGGTCCATTATGTAAAAATGTTAATAACCAAATGTCCGAACAAATTGAATTTTTCTCATGATATCATTTTACATTAAAGATAGTGAATTAAAAATAGTATTAAGATAACGAATAGTATTCAAGCTTAAAAGTTCATTAAACAAAACAAAATTAAATTGGAGCCAAGCAATCACAGACCTCCAAAACATCATAGGTGGTATTAGGTACCTTGGAGGGATGAACATTCTCTGCCGACCGGGCACACCCGCTGTGTGCTCCTTGTCATGGTCGGGAAATAACGGAAAAATCCGAAGTCAATTTAGTATGTACATGATGGCCTAATAATTAGAATAAAAACGTCATTCAGCATTTGACATGATAAATTGTATTTGCTGACAAGGTCATTGTGTCGACCGTAGAACATACAAAAGGATGGCAAGACTGCTGACATTCTTGTTTCATCAACTTGTTTGTCAATAGCTTACCTCGTTTTAAAAATAGTCCATACGTTTGTTTTAACGTATCGAATCGCCTGATAGATATAAACTAAGTATGCAGGTCCCTCTGGAAAATGATGGTTGGGCTTAAGAGGCAGAATTATGCTACGATATTAATTACATAATTTTCTATTTTATTTTCAACAAAAACAAAATCCGTTGAAAAAGAATCTAGAGCTTTTTTACAACTTCGTTTGTGAACAAGATACTATGAAGAGCTTGAAAATCGATCAAGTCTTATGATATGAACGTTAGTTTTCCAATATTGAAAAAAGAAAACACGTTAAAATTGTACTGAGGTTGAGCATATTATATTGTTTTGTGATATCCCTGACCTGTGAACATGCAGATTTTGTTTACTTGAAGGAAATGATCTTAATCCGTGTAATCTCTTACTCCCTGACATACAGATTATCATACTCATCAATACACTAAGCTGGGGGCATTTTCACAAGATTTTGTAAAACCGAAAATATATGAAGCATCCACTCTGATTTATTCTATGTATTTTGTTAATTTTCATATCAGCTACCATAAGGATGCATTCAGAATTTGACAATTGCTGTATGATTTGAAATGGGAATCCTTAGCTAGACCTCCAAATAACCTTAATAAATCCAAGGATTCAAGATACATGTATCAGGATTAAATTTTTACATAGAGGATACAGATATGTACTTCTAAATCAATGGCTTATAAAGATGTTCGAGATATCGAAATTCAACAGCATTTGTGGTTTTGTCAAGTTATAGATAAAAATGGTGAAAAAGATGTTGTTATTTATATACGATATAGCTAGTGTTTGGTTATACTAGTGTTATTTTTTTTAAATGATGACTAGCAACAATGTTACGAGCAAAATATCTATTAAAACCTTTATATAAATCATGTCTTGGTTTTGTTTGAATTGAAGTTGCTTGATTTCTTCAAAATAGAAGCAAATCGAAAACTGTCGGATCTTCAAAAAATGGGTTAAACCAACATTTGCTCAAACAAATGTAGGTGTAAGTTAGAGATGACGCACAGTAAAGGCTCAAAAGTCCATAAAAAATAGGAGCAGAGCAAACACAGACCTCCACAGCATAAGAGGTGGATCATGTGCCATGGAGAAGTGAGCATCCTTGGCCGACCGGTTGTGTGTTCTTTGTCATAAACAAAATATAAAAGTTAACAACTTCATAGTTTCTTCCAAGCATGAAAGTGTGTAGGATACAGATCATCATAATTTTTCCATATATTAGCCATATTAATAGCGAAACAAAATGATTGCAAATTTTTTTTTTTTTTATAAATATTATAAATCTTTACACTTGTTTTAAATTTACTATATCTGCAAGGATGTTAACTACACTTTGCATCAAATCGAATGTCAATTATTTCCGTATGTGTTTTGTATAACAATGCCTATCGATAAACAAAATAATCAAATTTTTGAATAATATTTGTCGATTTAAAAAGTACAACTTTAATGCAAAAATTATGTAGACGGAAGAAAAGGAAATTAAACTTATATATGGTGTATCTGTGTTAAACAAAACCTAGAAATACGATATTTAGTGTAGATTTATATGATATTTGCTATTTTTGTTCAAATGCACTTTTTCACTAATTTGGAACTTCAGTGAGAAACTCTAAAACTTAAAACTGTCTCTGATATTTATTGCCGAGACGGAAAAAATCGGTTATTGTTTTAAATCTCGGATATCTATGAAATAGATTAAAATTGTGAAATTTAGAGGAAAGTCGTATCTTTTTATAAAGTAACAAAACAAATGGAAATATCTTTTTAATTTTTTTTGTCCGAACTTATCAAATATACGCCATATATGAGTGTCTTTGATTTAATGCAGAATTAAATGTATTTATTTCAGAAGATCACGACATGATCTTTGCCATTATAACTATATGGGAGACGGTGATATCATTTAGTGAGGTCATTGCTCACAGAACCACTATTTTTTTAACAAGCAGACAATGGGCATTGAACGTTCAAGATTAGGATTAACGAAACTTGCATAGCTAAATGTATATTGTGTGTACTTGAAATTCAAAAAAATCCACCTACGTAGCTGATTGCAAGTGCAAATATGAGTGTACATATACAAATATTACATGGTAAATGTTATTTAAGGACATAAAAAATACACGTGTACTTAGTAAAATCGATCAAGAGCTGATTGAAACTTGAGTAAACCTTATCAAGTAAATGAAATGATTCACTTCTTAAATAATTCAGTCACATTTTGTCATAAAAAATTAAAAACCATTACTGTCTTCCCGAGAACAAAATACGAAAAAAAGTTAAATAAATACATTTAACCATAATGCATTAAATTGCTTTTCAAAGTTAAATGAAATATGATGATTAAAGAAAAGTAGTTCTACTAAAGAGACTAATTAAATAATATTATTTCTGACCTGGCATCTTATTATGGACCTTTGAAAATATCAGAATAAGATCAGGTTTTATGGTTTGGTATTGTCTAAAAAAAAAGCTTACTCAATAGGCCTAATGACCTTCATGCATTATTTATTATTAAACTTTTAGAACATATTTACCTTCGTAGCAACAGACAATTGTCACTTGCTTATTAAGTTGATTAGAAAAGCAATTGTATTTTCGGACTGTTTCTGAAACGATACAAGTTCTTGCAAAATAAGTTGATGAAACAAAAATATAAACAGACTCCTTTAATGTCAACATATCCCAAAGTTTCTGATAAGATAAACTTGTCAGAAAATTAAATTATTTTTGACAAATTAAAAAAATCTTAAGCAGGGTTTAGATTAGATTTTCACTTTTTAAAACAAACAAGACATGTAGCTGGTAAAGTGTAAATATTTGCATTTAAATGAATTACGTTCTCTAGATTTCTTTCTATTTAAAAGGATAGTAGCCGGCTTATGCAAATAATACATGATGCAAATCATTTGTGTTTTGATCACACTATTGCTGATTTTCAAATATTATGTAAAACAAATTCGAAGTATTTAAAAAAAAAAGATAGATATAGTAAGATGAATTATGACGAAGACAAAGTTTATCTAACATTTGCTTTCTTGCGAAATGTATATTTTGTGTTAATAAAGTTTCAAATTCCAAGTAGGAAATAACCTTATTTTCCTTCAGTCACCAATTATATGCAGTGACAAAATGCATACGCTGGAAATGTATCCCCCATACTTTTAAGTACTCATCTGCGTTACCCCTTAAAGATATGTTACAATACTGGAAGAAATATACTTTCCTTTTTTTTTAATTATTAAGGCAATTGCACATATGCCTAGAAATGTGTTTTTGATATTTTACATAGAATGAGAAATATATTAGATTACTGAAAAATTCAAATATATTTAAAAAATGAATTAAACGTATCAAATATATCAAGCTTCGATTTCCTCCTTTAAGAATATAACAACGGCAAGAAATGTACTTTTAATTTCATCTTTAACATCCGTGACTAATATTTTTTAAGTAGGATAATGGAAAACACAGGAAATATTAAATTTAATGCTGGTATTTAGGAAAAAATAAACTAAATTTTCACATTATACGTTGAAAGGAGTGTATAATTTAGATTTGAATTTGTAAATAAAAAAGACTATGAAAATATATGCTTAAGTATGATTCTATTCAGTGCTATTTTGAGTTGTTATTTGTACACCTGTGTCACTGATGCTTGTCCAGCTGAGTGCACATGTACCGGAACTAACGTGGACTGTTCGTCCAAAGGACTGACTAGCGTGCCCACTGGTATCCCAGCCGAAACCCGAAATATGTGAGTTATTTTAAAAATATAAAATCATTTCAGTTTGCATTATCTAATGAAACAAATAAAAATTCTTTGAGGAATTATTGACCGAATTCTTTGCAGCTAAATGCTGAGAACTGGTTTGATGATTTCCAATTTTTAGATGTTAAAATGTAAATGTTTTAAATGTTAAATGACCAGCAATATTAAAATAAAATGATTACAAACTCAACTGACAGATTTGACATACGCAATTTATGAAATAAACACCTGTTGATTGCTATAGATTGCCTGATCTGTTTTCAATAATTATACAGAACTTTGGCATCCAATCAAATAAGCAGGATAGAAAACGATTCTTTTAAGGGGCTAACAGCTCTGCAGTACTTGTAAGTATCAGCCGTTACTTTTTTCCCACGGTTCCCGTTAAATGAATAATTAAGTAAAATTCTTGTTTGATACTCTGCTGCATATTAAAGTGTTCTGTTCTTTAAATTTAATGTAAATCAAGCATTTTCATTTTTAAAGAGGTTTAATTAGAATGTAACTCTTCCTATATTCCTTTTTTCTTTAGATTCTTGGAGAATAATCAATTGAGCAGGATTGCCGACAAAACGTTTATTCTGTTGCCAAACCTAAAGACGCTGTAAGTAGATAAATATTAATAATGTCACAGAAATACAATTTCTAGTGGCATATCTAGTGGCATATCAACGGCTTCGTTCAAATTTCATATTTAAATAAATTATGCAGTCAGTACAAGAGCATTGTTATATAGCAAATGAAATACATTGAAATAACATATTAAAAAAAGTAAAACAATCAAAATAGCGGGCAAAAAAGGACCTAAACATCAGAGGTTTGTTTTATAGAATGTTGACAAACGTAAAATACAAATTGAAAAGAAATAATTATAAATTTCATTGTCTTCGGATTTTTCTGTTTTCTTAATTTTGGCAAGCAGCACATGTTGGCAGGGAATACTAACTCCTTCATGGCATCTATCCGACCTCTGAGACGTCTGTGTTTGCTATTGTCCGTTCCAAAGGGCTTTTGAGCCTGATTCCGGTCGACATGATCATTTTTCATGCATGGTTGAGAAAAAATTACAATAATATTTGCAAAAAAGAGTATTGCATAATGGAAAGAAAACAAAAATTGAACTGAAGATTGAAAATGTTGTTAAGGTATGATTTATTTTAGAGCGAAGAGGTTAAATCCTCAACTGCAACTCGGGTGAATATACTGATATAATTCAAAAACATTGTGACAAAATCTCATGATAAACTTCAAATAAATATTAAGTATCGATGTTTCAATTCAACACTTTTTTTATATTTAGATTTCTTTCCTCCAATCAAATAACTAGAATAGAAAAGGAGACATTCGCCGGCTTGTCTAACGTACAAAGTCTGTAAGTATTGTATCAAGGGTTTGAAACATTGACACATTCAGTAACATTAATGACGTATTTAACGTCTCCTAAGAATCCTTTTCATAGAGAAGTAGCATTTTCCTAAGACATATACTTAAGTTGCTTTCGCTTTTCATCTTTCAAATTTTCCCCAAACTACCGATTGCTTATTCTCACACATTTAAAGTGTAAGTACAGGTGCTATGTGGAAAAAGTTTGCTTTAAAAAACGGAAAAAACAAGTAAAGCTATGACTATCTTATTAAATTGAATGTTTAGCCACAGATACTATAATTTTCATTTTCAAGTTTAAAACAATCTATAAATTAATTCTTAAAAATCATACATTAGAATTGCATAACGGAATAAGAATTTTGAATATCACTGGAAAGTTAAAAATTTAAAAAAAACGTTTTCGAAATTTGATACTTTTTATTCCATTTTTTGTGTATCACGTATGATTAAAATTTGTTTTTATACTTGAGAATAAGACATAAAAATTTTAAATCAGGCACAAGAGGTAGTTTGTAAAAGGTTCAGTAATTTAGCTTTCGGTGTACTCTATCATCTTATGTAGATATGTCGAGAACTATTTGAAAAAAAAAATTCTAGTCTTAGAGTTGCTCATCACACAAATGAAATGCTAAGTGTTTAGTTCTATACGATAGTCATAGGAAGTATCAAGAACATTAAAATAAAATTAAAACCTTTCTTTGCACTTAAAAATGTAATTTTCATATATGTAGCTTATTACAAACTTTCTCTTTTTATGAATATGTTTATTTTTTTTTTATTTTTTTTATTTGAATTATGTACGTTATATAAAGTATTAAGGACATCTACATAAATTAAATTTAAAAAATGTGCCATCTGTGTTAAAGGTGCCGTGTACATCCATGCAACATTTTTATGTTCATTTTTTTCTGTTGCTTAAATATGTAAACTTAGACATGTTATTTTCCAATTCTATATCTTTTCAAATTCTAGATACCTTGACTCAAATCGAATAACTGCGATAGATGAAGAAAGTTTCACCAGCAACGGAATGTTTTATATCCAATATCTGTGAGTGAATAATTGTCAATTAATCGAACGTATTAAAAATGTTGTCTCCATGAAAATCATTTAAATAACTAAAAAATAAGATGTCACGAAAATTAAAAGATTTACAGGGATAAACAAAGTTGGAGGAGGAAACATTTAAAAGTATACATGTGCAATTTTAAGGTTAAAAATTAGGGGTTTTATATTATTTTATAATGCAGATGTCTTGAGAACATGTACGCGGAATGGGTTTGTTGTAAGTGCATGTAGAATTATATCAATGAAATAAAAAAAAATTATCTACAGTACATTTGATTTTTCTTCATCAAGGAATCTAAATAACAATGATCTGACAAATATTGACAACAAAACATTTGTTGGACTGAGGAGCAACTTAAAGTCATTGTAAGTAAATCAACATGTAGAAACATGTTTGTGTCTGAAAAAATCATGATATCTCTGACTTCCATACTTCTATTTATCATTATAAAGTATAAACTTTTTTTAAAAAGAGAATGATTTACATTTTCTTAGTGCTGTTTCTTTTCTAAGAACAAAATCATTGACCAATTTTATAACTGCATAAATGTTCCGAGAAAAGGTTTCAATAATTTCTGATCGACTCAATAACTTCTGGTTACCAGTAATTTTATCACGTCATTCTAAGTAATTTTGAATGCCCTTAATATGGTTTGTTTCAGAGAAAGATCTTTCATCAAATATTTATAAATTGAAAGTAATTTAGTAATGACCAAAGTTTTTATTTTTACTATCGGAACTACAAAAACATACGATATTAAAACATAATATTTCTGTCATAATAAGGCCCTAGCTAACCTGAAATGAATGCATCAAATATGAAGATAGAATACAATTTTCAAGCTCAAGAATCAATTTAAATTAAACATCACTGACATCCATCTTAAAACATCAGATGTGGGATCAGGTATCGTGGAGGAAATAGCATCTCCTGCCAAATTGTCAAACCCGACGTGTGTTCTTTGATATTTAGGTAAACAGGAAAAACGTCGTTGACAATTGTTTGCAAAAGTAATTGACATTCGACCAATTAATAGTTTACGTTTGAAGACAAGGTTATTTATTGACCAGAGCATTTGCAAAATGTCGACTTTAAACAAGACTGTTGATATTCTTTTGATTGAAATTTTAAAATAGTGCTCCGTTTAGATAATGTTAGTATGTTTGATGACTTTTTATTTAATTTCGATAAGGGTTGACACTTGTAAATAAATGGATCGTTTCTTGAATTGTCAATAGGTGTTTTCTTGTCTCGAAAAGTATCGGCTATTTTCCAAGAAAACTAAGCTCATAAGTAACATTGATAAACAAGTTTGCTCTCTCTCCCTCTCTCATACATATTAAAAGTAAAATTGTCTGAATTATCATATTTTTAGTTATTTGCTTTGTCCCTTAGAGACATGGTACATACAATAATTTTGTTCTTTGATCCTTTTCACAACAGATCAATTGAAGGAAACCCATTTCACTGTGATTGTGTGCTGGCTGGATTTGTAGAATTCATGTCTGGGTTTGTCAGCCAATCAATTGCAAAGTGTATCACGCCTGAGAATCTGGGTGGTAGATATGTTAAAGATTTGACATCCTCTATGGTATGTCCCAATCCTTCAACCGGAAGTACGTCACAGACAACCGGAGCAACAAAAGGTACATTTTTTATTAATATCTTAATTCAAGATATTAACATGATGAAGCGTTATCTGTAATTTGAAGGCAATCTTTTCATAATATTCTTTGATCACAAGATCGCAATTTCAGGTTAATTTTTTACCTTGCCATGATGAAAACAATGCTAAAGATTTTTTTTAATTCAAAAATATATCCATATTAAAGGTTTATAACTGAAGTTTTAAATTCCATTTATTACCATTTACTTGAGAATTAGTGGAACATTTCCTTTATATAGTGAATGTAGAAATTTGTATTTTTGTACTCTTTCTTTGTTTTGAAATATTTGTGCCTTCACAGATGTTACAACAAAACAAAAGCAAACGTCGCTCTCTAGTTCGCGTACAACCAATAAAGCATTTGCTTTTACTTCCAATCCACAAACCGAAAATACGTTAGAGACAACCCAAGGAACTAGAGGTCTAACTTTGATTAATGTATTTAGATAAGATTTTAACATAATACACCATAATCTGTTTTTTGAATGCAATCATTTCATAATAATCTTTGATCAAAATAACTTTTTTCAACCTTGCAGTAATGAAAACAATGTAATGCATAAGAAAAGCCTTTTATTTTTATCTTAGAGTAAATCCTGGAAAGGAGGTTAATAACTGCACGTAAACATTTCATAAACCTTTATTACTAATTAATTGATTGTTGAAGGAACATTTGTTTCGATTGTGACATTTCTTTTGTACTTTTTGTTTTGAATATTTGTCTCTTAACAGATGTTACAACAAAACACAAGCAAACATCGCTCTCCAGTTTGTGGACAACCGATAAAGAATTAACTTTTACTTCAACACAATCCAGCAAGTCAAGAATTTCAACGTTTTTTGTCTCTTCATCAACAGAAACTGGTACACCAGGATTTACTGCTGCCACAACCAGAGAACCAAAGACCGGAAGAGACTGCAGTTTTAATGAAGACCTATTTCTAGTTAGTCTTATGGGTAATGGTGTCCTGTTCTCTTTGGTGGTCATTTTGGTCTGCGTTCTTGGAAAACTACTAAGGAACAAACGAAACCAGGCATCTAGGTTTGTCTTCTTTAGACAAGAAAACTAATTATATATATATCTTTACATTTATATATCAGTTAATCGTTAGGCATATAAGGTTAGGAATATACTCTTAAGGAATCTGTTTTTTAAAGAAATTATATAACGAGAATACTCAGTTAAAAGAAAAGTTTACCAAAACAGAATAGATTTTAAAACATTTAAAATCTAGGAATCTGTATACGTGTATTTACATGTTTATCGATAAAACTTCAATGTTCTTTTTTTTAATCAATTTTATCAGATACGTTAACTTCGAGCGGGATTGTGCAGGTTCTGGTCACGGAGAGTATACACAACCTAAGGTTGTACGTGTGGGGGGCGATGGATATTTAGAACCTTATAACCATTCCAGTGATAGCGGAAACCATTCCAGTAATACCAGGAACCATGTCATTCATTCAGAAGAGACAGCATTTGTACGAAAAACTATTCTATCAAATAACAGCTACGCTGAAATTGTTGATTAAGATAGATAGTAAGCTGTAAAAGTAGTTAGGATATTTTGACCTTCAGTATAAAAATTATGTTTTTAAGATTTTATTATTACGATATATTTTTAAAACCATTGTTATAATTTTCATAAATATTTGTCTGAAATGTTATTTCTGCAGTCGTACCAGGGACATGTATGTTATATTTTGTAGTTCGAAAAAAAGAATGCTTATGAGAATTCATCTTTCCTTTAGTTGATAAAAGTATAAGGAAATAACTATGTTTTTGCCTCTTTTCCTTACGTTTTTATTAATAGATGTTTTTGCACTATTTTGTCGTGTCTGTACGTAGGTACTTGAAATAATAAAGTTTTCGATGATAAGTGTTGTCGAGTCATTGACTACAGTGCTTTACATTTATTATGCGATGCTTGTAAATGCATAAACTGTGTTTAAATATTCCTTAGCTACAATCCCAAGTAAGCTTGAGTTTTTTATCCATTTTCGTAGTTTTGGCATGTAATTCTACTAACATATACCAAGTGATAAATGCATAAAATATATGTACCCAAAACACAGATGTGGTCATACTTTCAGACTTCACAATAAGAATTTAATTATAATTTGCATGTTTAAAGAACTTACAAGCAGAACATATCTTAAACGAAATAACAATAAAAAAGAATTCCCAAATTTCCCATCACCCGGAATAACAAGAATTATTCAGAATATTCTAGAATACTTCAAATTTCAATTAAACACAACAAATATGATTCATTCTTAACTTTTGACTACTTCAAACTCTTTTCGACTGAATACAGGACGCATGAAGTTTTCAGAACATTGAAGAAATCTTAAAATCCTCATCGTCTGTAAGACGAATGACGTATTCAGAACATTGTTGAAAATGTTGTGTTTAAACGGGTGTTGTGTATACCATGAGAGTCTATAAGTAGGTCCACACTTGACTCCGATAATTCTGATGACTCTGACATTCTCTGTTTGACATCTTTCAAGTCGGTGTTGCTTTCACAAAGTCTTTGCGGATCCTCAAAACAAGACTTTTGGATGAAAATATCGTCATTAGGTGGCGCTGCTTTGTCAGTATAATCAATGTCATTGGATAACAAACGCAGTTTACTTTCTTCATAGTATTTTCTTTCTACTAGCTGCAAAAAAGAGACAATAAAATAGTTTTTACATAAATATACCCGGTATTTTATGGGAAATGGAGAAAACTGTTTTAAGGAGTGACCTACCTTTGTTCCCCTTTTTCCATACACGGTCACGATGTCTCTAATAAGTCCCATTACATTAACAGCATTGACTTCCTCACTGAGAGGCTGGCTTGGTGTATCTTACAAAAGAAAATAAAATTTTTCAATATTCTAGAATAATAACTCAATTAACAATCAATTTTTTTGGGGGGGGGGGTTGTACTTTTCAGAATAAAATTTAGAAACAAATTAATGTTGATTCCTTGAACATTAGTAAAAAAAACACCTTACTTTTATTTACATTACGCTTCCTTGGATTGTAGAAGAAAAGACAAAAGTTTTCGAATTGCTTCTTCACAATTTCCATCATTCCTATTTTATTTGAGGTTTCAGCAGTCTCAGCTCTCACTAATGAAATACTACTGTTCAGAATGGACATGAAAATCGTCACCATAAACATGATGATGAAAACGGCGTATGTCATATAAAAGAACTGGGCTGCTAGGGGTGCCGCAACAACAAGAGGGTCAAGGCGATTTTTCCCGATGAAAGTGTTGGCTAAACTTCCGCAAGTGGCATATAAGGATTTATATTGCTCTAATTTGGAGCCAAAAACAAGGTATCCATATAAAACGAACGCAACAAAAGATACTAACAACAGAACGCCAAAAGCGATCAAATCTTTTCCCGCATTTGCCATGACGGATATGACTTCCACAAATCTTTTGTTGTAGCCTAGGATTTTAAGAATTTGGATCGTTGACACAAATACAAGGGTAGAAAAGAGAACGTTAAATGCATTATCCCACATTACGATGTGTCCAAAGTTAATGAATCGATTAGCCCCAGTGAGTTTATCTTCATAAAACATGTCCATTGCCTTGTTAGTAGATTTCATTCTGAATACAAATATTACCAAGCAGCCATATGCAAGGAATATACACAAACACTCTATACAGTTCCATGGCTCTTTGAGTACTACCAGGCAACCGTGCTCTTTAAATTGCCAAATCATCTTGAAAAGCAAATAGATATAGTATAACATGAAAATCATATAAAATACTATCATGCTGAAATGGAGAGATACTAGATTTAAAACAGGTTTAAATGCTTGCGTGTCTGTCCATGTTAAAGCTCCCCCTACTTCAGGAAACTCCACCAAGAACATGGCGTAAACGAATAGATTAACGTTTGGATTGTATGTTGTGAACTCGAGAAAGACAGCCCGTGTGTTTCTGTTAATCCACTTGTACTGCACTATTTCGTCTAAGAGCAAGTGGGCATTTACCCTGTTTTTCACAAACTTCAAGATATATCCCCCTCCACTATACGTGTTATATTCCCCGTCCCTGGATAATCCCCAAATTTCACTTGCGTCAGTGTATTCCCAGGCTTCAGCGGTGTAGAACCGTCCTCTGTAAGATTCCCTTCCACATAGTGTGTCATTGAATGATCTCCACTGAAGGCAATATAAATGTTGGTCTTCGTCTTTTTCAGAGTAGGTGTCAATGCAAGGGTAGGACCATGGGAGATGGGTATACTGACATTTACCTAAAAGTGATTTTAAAAAGTAACTTAAGTGTGTATCTATTAATCTAACATCAAAATATATGTTTAATCAGATAATATTTTATACAATGTAACTAATTTTATTGTATCACAGAAGATTGCTTTTATAATACGTGTATATTTACCAGTTTGCATTCGAACTTGACGAAGTCGGGCTGGTCCTACACGAATACTTTTCATATCCTTTAACCATTGACGATCAATCACTGAAAGAGGCGTCCCTGCATAACTCACATTTGGATAAAAAGTTGGAATAAATATGGAACTTATCCACCTTAGGAAATCTTTATGGCTTTTTATCTACAAAGTAAAAAACAAACTAAATATGTGTTCCTTTTAATTATTTGCTTATGTCATTTCCTTTTGATAATTTTTACACATATTCAGAGGCAACCACTTGTAGGGTCTGCAAAATTTGATCTATTCAAGGTACATTTTTACTTCCATTTTCATTTATTTTTAATATTTTTATTGAAGTCAGCTGTATAAAAGTATCAGATTAGCATTTTGTGTTCAATATGTTAACAGGGATATCGTAACTTTGAAAGGAACCACGCTTCTTGATAAATTTGTTCAAATTGTTCTTCATTCAAAAAATCAAAACATTCAATTATGAACTTCATGACTTGACTGATTAACTCAATTATAAGTAAGTAACGTATACGTACATTGGAGAATCCATGTTGTCCTGAAAGCAGATAACTATCAAGGTTTTGCTTCATATTGAAGGACCGAGGATCACGTTGCATGAAGCTGATTCCATATATAGCTAAGATGTATACAGTAAACAGGATGAGATTTGTCAATGCTGACCGTGCCTGGGATTCTTCTCTACATTTCTCCCTTAAGGTGGTCAGTTCTTCTTTTGAATAAATGTCACACGTTGGTAAAACTTCGCTCGTTAAATCTATAAAACATGAGACTTGTATATTTCTATAACCAAACATTATCATTGTAAGATGGAAAAAGAGCAATATTTTCGTAAGTGTATGTAAATTGAAACATTACAAAAGTGAGATCTATAAGAGGTCAAACCTGAAAACCTTGTTTCCCGACAGGTGTTGTTTGCCCCTACAGCTGATCGCAATTTTTGCAAGTCTAAATTTGGTCTGTCTTCCTGCATAAGATTTTTCAATATTGTCGACATGATTATGGCTATGAATATAACCTTAACTGGGTCAACTACAAATAAAGACTCCAGGAAAGATATCACAAAAGACGATAACCATTCTTCCGATTTGGCTTTTCCCCATTCCATGCTGTAGAGTATAAGAAAAAAACTAGATGCTACAATTGCCAACAAAACGAAGATCCATGCTACGAAATACACCCAACGTGGAAATCTGCCTTTCCGGGAATTAAGAACTTCCCCATCAATCCAAAAAGTGTCAGTTTTTCGAGAGTTTTCTTTTTTGTTCGAATTACTTGAATAGTTATCCGAGTTCTTTCTAGATTTTTCGCTACTTGAATGTCTAAATGCAAAGGCAGCAAATATAATAGGTGGAGTAGAAATAATTATTCCCATGCAGGACACGTAAAGTGTAGCAAAGGAGAACCTAAAAACCCCTACTGTTATCTGATCCGAATTTTCGGTCTCGCTGGATGCTTTGAAGTACATAGCATTGGAAATCATAATGAGACACAAAAGTGCCAACAAGCATGTCAGCCTCTGAACACGAGTGAAGTTGCTTTGTTTCGGTCGAATGAGCAGAGACAGCCAGAGGTGGTGCTCGAAGAGCTGACTTTGTGTTTCATCGGAAAAACGGGACTTAAATGAAGTTACACTTGGAGCAGATACTGGAAGCATGCGATCCAGCATGCAATCTTCGTTATCAACGGCCAGCCATTTGTTACAATCGAACAAATATCTGGAATGCAGACAAAAATAACTTTTAATCTCTAATCAGTATCATTTTTGAATACAATTTTATAATGATATCATTAATTGATTTAAAAGAGGATACATGTATTATAAACCTTTCATTTGTCTGTAAGTCATCGACGATAATTTTACTCAGGAACCAACTTTGTTCGCCAGGAGGCCCCAAATTATCGTGCCATACTCGAACATATTTTATATCTCCCAAGGAGTCGTTCGTTCCAAATAAAAACATCTTTACGCTTGCCGTTGAAAATCCCTGTTAAGAATAAAACCTATTTTATCTTCAATGAATACCGAATACCCTGACAGAATTCTATAACAAAATTATTCAGAATTGTTAATAATCTATGAATTTATTAATGTTATCTTTGAAAAAAAATTCTGTATGAATAAAATTTATTACTACTGAAGGAAAGCAAAAGGGCAAGGGTAACTAGCAAGTAACCCTACTTTATGATATACCTTTCTACTGAAACCTTTCAAAATTACTTTTCCATAAAATCAGATGTTAAAAGTCAAAAACCTTCATGGATTTTGAACAGAAAACTAAAGGGAATATCTTTTTTTAAAGATTTTTTTAAAAATATGGAACTGTTTCGGCTTGAATTATGACATATCAATTAGTTTTAGGTGGATCTAATTTGCAAATGGGTTGTGGTGTTCATTTTCTTTTATCCCATCCTATTTTGAAGGCAGGCATATCAGTCCCTGCTTTATGCCATGTGTAATTCATGTGTGTCAGTTTGCATTATATGATGCCAAAGGTTATTATGTTTCTAGAAGTTTTTTTCTAGTCTCTTCTTATGTGTACTATGTGTATTTTTGTTTTGCGTCGTGTACTCAAATAAATGACTTTATTTCACTTTCAATACACTTATAAAATGTTTTATCAATTAGAAAGAAGTGGATTACATCATTATTGTTGTCATTTAAGGCTCGAATTCCTGAATCACCGTAATCACCAGTTAATATGAAATGTACATTCGATCTGGTTCCCGCTCCTCTCCGCACCCCGGTAAATACACTTATCATGTAGAAATATACATGTTCTGCGCTGTGGTCAGACAAAAAGGTAACTCCCCACTGCAAATAATTTGAAATAGACTATTTCAGCAATGAAGCTTATTTTAACGAGGCTGGGGTGTGGCAGCCATTTTCAGACTATTTTGATCTCCTTTAAAAGAAGAGCTCCATATAAAGATATACAAAAATGATCAAATTTCAAAAAAAAATGTATGAATTTTTTCTTTGCCAAATGATAGTTGACAGTTTAAGATACCTTATCTAAAAAATAAGTTAAATATGGTGATTAATTAATGGTTAATTTGTTGACCCCACAGCCTCCTTAACTGCAGAGCAGTTTCGAAAAAGAGTAAACTCTCCCAAGTTATGTTTACTAAAATCAAATTATAATGCAACAACATTCCTTAAATAATTTCGTTTTAGTTCTATTTCTTTTTCTTTTATACCAGATAGATAAAAGCTGTAAAGTAAACTAACTTTCATCTTGTTTTCAATATGAAATTTATTTAAAAATTATGTATATTACCCAATGAATTTTTTTTCCAGACACAGAAAATTTGTTTTCTTGAATATACAAATTGAGACCTCTATTAAATTTAGGTACTATAGTTAATTTGCTATTACCTTATTTGCATCTCTTCTGTCTTGTTTTCGCAGAACAATTAGTAGTATTATGTACACTACAAAGACGGCTATGAGTGTGCCATACACCGCTGCGTTGGAGGCATCAAATTTCCCCCAAACAGTCAGAAAATTTATGACGTTTGGTGGAACGTAAAAAGATGAGGAGAAAGTGTCCCCAACACATCGACACACGGTGTTGTTTAGATCACTCATTGGCAGCACCTGTAAAAGAATAACTCAATAATTGATCATTGCGTCAAATGCTGACTGACGTTTTTCATACTAATCGTAAACCCATTATTTATACACTGCTTTGACGACAGATTTTTCCAATATTTTCTGATCATGCCAAGGAGCACACGGAAGGTGTGACCGGTCAGAAAGGGATAATCACTCCTTCATGGCATCTTATCCCTGTGATCACTGATGTTTGGAGCTCCGTATTTGCTCTTCTCCTATTTTGTATTGTTCACGGACTTATGATCTTGAATACTGTTCGTTATCTCAATATGTTTCAGGTTGATAATATCATCTTTGAGCTCTTGATTTGCATGCAAAAAAACTAAGATTTATGATTAATCGTATGGTGTTTTACGTCCCATTCGTGCACTACTGATTCATATGGAGATGTCCTCAAAAACAAGTGAAGGACTTCAAGTTTACACCTGTTCAAAGGTTTATCATTCTCTTCAAAGTATCGTAAATTACGATGAAATGGTTAATCTCCAGGTATTACCCGACATCCTTCCGTTGTCCATGAGTTGTTAATGTTGTCCCACGTTCGACAACCAGTTGTCATGAATATGATGCTGAAGTTGGCGTCACGTGGTACAAAGTCCGAAATATTTGCTGGTTTAGTGGTGTTCAAAATGGTACTTCCATTGTCAGGTGCCTCAGACGTTGTGGTGAGTGATTCTGCAGCCCGTCTTTTTCTTAATTTCGAATGATCATCACTGAAGACTATAAGTATTCGTTACGAATTAGTTTAGATTTTTGATGTTAACTATTTATTTTAATTCAAATTAAATAAATCTATGTTTTTGGACATTATTTTGATTCTTAACTTGAAATTATTTTGTATTTCACCTAAAACAAATGAATAATCTCAAGAGAAATTTTTTTTCATCCGTGAAAATTACATTGCTTATATTAAAGTTGTAAAGTGTTATTCTTTTTAAATTCACTAATCTGAACTCCATGAATTACACAAACAATAAAAATGATAAACGTTTTTAACTTTTATGTGATTTTTTTATATCATAAGCAAAATAACTTTATCTATTGCGCCTACCTGTCAAGGGTTTTATGCCTAAATAGCAAATTCCTTTTCCGCAAACACCTTCTTTCAGGAAAATTTTATACCCAAATCTGGTCCAATCTCTAACTCCTAAATCCTTTTTATAACTTTTAGATGTTGGAAAAGTCACTGAACTAAAGAAAAATGAATATAATTCTGTTGTCTTGTGAATCGAGATGTCAAATCCATCTGGTTTGAAAAATATGATGGCTGCATCACCGTCGTTGATAATATCAAAGGTGAAATAAATCATCTGTTCCGAGTATTGTGGATTTATTAAAGGTATATATCTTTTAAAGTATAGTTTTCCATCGTTCGGAACTTTCGTATCGACTGTTATATTCGGAGGGATTTCCATGACCGGAACTGATGACGTCACAGCAGATGCATTTTCACCGTAAATGTAGGGATTTTTCAGGAAGTTAAAAACCTTAAATAATGCATAAAATGATTTTTTACATTACAAGTTTGGTTAATATGTCGTAAAAAGGAAAAGAATATTTTTCTATGTAAATAAATATTAAAGTACATTTACCAAACATTTAAATGTGCAAGATTTATGGAGAAGCTTGAAACTCATTTTACAGTTAGATACCTATAATAAAAAATGCAAGTTTTACCGCTATGTCATAATAAGGATCCTGGTTTTTAGAACCGTTCACTTTATTTAAGTTCACGAAAAATTTATCTGGTGCATCTACAAGATCTTTTGACGAAAGTTTCCGTATCATGATATCCAACACCCCGAGACCTTCGAAGCTGATTCTTTCTCCAACCACAACTGTTTTCTGTAGGACGTTTCCAAAGATATTAAGAATCTCCTTTATCATAGGGATAAACTTTTTTGCCTGGAAAAAAGAAATAAAAGCGAAAGAAATCTTGACACGAGAACTCGTTGACATTATGATTTACTTTTAAAATCTATTTTTAATAGTTCATTCTGATATCTTTATATTATTTTCTATTTCTAAACTCAATGTAAATACATTCAAAGATATTAAGTTGCAAATTGGATATCTGTATGTTTTCTGATAAGTGAAAATGGGGAAAGGGAAGATGTTGCACATATAGTTAATTAACTGTTAAACCAAATTAAATATTTTTTCAGAGTGAGATTTATTTTTATTTATTTATTTTTAATCCAATATTTTTTTTTATTAATTTTTTTTTCTGACACACTCTTTACATTTTATCCTCAATAATACTTTTAAAATATAATAATGAACTTGAACCCCCAAAACGAAATAAAAATATTATACTGTATCTCGCTGTAGGATCTGCATTTTCCGATGGTGTGATCGTATCCGATAAAGCATGTAGGCTCCTCTGTTAATCTCGCCATAATTCAATGTAATATTCCCGTGATCCATGTGTAACAAATCCCTTTCCTGTAGAGAACGCTTGATTCCAATAATTATATCCCCTTTGATGGCCTCTTCGGAGAGTTCCTCATAAAGATCTTGTAATTTTTCAGGTAACATCTTGTTCAGAATGTTGTTCAAAACATGATGGAGAACTATGAAAAAAAATATGATTATTGAAAATAAACTGTTTATACTAATTGTTAGCCCAGTATTTGTACAATGAATTTGACAACGGATTTCCCCTTTATTTCCCCGATCGTGACAAGGAGCATATAGAAGGTACAGGGGCCTGTTTACAAAAGGACTTACAACTTAAGACCATATTGATATCTTCATTTCTTAATTTATTAATTAACATTACATGTATATTGAAAATTATTTTAGACTTTTTAGAAAGAATGTGGTTAGATATTTTTACACAAACAATTTCAAAGAGAATTCTTAATTTTGCAAAATTTTAGAGTCATCTGAATTTTTTGGGTCTTAGTCGAAAGTTCTTTTGTAAAACGGGCCCCAGGGGCTCGTTTCTCAAAAAGGCCTACGACCAGTCGTAAGCTTAGTCCGGACTAAATCAGTGACTTAACCCGAGAATCGGACTAAGTTGCGTTTCACAAAAAGGCGGAGACTTAGTCGAGACTAAATTTGGGTTTAAATCTAGGCCTACTCGTGAGTAGGCGTAAGTGCTAAGTCTGTATACACATTGGAAAAAAGGCATGTGTTTTAATCATAAAGAGTTAAAAGAATTATTATTTTATACGTATACGATATAATACCTATTCATATTCATGTACATAATAATATATGATATGCCGAAAATCGTGAAAATTCTTAAACAGCATACTGTATTATGAGGGAAATTAAAATGGTAGTTAAATCCATCGAAGATGCTGACTTTTTCAGCAAAAGGTGGCATGAACTAGAAATTTTTAACTAAGAATTTTGAATACAAGTTGGGTACGATTTTTTAAAGAAGTGTCAGAATTTCTTCGTTGAGGGTTTGGGGGGGGGGGTTCAACCCCACCGTTTTTATTGCAGTTATGTGTTTTCTGTATAAATAAAGCTGTGTAAATTATGGACTGACTTCAACTTTCAGCATTTCTCTTTTTAGCTGAATATTTTGATCACCAAATTAACTGTACTCACCACCACTCCCATCCCCTTCCCCATTAACTTTTTTAAAAACGATGCTACATGCTGTATGTGGGTCCTGGATATTTTTTTGTTGTTTGAAATAGATAATGTTTCAATAAAATCCTCAAACAATGTCCATTTTTATACTAGTATTTTAGATAATGAAAAAAATATTTGGTAACTATGCCACCAGCCGAGTTTATGTACTTTAACTTAAGTTAATGTATCTTTGATTCTCCCCTTTAATTGCATGTAATTAAATATTATATTAATAGAATATAAATATTTAAATTTGTAAAATGTTCCAGCATTATAATTAAAGTATTCTGTCCATAATACTGTTCATTCCTATTTCACTGGAGTCACTATCGGGGGGGGGGGGGGGGGATGTGTAGATGAGTCTATTATTTTTCGTAAAAGATGCTTTTTAGTCATTGTCAATCTATCACATTTCTCGGACGAAGTTTGCCTAAAAAGGTTTTTTTGATAGATTTTTGAACAGAAAAATAATTTACATTATATTTGAAACAACATTACTCATATAATAATGATGATGATAAAGTGTTGTAAAATGTTTTTATTGTTAATGTAAATCGCGACGTTTTATTATCTTTAAGTCTAGATTAAATCTTTAATATACATTCTTCATCTATAAAAAAATAATAATGTATGAAGTTATGAACATATCCTCATTAAAAAATGAAAAGGAATGGATATATTTAAGGAAAAGATGGTGATGTTGTAATTAGTACCTTTCCCGATCTAAATGAATCTGATTTGAAAATATTGAAATGGAAAATTCAAATGGAGAAATTTATAAAATTACTAGATTTCTTGTCTGTAATATGGTTCACAAGAATTATAGATTTAAAACTAATTTAGCTTTTGCAAGCCATCATTGATACTGCAATTGCTATATATAGTTACGTATTTTTACATGGACAATGTAAATAATTATATCGATATCAATGTAATACTATGTGTCCAAAATACAATACTAATATCATAAATATACACAGTAGTTATATACATGTATCAACTGAAATGCCAATATGTCTAATTCGTAATGAATAAATGGATTGATATTATAAAATGAAGACAACTGATAATTTTTCTTCAAAATTCTCTTATCCATATTTTAATGATTATCATTATGATATGATTTCAAAATTGTTACATTTTCACAGTGCGCCTATGGGTCGGGGGCTCCGGTCCTTCACTCTCTCTGCGTAAAGTATTTTAACCAGAGAAAAACTTCCCTGAGATACTGGTTACACCCCAAACGGCTTTCAAATATATTGCTACGAGCCTGTTCCAACCCCATGCCTTATAATTTATGGCTTTTACTCATAGGAAAATTTCGTTTTATTCCAAATTTTTGCAAGTACGTATAATACCGGGTATACACGTTTATATTTTTCTAAAGTATATATTTCACTTTTAAGATATATCTGAGCATACCAAAATACATATAACTATTTAATATAAAAGTTGTGGTTGTAGAGGGGGAGGAGGTTGTGTCCAAAATGATAAAAGATTTGTTCAATCAATTTTTTTGTGTGACTGTGGGCCCCTAACCCAACCCCAATCTGCCTCTTTTGTCAAGATTTCTGAATCCGCTAATACTAGCAATTATATGTAAATACTTTGACCTTGAAAAATACAGATAGATTCGTGTATTATATTTGTTTGAAAGACGATGAATAGCCAGGGAAAATTCGTGCTTCTTGTGCTTTACTTTTTATAATCAGGTTTAAGTGTGATCCACCTCATGTTATTGAACTCTCTAAACCAAATAAAATACGATCTGCGCATGCTTAGTACCTAGAGGAAAGGTCTTAGTCTTAGGCCCAGTCTTACGCCGTTTTCTGAAACGTGATTTAGGCCCGACTAAATTTTGGCGTAACTTTCTTAGTCGGACTAACTTAGGCCCAAATCTACGACTTTTTGAGAAACGAGCCCCATATGTGATCGGTTGACAGAGGAAAACCACTACTCCATGGCAACTGATGTTTTGGAGGTCCGTGTTTGCTCTGCTTCTATTTAGTATTGTTTTATGGACTTTGTTATCTCCATATGTTTTATAATGATAAGAATGGATGTTGAAAAAATTAATTTGATATAATCAATTATATGAAGAGTATTCAAACAGAAAAACAAAATAAAACAAAAGAAAAGTTAATCTTGCCTGTTGCTATATCATTTAAGTTTTCTACAGAGCGTGTCGGGAATGGACGTCTTCGGCTCCCAGTTTCCAAACAGGATATGACAGAGTCCACAATTTCAGTTGTTATGTGCTGTTTTCAATTTTAAAGAAAAATCAGAATTTTTACGCTAGAGGATATATTTTACATGCTTATGAAAGTATGCAACCTTTTTTTCTATGTGTGACAGACATAATTTGCCGTTACACATTAGAGGATAAACTGTTAAAAAAAAACCTTAAGCATGTTAAGATGTGGAGTTATATATATACAAGGTTTTCAACATTTATGTTTTTAGCATAACTTTTAACATTAAACTTTTACTTTAAATACAAACTATCACATTCTAATTATGTTCCTTTTTCTTTATCATTTTAACATCTTTTTAACATTTTAAATTCTTTAATTATCAAAAAATGCAAAAAGAGATAAAGTGATTTCAAATCAGCAAAATAAAAAAAACAGAAAAGAGAGTTCTAAATTGGCTTTATAAAAGTAAGCGTAAATATCAACGCTCAATATATTTTGATTTTTTATCATTTGGTATAAATCAGATACTTTTATATCCTCACATGAATAACTAGTAAAAAGATTTCTGTGAGCAGATTAAATGTTTAATTGTTATCAGATTTAACTATGAAAGGTTTACTGTACTTTCTGTTTAAGACTTAAAAAAAATATATTAGTAAAAACGATGCGCAGAGAATTAAAAATATCACATAAAAAGTTTACATACCACTGCTTCCATTGATAAGTACGGTTGATAGCGAGTTAGAGCATCCATGGTGCTAAAAATAGTCTGAAGATCGGCCAGATTGAATCTGTCTTCAGATTCCGTGCATCCGGGCGTTACCACTGTCTTCATTCGCTTGAGTAGTGTTATTACCTTCTGAATTTAAAGTGCAAAAATATATTTATTAATTACTTTAAAGGGCTACTGCAGTGAAACTAAAGACTACCAAATCTAGGTAAATTTAAAACAGTAAAGAAAATTCTTAACAATTAGAAAACCTAATGTATTTAAATGTTAGAGGTATCCTTGGATATCTGAACCCCATCAGTATAAAAAAAGAACATGCCACAATACCATCTGAATAATTCTTATTTATTTCTCAATTTGTTAATTGAGTTATGTTTTGGTTGCAATATTGTTTATTATGTACTATGTATTATTATTAGTATTATGTATTATTATTTATTATGTATAATCTAAAATGATTTTTTTACGCATTCTGGAATTTAAGTCATTAAGTACGTATAGACATTTGTTCGTAGAGTTTCAGTGTGCCAGGAAGGACATTATTTTCGTGTTTGCTTACATACAACACTGAGTATTCTAAAAGTGACATAGTAATGATAGTGACGGTATTAAGGAATTAAACAATGAAATATACATTAATTAGTTTATTATATATGTCTTCCATGAGACATTATTTATCCTAAAGCAGATATCTCATTGGAATAAAAGAAAGAGTAGCAAAACATTCATTAAAACAGAACAAATTTAGAGTAGAAAAAACACAGATTGCTAAAGATATTAGAGATGTGATCAGGTGCCATGAGATAATGAAGATCCCCTTTTGATCAGTCACACCTTTCTGGTCTTCCTATGAAGCAATTCATAATTAAGTATAAACATGTACATGTACAGATAAGTCCTTTTTAGGTTGCTGAAACTTGACTTTTCTTTCTTTTTTAAATATTGCTTTTATGTGAGAAAAGGTGATTAACAAAGTAGACTGGTTGTACTTTTATTTTTTTTAATATCAGTTAGTTTTACCTGTTGATAGGCAGGGAAAACAGGACCTCCCCCGGAAGTATCGATGACTAAAATTTCAGCTCCTCTAGTGACTTCGTCCTCCGTCGTAGTTCTATCCTCCTTAAGGCAACAAATATTAGGGTAGGTTAAAATTTAAAAAAAAAAATCAAATTTGAATTTGGATGTTTTTTTAATAAATCTACTTTTTGAAAGTGTTTGAAAATCGATATAAAATTTAATGATTTATTTATTTTTTAAAAATAAAACATTATAACTGAGTAAGGAATTCTTCTACATACGTATGGAAATAGTCTGAAACTGGACGCAACAGCTGATATTAGGTTCAATGTTTGAATGTCGTTTCCAGAAAGAAAGAAATTATTGAACTTTGAATCGCAATTTTGAAAGGTTTTGTCGATTGTTGATATATCTGTTTCATTAACAGGGAAAAAAGAATTCTCTTGTTTAACCTGAAATTAAAGAAATATATGCATACGACTAGAGAGAAAAAAAGAATTATAAGCAATTGTCAATATTTGGATCATAAGTATCTTTTGACTATTAGTTTGTTTTATTCAATTCGTTTCTCAAACGACAGATAGTATGTGAGACATATTTACTTTAATATCTTTTGAAAATGTCCCATAATCTCCAAAGAAATCGAACATCATGCTACGCTCACCTTCAAGAAGATAATAAAACAGATGATACTTGAATATACAAATATGAGTTGCAAAATTGAAATGAAAGAGTAAAAATTCGGTTAAAATGAAACAAATGATAATTCGACATTTGCTTCCTTAATGCGTAAAACCGAGAATTACTCCATATCAGTTCAAAATTCTTACAGTATTCCTTATAAAATCATTATATCCACGAGGTTTTATAAAAGGCGCTTTATCCAAGAGTTTTATTGTGATTACTTTAAGCAAGAGTCAAATTTGAAAATTAGACTGCCCAGATAGCAAAACATAGTTGGGCCAACGTTGGCCCAATTTTTTTTTCCAACGTTGTCCCACTGTTGGTAACCCTACGTTGGTCCACGGTAATTTTGCTCATCGGCCCACACCCGAACTAACCACGTGACTATAATATGGGTCTCCAAACTGAATAGGCACATCGAGAATGCTACGCTCACCTTCAAGAAGATAATAAAACAGATGATACTTGAATATACCAATGATATGAGTTGCAAAATTGAAATGAAAGAGTAAAAATTCGGTTAAAATGAAACAAATGATAATTCGACATTTGCTTCCTTAATGCGTAAAACCGAGAATTACTCCATATCAGTTCATAAATTCTTACAGTATTCCTTATAAAATCATTATATCCACGAGGTTTTATAAAAGGCGCTTTATCCAAGAGTTTTATTGTGATTACTTTAAGCAAGAGTCAAATTTGAAAATTAGACGAAGACAAAACGTAACTAAAGAGCATGGAATGCAAAACTTTTGAAAAGGTTTAATAGATATATCCAGAAAAAATATTCTTTGGAAAACGATATAATAAATACCAGCGTTGGCCCAATATAATATCCCATCTTTGAAACACCTAACCAAAAGAACACTTTCTGTCAATCAAACTGTGCAAAGATTCGTTAAATGTCAATTTGACAATAAGGCTTTACCTCCTTCGTAGAGGAAACTAACGACATTTTCCTGTCCATGGTGTAAGTTTCTCTTCGTCACTGTTTCATACAGGTAAATAAATACGTCATCTCCGTCCGGGTCTTTCCAATCAGAACAGTTCACACTCAGGAGGACCATGGGCGGATCTATATATAGAAACAAATATTTTTTAGAAGACAATTACTGAGACAGAATGAAATAGATGATAACGAATAGTAATCAAGCTCAAGGGCCAAGTTATACAATGGCACCGCAGATCGAAGTATCAAATTTATCACACATACATAAAGACAGAACAGACTCATATTAATCAGATGACCCTAACATAATAAAGTTACCTGTCTTCAGTCCAACGGAGCAATTACCTCCAGAAGGAGGTTTGTTAGTTTCTAACTTCCGGTATATTGTTCCTTTAACCTCAGTCTTATTGACGCCCTTCATCATGTTCATGGATAAAGTCACTAGATACGTTTGCGACGAATTTAAGAAGAATTTTGGCAGAACTAGACTCTGATGACTAGAATTATCTGGAAAGAGAAATTAAGAAGAAAAATAGACATGAGAAAGATGCAGAATCATTTAATTTATTTTATTTTCACGGAACGTCAAACTTTTAATTTTTTATGCTATCCCTACCTTTTCCTATCATCGTTGCAATGTTTTGCCACGGATGAAATCTTCCACTATCGTTTGTCCATAATTGCCAAAAATATCTGACGTCATCTTCCGGTTTGCACGAGTCGCATTCTGCCTCCAGTGCAATTTTAGACGATACGGCAACTTTATCATTGCAATTTAAAATGCAGCTATGGCATAAAAATAATAAAAATGAATAAGTAAGATTACATACTCATTATGAACTATATTCTAATGTTGGCATATGATTTCTGTTTCATGATAAGGAATTTAATATTTATTTCAGATTCATGATGAAAGTTTCAATCTCCTATCTTTTCGTTTTCTTCAAATTTGTCTTTACTTGATTCGTAATTTTGTTGCATTTCCTCCTCGTAGATTTGCTATCTGTGTGAATTTCTTTTCAGATTTTCTTTCTTTAACAGTTACTGTTACAGCATAATCAGAAGGTGTTTGCTTGTCATCAGGTATCTGCACTACCCCAGGTGACAGCTCAACATTACACAAATTGCCAGTCGTTTTCTTCAAGTTAATAGTGGGTTCTGTCAGGTCTATAGGAGAGACTCTAGAAGTAAAAGAAAATCAAAGCATGATTTCCAGTGTAAATAATTTTGTAATTCTTACATATCACTTGTTTATCATATCGTTTATATGTTACTGTTCGAATGATCGTCTGTTTGGTGTAATGGTAAGCATGTCTGCTCTAGAGTCGTTTAGTAAGGAGTTGATCCTTACATCGCAGGTTCGAAGAATCCCATTGTGGGACGTGCACACCGGTAATTTGGTTGAGATGGTATACTAGTATTTGTTAACCGAGGTCCCGTGTCGCAGTAGGTGCTGGCCCAAAAAATATCCTTCATTGCTCAATGGCCCTGATGCTCTCAGCGGTAAATGCGATTAAAAATTTCTCGAGTGGTCGTTAAATAAGATAAAAAGTTTTCGAATGAAGAAACAATAAGCATGCATAATTACAAATTAATAGAAATTTCTCTCAAAAAGTCGTACTCCGATGTATACAGTCGTGCTGTTAGCGAAACTATATTACGATAGACCAATGTAACAATTTATAAAATCATTGAGCATGTTGAGGAATAGGTATTTTATGAAGGGTCAACAATTGATGTAAAATATGTACTGAAATGAAGAAAAATATATGTTACAAAGTTCATTAAAAGAAAACGCGGAGAGCAAAAGACCTTTAAATTCACATAGTAAAATCTTTTTAAAAGCATTATTTTTGAAGAACAGTAAAATCGTAGTGGAAGAGTCCTAGGAAAAGGTTCATTCAAGTTTTCAAAACATGGCCCAATATGATATATAGGGAGGTGGGGGTATAATGTGAATTCGAATATTTGAAAATGTATAAATGAATATAGATCATTGGATATGCAGGTGAGTGCCTTGACTCATGAGCCTCTTGCTTTAGAAAGCAGGAGATAAAGAAGCACACTTAGTAGACAGATATACAGTAAAGTTAAATGTTAATCTTATTTAAATACCTTTTACATTCCCATGTGAAAGTTAAGTTTTGATTATCTCCTAAATCTCCATTTGCTGTATGAGATTCTGTCAAGGCGTCAAATTTATAGTCCCATGCTCCCAAAACATAATCTCCACCAGTAATGTAGGCCTGGGGAAGGGGTGTTGTGAAATTTATATACATCCACTCAGTTATCCAAGTTGTGCTCAGGGATACATTCAGTAGAATATAATACATCCCTTCTGGGAGCTTGCCTCTTTTGATAAGTAAAGTGCCCTTTTCTTCGTTCAGCGGATTTTCATATTGAGTATCTTTATCTGTGTTTCCTTGTACGTTTGCTTCGTATATTTTCCATTTGAAATTTGGTTTCTCGTCATTACATAAAATGTTCATCCTGTTTGAAATGTACACATCGTCTGATGTGTAAACGGGCATAGGCTGGGATGACAGGGAATAATGGCGATCAAAAATGCCATTAGAATCAAAACAGGCATTTATCACCGTCACGTTTTCAAGAAAAGTTTTGTTTGAAACGTAGTTCCAGCACATTACATTTACAGTATGTGTTCCGAGACTGGTGTAGACGTAATCAAAAACTAAGGGCTCGGAATACGTTATATTCTGATTCTTTTGGTAAACTCCATCGCGATCAACTGCATCTCCTGACGTCATACTGCAGTATACGTAAGGTCTGAATTTATCTGAAGAAACATTAAAACTGACGTTACCAGGCGGTAGGGGAACCTGATCAGGACGAATGTTGAGATCTAGAACATTTTCTAAATCATAATCTGATATGATAGGTTGATCAAGATATATTTTTTCTCCAGCTTTTGTAAAGACAGACGGTATATAAAATCCGTATTTTTGATAGATTATAGAGAATGTATGATTGTTTGCTTTGTCTGGATAAGCAGAAGTGGAATCTGTGGAATCTGTGTCTATATCATATGTTGAATTTACAGGAATTCCCTGTACTTCACAGGTAACCGTCTCTCCTATTGTAACATTTTGTGGCGTACAATGAAAGGATGCAACCCCTAAAGTAATGTTACGATGAAATGTGATGTTTTCTGTTTTGGATGCCATCTTTATTACCATGTCGTGGATCCCACGGTGTCCGGTATACGTATGAATCCTCGTTTTTGATTCCAGTGTAAAGATTTCATTGGGACTTCCGTCTCCAAAATTCCACGTTACATTTATGTCAGGAGGGAATCGAGAAAAATTTTTTAAGGAAATTTTGAACGTCACGATAACAGGTACTGTTTCCGATTCGTAGTAATGGCGATAATTTTCTGTAGGTTGTGTTCCATTCAACGTCATATTCATGGGTACCGGGTCTTCATATTCAAATTTAAAGTCAGATAAATTGTACGGCCCCACATAAATAGTGGCAAATACGCTTTGTTCACTCAAGTCATTTGTGCAAGTGAAATTAACATCTTTTGTTCCTGTCGATTCGTAAAAGTGAACGTTATGAATCGTTTTACCATTTGTAAGATTAACCGGAAGTTTTTCTTCTACGTCATCACCGTACTGAAATATACAACGGACATTCGTTGGATCCGGATCTGTAGATCCGGTGTAGTTTAAGAACATATCAATCTTTCCGTCAGGAAACGGAATATTATCCGTCTCTGGGGAGAGCATTAGACTACCTTCCGGGATAGGGTATTCTACTCTCACAATTTTGTTAGCAATTTGTATAAACAACGTATTCCAAGCTTTAAGCGTCACGTTGTAAACTCCTGGAGTGTTGTACTCGTGTACGAAAGTTGTATTTAGCTGATTTGATTCTTGGATCATTTCAGATTCATTTGAAAAATTGCTTTGATCTCCAAAATTAATTGTGAATAAAAATTTTGACGCTGAGTTAAATTCGAACTCAAACTCGATCGGTTCTGCAACTCCAACAATATTTCTTGATTCAATGGTGACATTAATTTTGTTCCAAACATAAACTTTCCTGGAAGAAGTGGCGTAGGTATGTTCTGTGTAGTTTAAAATACCATACATCGTAGAATGGCCTTCTGTTCTATTGGAAGTGTCGTAGATGCTTTCTGTGTAGTTCAACACACCAAACACCGTAAAATTTCCTTCTGTTGAGTACGAGTGTATGCAAGTATATGTGTTGCTATCATATTCCATAGAGGTTTTCGATGCATCATGAGAACTGCATGATTTTTCATCTCCGAAAAATATGTCGACATGGGTTATGTTAATCGTGTTGATTATGGTAGAATTTATTGTGATTCCAAAGTTGATTGTTTCCCCAGTGCTGTACACTTTCGATTCGTCAAAACTGACCATTCCATTTTCTACTATTATGTCTGAAATTAATAAATTGTACATCATTTATTTGATCAAAAAATGCGTTTGGTCTTAGTAATAGCTGAATATTTGCCACAGAAAGTGTTTTAGATTGTGAATTTTTTTGTGTGATAATTAGAAATAAATATTAAAATAAATTGTTACTGTAACATAAATATCACTTGTAGATGTAACTACCTATGTCACACATGAGTGTTGCAATTATACGTATATTACATATACTGAACATTTATGCTCAATGTTGACGCAACAGTGTCCTCAGAAAAAATCAAAGTACTCAGAAGTACAGAGACCCGGGCTCATTTACAGAGTACAGTGGATTTCTTACATGAATCACGTTTATATTCTGATGAAAAAATTATTCTAAAACTATCAATATAAATGATAAGACACTGATAGTGAGTTTTTCAATCCTAATACCACGGTCCGATTTTGTCAGAATCAGAATTAATATGGTACCGCAGCTGAATGTAAACAAACAGGCCAGTCTGGTTCCCTCTCCTGCTTTACCTCGTATGTGTAGAGAACTACGGTAACACTGATTATCAAAAATCCTTACGCTAATGAACTATGTTCTTTGACTTATGAAGTTTTCAAAGTCATTACTACTAATGTTTATTTTATATAGATAAAACTTCGTTTTATTATTTTCTTTATTTAGCGTTTGAATTATCTCAAAAGCGGTTGAGAGTGAGAACTATATTTTTGCACGTAACTTTAAAATGGCGACTATGGGGTCAACATCCTGCCTTGAACAGGATCACATAAGCCGGCAATTGCTCTTTGAGCAATAAGCCCGGCTAAAAATGCCTCAGCCATTCCGTAATTTCGTCATTAGTTATCAGTCAGTTCAGTTCATTATTTTATTGTTTGTATCAGCAGATATATCATATTGATATTATAACATATGATATAGATAATTGACCGCAGAAGAAGCATTATATATTACAATGAATTTACACAATCAAAAAAGCAGAAGTAGTAAATGTACATATCTATACATTGCTATAACTGTAATAATAATTTATATTAATTTACTTTCCCCTGCATAATTTGCTTCTCTTAAAAAAATTTTAAAAAACTGTATTAATTTATATACACTATCATTTTGAGAATAGTTTTGAATATAATTTTTCTATATAATTTTCAAATGCTGGACACTGTCAAATATAATGAATTTCGTCTTCTATTCCATTTAGAGTTCATAATAACCGTTTCATATCATTTCTATCGGAATTCTTATATTTTTGTTTGTTATTTTCAAACATCCTAAATTTTGAAATTATTTCCCGATTTTTAACATTTAAAGATTTGTTAAGGTAATATTGAAGGCTATGTGTATCTGTGACATATTTGTACAAATAAGCTTTTGGCATATCATTAATTTCTGCTCTTAATTCTTGAATGTAAATATCTTTCATTCTTTGTTCAATAAGTTAAATTGCATATTTGTCATCGTATGCATTGAGAAGTTTAATCGTAACCTATCCAGTTCTGTTTTAATATTTTCAATCCATTTGCCATTTCTTCACAGCATGTCTTAAAAATGCAATTTTCTGATTTCTTAACTTTAACCAATATTTCATAATTTTATCTTCCTGGAAGTATGGCATGGAAATCTTCCAATTTCAGATAGACAAGCTTAATGCTTAGCATTCTTTTTAATCCCTTATTTTTTTTCAGAATAATATATGGACTTTTATGATATCATTTACCAATAAGACACTTTGAAAATTAACCAATTTGTGTGTTTTCCATTAAAAATTTATTTTTTTCCCCGCAAAAATATTAATCTTAGTCTTCAAAAACATCGTATTTAAGTTATCCAATGAATTATTCATAAAATATCACGTATAAGTGACTGTAGGACACCTGTCATATATTATCCCGGTTTTTGTATTTAAGCTATCAAGGCTAGGTCAATAAATTATTGTGTATTCATAGTATATATTGATCAATCACACTGTAAAACTTATCAAATATACATTGTAATTGGTTTATAAAATACCAGGAAAATTGCCTTAATTACTGAAAATAATATTGAATGAACATCTGGGAAAGACTGGTGAAAATATAAATGTTTTACATAAAAGATTTACCATTATCCTGAAATATAAAGTTTGAAAGATTAAACATCTATTTACAAAGAATAAATAAGGCTTTAACACCCAATCAATCTATAAACATCTACGCATATGTGCATTATCATTTTATTTCATTTAGGATTTTTATTGTTGAAGGTTTGTCTCTTCGAGAGAGAGAGAGAGAGAGAGAGGAAGAGATTTTACGCAATTTGAAATTAACTTTAAGCATAACATTATGAAACTACTGTGTATTTAGTAATTTTCTTGGGGGTTAATTTTCTTTCTTTCTTTCTTTTTTTAGGCCTGGAGAGTTCCACGAATTTATTAACAGCACGAACTTAAAATTTCATATGCACTACCTCAAAACTTACTCCAACTACGAAACAAGTCCCTACAAACCTAGGGCCCATTTTACGTAAGAATTTACGACTAAGACCAAAAACTTAAGATAATTGTAAAATTTTGCAATATTATTACTGGAGTTTTATGAAGAGACTTACTTTTACATTCGACAGCTGACTTTTACATTTTAGTGATGGGAATAGGTCACAGTTTAAATTGTAAATGTCAGTCGTCGATTGTAAAAGTAAGTCTCTTCATAAAACTCCATTAGTAGATCTCTTCAAAATCATTTGTGATAAAATATCTAACCACATTTCTTTTTAAAATATTAAAATATATTTCGATATAATATTTATTAAAAGTTATATGAAAAATTAAATTTGGTCTTAAGTCCTAAGTCCCTTTGTAAAACGGGCCCCAATATTTTTCAGCAACCCTCGAAAATTTTACTCAACAAAAAGTTTACAGTATTTTGCAAATATTGTATATCAAAAATGATCATTTCCGAATAATGTTTGCTCTACCTGAATAAAACTGCAGAATTGTAGCGTTATGGCCTTAAAGATTAGTCTTTGAGCAAAAGATTTTCTGTGCACGGCTTGGGAGAATTCAACTTCTTTCAGGCATGGGAAAATCAATTACCTTTTAAAGTCATCATTTCGTACGTTCTATGTTTGATACCCTGTCAGCGAATAAAAATTTATCATTAAGTCAAATGCTGACTGATTTTTTTTTTTCATTTCATTATTTATACACAAAATTGTCCATGGATTTTTTAAATTGTTATTTCCCCATCATTACAAAAACCACACGGCAGGTGTGACTGGTCGGCAAGAGATACATGTCTAATACCTGTCTAATCCGCCATGCACTGGAAGACGAGTTTTGTGTCGGAAAAGACAGTGTGTCGGATTACACAGTGTAAAGAAACATGGAAACTAGTAAAATGGAAACAAAATTAAATGTCGGCATTCACAGTGTGTCGGATTACACAGGTGTCGGATTAGACAGTTTTTACTGTACTCATTCTATGATAGGACCTGATCCTACCTCTGATGTTTTGGAGATTCATAATGGCTACGCTCCTGTTTTGCAATGATTAATGTACTTTTGAGATCGAGATCAAATACTGTTCGTTATTTCACTACCAAATTCTAGACATATTCTTTATCAAACCGGTATATTAATTCCACATTCTAACCCTCTAAAGTCGTCTTTATTGACCAAAACACTCACTTGTTCTAGATTTTCTGCCATTTGACAAAAGATCAAAACAAACGAGTTATAGAACTTTAGAGACGATTGTATGGGGTTAAGAGGTGAATAAAGTATACAGAATGGTCTAGAAACATGTTTCAAATTAGGGAACGAAAAATAGGGATTGACCGATGGTTGAAAGTAAAGTAAATCTCATAAATCAGAAAATCTTGCGCCATAATATGCAGCATATTTGTATTACGGGAGCTGTAGCGTTATGGTCAAAGACCAATATATAAACCATTATGCTACAGTTCCGCAGCTACTTGAAAAACTATCACACATTTAAAAAAACAAAGAAATGAAATGTTCTTAAGTTATAAAATAACAAAGTTTAATTATGAAATTATACCTAGTACGAATAATCATATAAAGATTAAAATGTACCACCTAAATATGTACGTCGGAAAGTCAGTATGATTGGGCATATAATATCGATTTTTAATTACACTGTATCTCTGCCCTTCATGCAAGAAAAAAAATTTGGTAATATGCAAAAAATGTATTCCATATTGCAGAGTAAGTATGCATGCATGCATAATAATAATATTGACATGCACGTTTCCAGTCTTTTTCGGGAATCTAATTAATTCGCATGTTTATTGACTTCCTTACTAATAGTGCCAGTATATGATATCATACGTCAAGTAAAATGCAACAACATTATGTTGTCATGCGACTCGTATGTAAATGTTAACATGTAAGGTGACTATACACTATATAAGCATGCAAAATGGACTTCAGGAAATTCCAGATACGGGATTTGCTGCATAGGACAATGTTTACAAGGGATATTATATAAATATTGCATGTAGTTGAGTGTAACATTCAAAATTTTCACCCCAAGAAAAATATTGTCAACGGAGGCGCAGCCGAGGTTGACAATGTTTTCTTGAGGTTAAAATTTTCAATGTTACACTCAACTACATGCAATATTTATTAAATTATACTGAATGTTTTATACAATTACATATAACAATGAACCATGCGCGCATAAATTCTGCGCAGTCGCTATTTTTTGTAATACCACCCGTCGTCAAGCAATGTTGACTGTTGCTACGCTGGAGGGGCGTGGCTTCATTATTCAGCGGGTAACAGTATTTTCTAGCAAATGTTTCTCGACCAATCAGATTCAACTAATTTACATGAAAGTATAATATTATTTGTAATATATAACACGCATTCTCAATTTATAGTCACAAATCGATCTTGGGAAAAGTCAAAAAAATTAGTGAACTGAAATTAACACTTTTATACGTCATTTGAAACATGAAAGTGTATACTTATTAAAAATCGCAATTTGATTTACATACTTCATGCATTGTTTTGTTGGCCTCCTTCGAAATAAAAGCGGTTGGAGGGCTAATTTTACACCAAGATATTTACGTGATGTTGAAAAACCATATTTGGAAACGAAAGACTTTTTTTTAAAATACAAAATTAATATAATACACATCAAATTTTGTTAACTATAAACATTTATGAAACGTTTAAGCACATTTGTAAAAGGGGTGTACAATCTTTGATTCAATTATTAGTAAAAATAAAACGGACATAATTTTCATTTAAATGAAATTATTTTCTTTTTATTTTAACAAGTTTTAGCACATTCGATGATAAGCTTAATAATGATAATATTCCCTAAAATGCTACATTAATTGATTCTTTATTAATCTGCTCAGAGAAGCGCACATTATTTAGAATATAAAAAGGTTAAATATTTCGCCATTACCTGATTACGAAGTGTTTGTTAAATATCACGTAAATATCGCACATAGATATCATACAAAAATAAAAGTATATTCGGGGGGAAAATGATTATATTATTTCAAATTATTGAATTTTATGAATTTTCTAATCTGTGTTCTTACAAAGGGTTGAATTGAAAATTCAGTTATAAATGATTTAGCTATAGAGGACTCATGTAATTCATAACACCCCCCCCCCTTCCACCATGTTGATTATATCAAATGCAGTCATTCACATAGCATCGTTTTTGAAAGTGTATGTGTGTGTGTGTGGGGGGGGGTAACCAGAGAATTTTGTTTACTTACCTGAAAAGTTGACAAGGCAAAAAAAAAAAGGGGGGGGCGGGGTGAGAAAACTTGCTCAAAGTCGAAAATCCTAGAGGGGGGAGGCGAACTTTTTTAATGCCAACTACATTAAGTACCAATTATTACAATATATTTTCCGTACATCACTATTAGTGGGGGTTGGGGCAACCAGCCTTTCACTGAACATTTACTGAAGTTGAAGTAAGGCTGGAGAACAAAGGGGGGCAAGGTTGGACCCCCCCTTGTTGCTACATACCAGAAATGCTTAATTGTTTGTGAAAACTTTATCGTCAAATCTCAAAAATAAAACAAAGATCGCCCACCACCCTTAAAAAGTTTGTCAATAATTACAGTTGCACATCACATGTGCTCTATAGAGCAATATACATTCTACGTTCATATAACGTAAATTGAATTTTCAGTACCATTAAAGCATAGACGCATACCTCCTAAGTCATATGTCTATGCAACAATCCAAATGGAAAAATTAGGTGCAAATTTTATACATGTTAATAAATATATTTCTTGCAAAGCAACAAAAATGGAAATGGATTCAATTTCAACCAGTATCTTGACACACAACGCCCACAGCCGTCTTTCTTTTTTTACCCGATGTAGAACACCCCCCCCCCCCCCCCCACACACACACACTGCATGCAACGCAGCGCCTATTTTCTGGAATTATATTTCCTACAAAAATGATATTTTTTTTCTTCAAAATATTTAGCTTGGTATACAATTCAAGTGTACATAACCATTTTTTAAAGTTGACGATCACTATCAGTTCAAACAAACAGCAAAATACAGACTTGAAGAAAGTTTTGTTTCAGATTTACGTTCCGAATGATAACATGCATTACACTTGAAACTATGCAATATTAACCAACTGCTAAAAATGGAAAGATTCAATCATTAAACCACGATTCTATTTGTGAATAGTATTATGTCAATTCAATTTTCAAATCACACGGATGCACAAGATATTGAGTAAAAATGTTCACCTTTGCATGTGCACTTCCATTTGCATTTCTGCACTCTTGTTACAGAAAAAACAAGCTAATTCAGAGAATTTGTGTCCCCCGCTTAGGGAAAAAGTAAACAATGCAAAGTTCGGGGGGAGGGGGGGTGGGGGGGGGAGTCGGATCCCCTTGACTGAATTTGTAGAATAATTAAATGTATACTGAAGCAAATAAAATATGCAAATATGGATAAAAAAGTTTGATTGATTATTCTTTATCATGTGTGTAGAAGATCCTTTTTATATGGAATATTTATCACACTGTTATAATGATTTTATGAGTTTGTACAAACCAGACCTCAGAGATCTTTCATTTCACACGCTGAATATTATCGATTAGTAAAAAAAAAAAAAGTATTTCGAAAAAAAAATTGGATTGTCCGGAAATCGAACCCGGGCCCTCTCGCATGGAAAGCGAAGGACATACAACTAGACCACGGAGCCTCCTTCAAGTACTATAAATTATATACACATATGAAGTCACATACATGCATATATTCACGTTCGATATATTGTCAAAATTTTACACAATGTATGGTGTCTAATTTAAGCTTTATTAAACAGTTCTAATAGATGTAATAAGAAATATAAAGTCCGGCGGGAACCTGTTTTATACGTAATAACTGTCCTTCATGCCCCTGTGCTAAAAATAGCGACATGTAATACATAAAATATTATTAAAACAAACGGATCGGGACTCTTTGAGAGGGGTGAGAGAGGTCCTAATGACTTTTGGTATAAAATTACATTGCAAAAGCTCAAAATACCCTTGAAATATCGCCCGAAAAGAATAGTGTTACACACAAACAGAATGTATACATTTATGACCTTGAACTTTGAGCATTTGACCTCAACATCAATAGGGGTCTTCCTTAGGCCACAGGGAGTTGTTATGTAAAATTTCATTGCAAAAACTCAAATGGTTCTCGAGATATCGTGTGGAAACGAAAGTGTTATAACAGACAGAATTTGCAAATTTATGACCTTGACCTTTGACCCTTTGACCTCAAAATCAATAGAGGTCTTCCTTAGTCCATAGGAAGTTGCTATGCAAAATTTCATTGCAAAAGCTCAAAGGGTTCTCGAGATATCGTGTGGAAACGAAAGCGTTACAGACAGACAGAAAGACGGACGGACGGACGGACAAACGGACGGACGGACGGACGGACAAACCCAAATTAATATCCCCCACTTTTCAAGCGGGGGACAATGACATTTTAAGAAACAGTGTATATTTCTTCATGTTCTTAGTATTTACATCATAAAGATTCACTCGCAAATCTGTTCAAACAGCTTTAGAAATTAATACTTATTTACTTTAAAACATGGTAACGTAAATATAGGTAACGTAAATATCGGTAACGTAAATATCTTTCTGAGATTTATCGTAACTTTTAATGCCATTGTTCAATTATTCCACTGTTAATTAAAGGCATATTCTAGTGCTTGAGTGTAAGGCAATTTGGCCCATAGGGGACAGTGTAGTTCTCTTACTTAATTTGTGAATAAATACTAACACGTAAATATCGTTGAATTTTTTAACCATTGGACTTATAAGAAAAGGGGGGCTATTGTTCATAAACACAGATAAACAGTGTCTTTTTTACCTTTCCATGCAATAGAAAGGGTGCTCATGATGTTAAAAAGTTACAACTTAGTCCTATTGAGTTAGTTCATCATTCCTTCCAGTCCTTTTGAATTTCCAAATAGAAAAGTAATAATTTTGCGGTGACATCAAAATTTGATAAATATATTAACATTTTTAAAAATCTGTGACACGCATATGTGTGAAGGGTGTGATATTCAGAAAATATAACTCAAATGTAGGACAATCTTACTAAGAAAAAGATATGTTAATGATTTAAAAATTCTTTTTGGTTTAAAATAAAAACTACACGATGATCGGCGACAGTAACGTAAATATCGATTTCTGCTATAAAATGTGATTTTCTCCTAAGACAATCATTCAAGCTACAACAAACAATTGTTGTATTTTAATCAACAACCAACAAAGGTTCGTAAGACTGGCAGAAAATAAAATTTATTTGAAATATTATATTACTTAAAACGCGGTACATTATTTAAAGCGAATTGAGACTATAAATTGAGAATGCGTGATAAAGGCCACAGCAATTGTTTTCTTCTCAATGATGTATAAGTTTGATTTATTTCAAAGGAATTTCAAAACAAGCATATAATCGGAGCATATCGGATTTCCAACAGTCTGTTAGAAGACCTGGTCCCAGAAGATTAATATAAATGTCGCCAATAAGGAAACATTATAATTTTGATATCAATTTAAATGTAATGATGTGTAGGTTCAGGGCGATCTTTAACAGCTTCTAATCATAAATAAGGAAAAATAAATTATTAATGGAAAAATTGCTCTGTAAAAGATAAAAATTAGGCTATTTTTAAGATTTGTTAAGGACTCTGTTTAATTGTCACCTTATCACGCCTTTCCATTAGTAAGGAAATATATAAACGAATTCCGCGCTCGGATCAAAATGAGATGCATTGCTAAAGAGAGATTCTCAGGTATCAAAAAGGTAAATTTATGTAAATAAAATTATTTTTTTCTTTTTTAATTTCAAATATTTTTTCAACAATATCGACTCAGAATGATAAATGGGTCCTAAAGGACATTACATGCATAAATAAAATGCTTTTAAAAAAAACAAATATTCAGGCAACAAAGACCTCATAAAAATTTGATATACGGCAACTAGCAGAACAATGATTTTAAAATAAATCATTTATGTAAAATGACAGATATTTTTGGATTATCACAGAAAAGGGATATGAAATGTTTTTAATGGGCAGACTGGGGTCTTAATTGCACAAAACTTCACGTTATACGAGGGGCATTTCAAAAGTCCTGAGAACTGTTTAATAAAAAGATATCTGTTTTACGGATATTATTGAATTTGATATCATTGGAAAGATCAGAAAAATATACACATATTGTGACGTATTTTTATAATTTTTATGATGTAATAACTCCGAAAATGACGTCATACTTCCACATGCTTACAATACTGGCCATAAAAATGAAGTAACAAAAGACACAATTTTATCAAAGTAAAATTTTAAAAGCAACTTTTGCTCATTTCTCGGGCGCAAGCTATCGGACGTAAATGACAGTTGGTAGAATCTTTACATAGACTACAATCTATCACATGGTGGTCTAATTCGGAGATCCTCTTGTTCTGAAACGGTTTAAGCGATTGTCAAACATCGCATGTTTTTATTGAATTTTGCTCAAAATATTGCATAAAACAGACCTAACTGTGAAAATAAGGCAAAGTTGGCAATAAAAGAATAATAGACAATCGTGTTACAAAATTTGATGGCATCAGTTCGTCAGGTGTATTAACCAGATTTGTGGGATCGATGAAGGCTCAAGAGAAGTTAAGTTTAGTGTGCCCCATATTTTCTCGTAGGATCCAAAATGGCGCGGGCGCAGTTGTAACCCCATCGAACCTCCACATATTCGCAAAAATTAATTCATGGAAATTATATAAGATTCTACATGTCTGTGTAACTTATAAACCTTTTTTTGGAGTCAAAAGTCAGAGGCAGTAGTCGAGATTTGGGGCGCCGAAGTTAAATTAATAAGAAAAAATACGCACAGAAACAAGTCAGGGGATTTTCTACATTTTGTTTTGTAAACGGTAAGACTACTGTTACTCAAAATGTATTTGTTAAAAACTGCATTAATATACTTCAGTTTTATACTGAAAATGTTTTATTTCATACAATGGTGAACTATATAAAAGACCGAAAATCCAGTCGTATCATGTAACTTAAAATCTTGAATGAATGTCGATGATAGCATAAACGGACATAAACCGTGCTTGTTAACAAGCCAAACAACGAAATGTAGAATTTTTGATAAACAGTATCACAGTCCTACTCTAATTCTTTGCAAATAAAAATTTTCCTTGAAATATTTTCTCAAATAAGCCTTTGGCAGCCCTTTTAAAATCGTGCCATGTGGATAAAAACGCGAATTTTCAGTATGCTAAACAGTCTATATTGTGACGTCATTTTCGGAGACAATACGTCATAAAAATTACAAAGTGACGTCAAAATATGTGTATATTTTTCTGACCTTTTCAATGATATCAAACTCAATAATTTCCGTGAAACGGTCAATTTTTTATTAAACAGTTCTCAGGACTTTTGAAATGCCCCTCGTATGTCTAAATAATTTAATATAGGTTGTAACGCACTTTTTGATGGAGTATAAGAATTACTTCATATATTACAAATTGGATTGACTAGGTTACAATTACGTATATCAAAAGCGTATTGGTCCACCAGTACGTTACATACAACTGTATCACTTTTTAGGACTTGAGATCATTTTAAAGTCATTTTAAAGGCAATCATCTTACAATAAAGAAATGAAAATTAAATTATGAGAAATTAATTAAATAGCTATTGCCCAAATTTATAGGGTATAAACGCTTTAAACTTGAAGTCACTAATTGGGGCTGTATTATGGTTGTTTTCGAGGCATGGAGAGACCCATGAATTAATGACAACCACGGCATGTAAAATTTCATACGCGTTACCAGTACGAGGGCTGTTCAGTAAATAATGTCCTCAACTCTATGACATACAATACAGATATCATATGACATTAAAAGTGGCTTTCTCTCATAATTGAATCTTTAATGAATTTATAACAGTTCATGTGACCACTTTTCATCACATACTTTCATTGTGAGAAGCTGGGAAACAAGGGTTTTTCGAGACACTGCATTATAATTAAATGAATGGTACAGAATCGGTAAACTAGAGTGAAAATAAAAGCTTAAACAAAGCTGCTGTAAAACTTGTTAAAAATCCCAAAGAAATATTCACTGAAATATGTGACATTTACAGCAACCAATACCTGTTTTATAGACAAATGAGCAGGTGGATTTCAATGATAAAAAATTATATAATGGGAATCAAAAATGGCTACCGTCCTTGCCACCAAAAAATTATAACATTTATGTACTGTTTGCCAAATTTCAACAAAAAATACTTGGTGATGTAGGATTGACTTTAAGACAAATAGCAAATTTGATAGACATCACATCGGGTGTATTTTACACTATTTTTAAGAAACGTTTGACGGTAAAAAAAGCTTAGTACTCAAAGGTCACCCTATATTTTGAAAAATGAGTGAAAACGACAGGGTGTATGAATGTCTTAACAATTATTTTAAAATGTAAGTAACTGGAGTTATCCACGTTTTTTAGATATTCAAACAGATAATGAAACTTGAATCTATTGCTTAAAATCCTCAAAACAAAATTTACTTTGTGCATGACAAAAACAGCAAAGTTCTAAGAAGGGCAAAGAATTGCAAGATCATAAAGACAGAATTATATGCAATGTTCTTAAATATTAGTGGTATTCTTGTTCAAATTCGTATTCGGGGAGACAGTTTAATTTCTGGATGAGGCTAGAAAACATTTTTTTGAAAAAAAATTGAAAGGTTTATTAGAGCAAGGACCCAGAATCAGGAATCCACTACATTAAATTTCTTCATGACGGCGTCAAAACCCGCACGCCCTGAAGAGTAAAGGGGTTTTCGGGAGACACAGATAGTTAATATTTTTTAACATTAACAATATTCGCCAAATCTTTGACCTTTTGACTTATTTCTATTTCCTAACTTGAAAAAAAAACACCTTTGCTAAGGAAGAAACAAGTCCAGGAAATCATTGGATCTGCCATTTTCCAGTATACTAAGGGTCATACCCAAAAATGAGTTCTAAAATCAATCAGAAATTGGATAAAAGAGCTAGGTTACGGACATGTATTGTAATTAAAAGAGATTTATAAGTAAAATAATGAAGACAAAATCATTGAAAAGCGTCTTTTGTTTCTTTCCGAGCACCGAGGACATTTTTTATTGAACAGTCCTCGTAAATTTCCTTTAATCACGATTTCAAATCCAAATAAACCAATTTTGTTTATCTCCTTAAACCTCAAATATAAGACCACGCGCGAAAATATGTGGATTATAGTAATTATATTTTTGTTTTTTGTTTTTTTTTTAGGCAATTTCATATACAGAGTCTGACATTCTTTTTCATTCAAGTAACACATACTACATTTTACGAAAGCCCATTGAGCTCTTTTTCAAAGGTTAAAAAAAGAAACCTTTCGCAATATAAAGCAAAACTTTAATGCGTACCTTTCGCAATATAACGAAAATCTTTCGCGATTTAACGCGTAACTTTCGTGTAATAACGTGTGACATTCGCGTTACAACGCGTAACTTTCGCATTATAATGCGAAACTTTTGCGCTACGTGTATACTTTCGCGTTTTAAGGCGAAACTTTATTTTGCGAAATTATAATATGCATATAGTATAATGTTCCTTAAGAACCTTGATCTTTACCGACAGATGAGAACATGAAGTTGACAGGGACTTTCATGAATTTTTTTTATAAGATATTTCCTCCAAGGATTTACTGGAGAAATGATGCGAGAAAGATTGATAAGTCATCAGAATTTTTTTTTTTAATTCAATACCCAAAATTCATAATTATGAAATTTAACTTTTGAAAAAATCGCATTTTAAACTTTTAATCGTTTGAACAGCCTTAAGAGAGACAAACTGAGACGGTAATATGGATTCAATAGCAAGAAAACTTAAAATTGTAGCTTGTGATGGTCTAAGATCAGAATTGTTTTAACTTTTCATTGTAATGAATAAAATAGATAAAAAGAATTTAAAAACAAAATTAAGTAAAGAGTTATGCAAATGTCTTGGTTAAACAGCAAAAGTTTCGCGTTATATCGCGAAAGCTTCGCGTGTACTGAGTATTCGCAAAAGTTTCGAGTAATAACGCGGAAGCTACGCCTTATAAAGCGAATTCGCGAAAGTATCGCGTTATAACGTGAAAAAATTATTTTTTAACTAATGATGTTGAGCCCAATGGGCTTTCGTACCATTTATGCATTTGTACACTAAAAAAATTATGAATTTTTTTCAGTCCTGTAAACGATACATGGATTATAATTCGAATTTTTTTCTGTATGAGAAACTCTTAGTAAAAGCAAAAAATATAACAATTACTAATCGCTTTACCATTGGAAATTCTCTTTTCATGTTTTAACGTGATAAAAATGTGTGATTTTTGGAAGCAAAACCGGGTTTGCTTTCTATACGATTTTTTAATGTCGCAAAACGTCAACAATGCCGTGCGCTTATTTATCCCATGTTTACTCCTTTATATTTCCATTTCTAATTTTTTTCTCTGCGATAACTCTTTGAAAATTGTCGGAGTTTATTTCTTGATAATTCTGCCGGAATGTAAATCAGGCAGGTCGATAGGTCAGGAGCCTAAAATGCATGCAAATCTCGTGCGCATCTGTCTCTGTGTCTGACGCTAAGGAGGCCTAAAATGCATGCAAATCTCGTGCGCATCTGTCTCTGTGTCTGACGTTAAGGAGGCAAAATGTGCATGTAAATCTCGTGCGGCTGCCTAGGTGTTTGACGTCATTGGGCGAGGACTATTGAAATTGGCATTGAAGTCCTCGTGCAATTTAAGTCTATGTCTACATTTCTAAAGTCTAAATCTACCATTTTATTTCACAATGAAATGAAAATATAAGGAATCATTGTGTAGTTAGGAGAGAATGCCAGGGACCTCAACAATAGTGGGAAACATGGGATAATTTTAGCATAACGGGCTTCGCCCGTTATGCAAATTATCCCATGTTTCCCATTATTGTTGATGCCCTGGCATACTCTCCTAACTAGACAGTGATTCCTTAAATACCGTGCATATAGCTCATGGGATATCGTTTTCATATCCCACACTTACGACGTCGCGCATTGTATTGGGGTTTGAAATTGCGTAACTTGTAACACTGTATACAACGTACGGGTGTTAATACTTTTGGGCATTTTATCGTTTTGGCTACATGGATTTTTCTGGCAATTTGTATCAAGTTTCTATAACTTCCTATGATAATGTCACACAAAATTCATTAATAAATTTCTTTTTCGGACTGTTCCGACTGTTTGTAAAATAGGAAGCATTCTGTAACATGCCGTTATCTGGACAAGTTACAAGAAAAGATAGAATGTTTGGTAAAGATTTTTTTTTTAGCATATCACATGTATAACAGGTTCTTTTAGTATAACAAATTAAAGTTGATAAATAAAATGTTCGAATTAAAAGCAATTAGTAGGAGAGATTGATAGAGCGATTTTGATGTCTGGTCGGTTTTGTTGCTACGACACAAGTATGCGTATTATGGTATTTAACCGGGCATATATTGGTAAATATGAGCTGTATTCTCTTTTTGCTGGGGAAAACTTTTAACAGATAAAATATTACTTTTGAAATGTGCAAATAAACAAAATTTTGAATTTAAAGACGTGATATGCAATAACGTCAAAAAAGTATAATTTGACGTTACAAAATAAGCCCCAATTCTATGCGCGACGTAAAACATCGGTTGTGAAGTATTAAACATGGGATAAAAAGAATCTCCCATGATTTATAGTTGGATATGATTTTTATCCAACTCGTTGTGTGTTTTTATCCCCTTGCCAAGGCTCGGGGATAAAAAATCACACAACTCGTTGGATAAAAATCATATCCAACTACAAACCATGGGAGATCCTATATATATGCATTAGGTTGGAAATTGTGCTTCTTAAGGTAGTTTTTTTTCGATTTTTTAATTGTTTGTATATAATTTTTTGAACTACCGTTCCTAACTTCAGAATACATATATAGTTCTTTGATGTAAAATGTTAAGCATCAACATTCGATAATTTTTCTCCATCACAAATATTATGAGAAAATCGAATGTGTAACACTCACCAACTTCAAGGACAAAAACATTTTAAATATTTATTACCATCTCTGTCGTTTTTAAAAGTGAATTATCAATTTTATCAATCTGCAACTATGATTTTTTTTATTTGCATTTCGCGTGTATGGTTTTAATGGTTTAGATTTACGTATTTAGAATTTGTTAACAGTGCGTTTTGAAAAATTAATTTGCTCGTTTTTTTATTCATGTATACTGTATATTTCTAAGAGCCAATCAAGCGCCAAGCTAGAAAAAAAAAGTTCTATGAAAAAAGAAATTGCAAACAATCGGAAATAATTACAATGTTATACACGTTATAATTTTTTGATCTCAAATTAAGGTAATATTTTGTTAATGTCCGAGATATATCCTTTCTGCTTTTTTAGATATGTACATCGAAGTTGGTGATACTTTTTTTCTAATAACACACCGGTATTTAAATGGGAAAAAATTAAAGGAACACATGTAACATTGATATGTTTTATTAATTTTATTACTACAAAAACAATGATTTGCAATTTAAAATAGTAAACCTGTTAGAAAATATAAAAATACGAGATAATTTAAATTCAGCTCACCTTCTGTGTGCGATAATGCTATCAATAGAAGTAGGGCTATCAAAACTCTCACAAAATGCTGCATTTTTAATCACTGCAAGGATCATATTATATCATTCTCAGATCCGAAGCAATCGAGTCTATAATAGTTTTTACCGCAAAGTCTTATAAATATGCTAACATGGAAATCAATGGATTTGTAATCCATGCTTTTGCGCAGTCGTCTCCAATATCAGTTTCCTTTCAAGCGTATCTAAGACTTAAATTTAGTTGTGAATTTTAATTCAAATTCATTTCTGTGCTTTTTTGTTTCTCATGGATTATCCCAGGTTTCATTATTATATTCCAATTACTGTGATTGTGTATTTCTCAACTGCCCAAAAAAGAAATAACGTTTTGATAGCAATATTTTACATCTGAGTGCATGCATAGGATTTATCCATCAAATTATTTTTTTATTCAATATTTCTTCAAATTTTTATTCTTTTATCGAAATGATGATAATTATGCTAAAATGTTAATATCAAGTATTGAATTTGGTTTTTTAAAAAAATTATTACAAGAATACCCTCGCTAAATTATCATTCATTGACACGTACATGTAGCTATGCTAATAATTTGAAATTGGTATGTGAGATTGGTTTAAATAAGGTTTCATTAGAATCGAGAGACTTTTAAGTTTAAAAGAGACATATCTGAAAGTAAGAAGTATAAATGTGTAATGTGTTTTGTGGGTTCGACCACGGATGAAGTATAGATAAAGAATTTTCCTTTACGTTACTTGACGTATTTAGCTGATTGGATTGAATATAACAACAAACAATCAAAAATAATCAACAACACAATGATTTAAACTTATCGTCTATATAATTTATAATTTTCCTTAATTTGTTATCTCCAAGCCCCTGGTCTGACACTCTGCTTGAGCACTATAGCTCCCAGACCAGTAGTTTTAAACACCGGGTTTCCAACACCCGTTTAGGCCTATAATATCAATCAACTTTATTCTTTTATTATCTGTTAGGTTTTGTGTCACTCAAATGGTCCGTCTGCAGCAGTTTGAGACACCGCAAATGAGATAACACAAATACCTTACCTAGTTAGACGTCCTCTCTCTTCGACGGCTTTCTCAATGACTGAACACCGGGACTTAAATGAGCCCGCTTATATACTTTATCAAGATCTGCTGAGTCAGATCTTGTTCTTCTATACGTTTGAAGCAATGCCTGGGCATAGGAGATAACTTTCGATTGACAAGACTAATTTTAACCCTGATTATATAATTATTAACTTGATCAAAGGAATTTCACTACAATTACCCATGCCTCCGAAACATATGCGTCCCGCATATAGATAAATAAGATTCCTTATGATGGACCCTTTTTCTTTTATTTATTTATTCTGTTACACCAGACAACAGGTTACAGTCATAATAAGCGAACCAAAACTTTAATATATTATATTATTTTCATGTTTTCTTAAAAGTGCTATTTGCCACTTTCTTTCTTCACTTCTTTTTTTTTTTGCCATCATCAATCATCAACAAGTCACCAATCACTAATCATAAAAGAATTCCTCTTCTTCGACGATCTCCTCCACCTTCTTGTCATCCTTGACGTAGGTAGATGTTATCTTGTGAAACTTCCTTTTCTTCACAAGGTTTCGTGACTTTTCTTCAAAGTCAGTTTGTGTGCTTGTGGATTGATTTGACTTAAACCTGAATCGGTTCACTGACATGTCCTTCTCAGGCATGCGTTCAGGCGTCTTTCTCTTTGGAGCGAATACAGGCAAGGGGGCTGTAGCTTTCCTCACTGTTCTACCTTCCTCCAAAAGACTGTTATTGTTTTCTTCCCCACTTTTCTTGTTTGTCTGTTCGACCTGTGATACAGGATTCTGTCCATTTTCTCCTGATGATATTTCCTGCTCCTTTTCTTCATCTTCACCACTGTCGCTACTACTGTTGTCAGAGCTACTATCATTGGAGATCTCTCCGATCAAATCACCAGGATCTTGATCTAGCCATTCCTTGTCTACTTCGCTTTCCTTCTCGATCGGGACTTCATCTTTATTATGAAATTTTCTCTCATGGCGTTGTAGGTAAGAACTCTTCTTAAAGAGTTTGCCACAGGTCTTACATGGGAACCTTCCTCCATTGCATCTCAGCAGATGTTCCCGCCATCTATTATCCAGAACTTCAACCGCACACAAGGGACACTTGCTGCTTGACTTGGCTTTCGTGAATTTGGTGTTCGGCATTTTCTACAAATAAAAAAATCTTGGCTTATTTTCATCAAAAATATTCATTTTCAAATAAACTTTCATTCTAACTAAGATCTATCTCATAATCTTGCAACCATTTTGGTTGCTTTCTAACACGTTTTTGTCTAGCATCTGGATTTAACTCTTCCACAACATCAATATCATGATGTTCGACTAGATCTGTATCTTCTGATTCTATATCATTTGATTCAAAATCTTCAATTATTGGCTCTTCAAAGCTAAGAGTTTGAGACCTCTTTTTCCGCATTCTGTCGCAATGGATAATTTGTTTTTCTCCTTTTCTGCCACATGAAACTGCGTATAGTACATCAGACCACTGCTGCGGCACTTCATATGGTCCGCGCCAAAATGAAGTAAGTTTTGGAGAACAGCCGATTTTTTTCTGAGGAAAGAATACAAAAACTTTATCTCCAGGCTTAAACTTCTCCCATGATAATTTCATATCATGGTACCTTTTCTGTCTGTTCATCGCAGTTTCTAAATTCTCTCGCACGAAACTGTGTGCTCTTTCTAATTTCTCTCGAAGAGTCCAGGCCCAATGGTTAGGACTTTCTTCTTTCATAGTCTCAGGCATCTCATACATCAAGTCTACTGGAAGTGATGTTTCCCTACCGAGCATAAGCATGTTGGGTGTGAACCCCGTGGACTTATGTTCGGCAGATCGGTATGCCATCATGACATAGGGAATATGTGTGTCCCAATCTCTTTGATTTTCTTGCACATATGCACTTAACATGGCTGTTAAGGTTCGATTGAACCTCTCTACCATCCCATCAGACTGTGGATGGTAGGGAGTGGTTCGTGTCTTTTGTATGTTCAGAAGCCTGCACATCTCAGTAAAGAGCTCACTTTCGTATTGTCTACCCTGATCTGAATGAATTATTCTGGGCGTCCCGAATCTTGCAACTACTTCTTCTACGATTAATTTTGCTACAGTTTTAGCCTCCATGTTAGGCATTGGGAACGCCTCTGTCCATTTTGAGAAGTAATCAGAAATTACCAAAATATATCTGTTCCCATTCTCTGTCATGGGCAACTCACCAAGAATATCAGTTGCAATGCGGTCCATAGGCATGCCAGAGGGTACAATTTCCATAGGTGACACCTTCTTCTTATTAGGGTTTTTCCGCATAGTACAAGCATCACAGCCTGTAACATATTGTCTTACATCTTGTTGCAAGCCCGGCCAATAATATCTTTGGCGAACTCGAGCTAACGTTTTGTGAACTCCTAGGTGTCCAGACGTTCTATCATCATGACAATGCCTTAGAATATTGCGCCTCTCAAATAGAGGTATAACTTGTTGTAGCATATCTTCATTTGTTTCCAACACCGTCCAGCGCCTACATAGTATACCGTTCATTAGAGTTAGTCTGTGCCACTGGCTCCAAAGTGATCGAAGAAAGTAACCTTTACTTCTTATGTCTTCAAACACAGGCCTCCTGTTGTTCTCAAGCCATGACTTGACAAGAGAGATATATTTGTCCTGCTCTTGTATTTCCAACAACGTCATACTGCTAGCGTCTTTTTCCTCAAACATAGATCGAAGTTGGGCTCCAGGTTTGGTTTTCGCCATTTTGCTTGAACAAGAATCGTTCCCACATTGTTTACATGGTATCCTACTAAGTGCATCGGCGTTTTTATGTAATCTTCCTGGCCTATGTTGTACTTCAATCTCATATGTAGATAGCGTTTCTATCCATCTTGCTAGCTGACCTTCTGCATCTTTCTTGTTCAACAGCCATCTTAAAGAGCTATGATCTGTTCGAACAAGAAAAGGCTTCCCGTACAAATAATGTCTGAAGTACTTGACAAAGTTTACTATGGCCAATAGCTCTTTACGTGTCACACAATATTTACGTTGAGCCTTTGTCAAGCATCGACTTGCATAGCTTATAACCCTCTCTTCTCCATCATGTACTTGGGACAAAATAGCTCCTACAGCCACATCACTGGCATCTGTATCAAGTATAAATGGTTTGGAAAAATCAGGATGTGAAAGCATGGGTGCTTTTATTAATTTTTCACGCAAAATCTCAAACGCTTCCTGACATTCCTCAGACCATAAGAATCCTTTGCCTTTCTGTGTCAGCACATGGAGTGGTTTAGCTAATACAGCAAAATTTGGCACAAACTTCCTGTAGTAACTACAGAATCCAAGAAAAGATCTTAGTTCAGTAACATTGTTCGGACGAGGCCATTTCCGAATGACTTCTGTCTTTTTCGGGTCAGTTGATATTCCTTGCTCAGACACTACATGTCCGAGGTATTCAACCTTACGTGCAAACAATGTGCATTTCTTTGCCTTGAGTTTTAGACCAGCAGCTGTGAGTTTCTCAAACACCCTTGACAAATTCCTGTTCATTTCTTCAAAAGTCTTAGCATATACTATTATATCGTCAAGGTAAATTAGAGATATGTCCCACTTCAAGCCTCTTAGTGTGGTCTCCATCAACCTTTCAAACGTGGCAGGAGCGTTACATAACCCGAATGGCATCACGTTAAAATGATATAGGCCATTACGAGTTACGAACGCTGTTTTGGGCTTATCCTTCAGGTCCATTTCAATCTGCCAATACCCAGAGTGTAGGTCGAGAGTTGAAAACCATTTGCACCCTGAAAGTTGGTCTAGGGTTTCATCGATGCGTGGTATTGGATAAGCATCTTTTTCTGTGATAGCGTTTAGTCGTCGATAGTCCACATAGAACCTAGTGGAACCATCCTTTTTCTTGACTAAAACAACCCTAGAGGCCCACGGACTGTTGGAAGGCTCTATGACATTATTTTCCAACATAACTTGCACGTGTTTGTCTACTTCAGCATTCATGTGCTCAGGCAGTCTTCTTGGCACTTCTTTGATAGGTCTATTGTCACCTGTATTAATAGTATGTTTTGTCAGACCTGTCCTTCCTACATCTTTGTCAGACTTGGTAAATAAATGGGAATACTTTATCAATAATGACTTAACAACCTTTGCTTGTTTCTTACTCAGGTTTGAGCTTGTCTTCGTGAATAATGATTTTAGATGTTCAGACAAATTATCAGAGGATTCCGATTCTCCTAATTCGCCCTCAATTACATCCTCTATAGGCGAAAGCTCTCCGACCGTCGTTCCCGAATGTATGGTAACATTACTTTCTGATGGATTAAACAGCCTTACTGGGACGTTTGAACCTCCTTTTACCAAAGTTCGTCCGACCAGTCCTCTGTCAGAATTAAGAAAAGTTGTTGATGGTTCAACTACCCCAATGTCTAAATTAAACTCCTCATTGTCTGGCACAATTACTTTTCCTATTGTCACCACTTCAGTTTTTGATGGCAATGTCATTGTTCCTGAGGCGACTATCCTAAAGCATCCAATTTTTCCTTCAAACTCTAAGGAATGGGACTCGTCCCCTAGTTTCAGACTTTTATTGCATAAATCTATGATGCCTCTATTAGCTTTCAAGCAGTCTAAGCCTAAAACAGCATCAATAATCATGTCGGCAACTATTACTGTTTGAAATATAATTTTCTTGCCGAATTTAAGCCTCACAACTGTTTTTCCATATACATTAAGGGGAGTGCCTGAAGCTGATAAAATCTGACTCGTCTCATTCAGTTCCACGTCATGCTTCAAGCGGATTGCATCGAACACCTTACATGAAATAAGTGTAACCGTGGCACCAGTGTCAACTAATATCATGGCAGACACATCATTGATGGTTCCACGAATATACATGCCTGGCTCATTTGGCTTTTTGTGGATTCCAATGGAACCCTTAAGTTTCTCTTCTGACTTTTCTTTACTATCAGTAGCCATTTTAAATTGCCCAGACTTTTCTTTACCGGTCTCTGTATTTCTGACAGATTTTCTTTTGCCAAAAGAGTCAAATGGTCTTGGCTGAGCATAAGTCTCACTCTTATTTGGACTTTTGGATCTACAATCCTTCTTGAAGTGTCCAGGCTTACCGCACTTGAAACACTTTTTGGAAGTACCTGCTGTCTGCTTCTTTTCATCAAACCTCCAAGACGTGTTGTACGTAGTTTGGTTAGTACGAGACTTCTGTTGCTCAGTTTTCATCTTATTTACATCTGTCTGTAGGCTCAGCAGCATCTCCTTGATAGACTTAATAGAGTCCTCTAGACTACCACTGTTAGTCTCATGACGAGTATTATCGCCTCCTGCTTCTCGAACAAAACCACTGTCTTCATTTCTTCTGCGTTCTGCCCCAACGAATGCATTGAGCTCAACCGCGTGTCGAATGGCATCATTCAGATTCTGGGGTCGTGACTGTTTAATTCTCAAACGCATATCAAAACTTACAAGAGCGTCGATAAAATACTCCTTCGCCAATGTTTCACACACATCCCCTGGAGCTGTTGGATATGCCAGGCGTGTGAGTCGTCTAATATCTTGGCCCAGCTGCGGTATTGTTTCTGACGCTTTTTGTCGTCTCTCCCTAAGTTGCGCCCTATACAGTTCCGTCTGATTAGCTGGGGAAAAACGTTCTTCCAGGGACTTGGACAACTCTTTAAAATCCATCTGCAGATATTCTGGGAGGTTTCCAAGCACACCTTGGGCTAGGCCTCTTAAGGACACGGCCAGATACACCCCCTTCTCTTCTTCAGACCAGTGGTTCAAGCAAGCGCATGCATTGAAATGCGACTTATAGTCCAACCACAACGTCGTTCCATCATAAGTTGCAGGTTTCAGCTTACTGGGTTTTTCATCTTTTCCAAAACTATTTTCTCTAAACCTGCGTGTTGTAACATTGCTTGGAACATATCTAGGTGTTTCAAAATATAGAGCATGGTCTGAAGCCGGTCTACGTGTTCTGTCACTGATGTAGTCAAAATCAGTTTCTGCCTCGGCCTCAAGCTTTACTTTAGGTTTAGCTCCTCCAAAGTCTTGTCTGGGTTCAGAACTCACTTGTTCCGAGGCACCAATGCCAGAATCTCTATTTGTTATTGGTGTTGAGGCTTTCTGTTTTTCTTTTTCTCTCAAACGCATACTCTCATTTGAGAACTCTTTAATTTTCTCTTCAAGATAACTTATCTCTTTATCAACGTCATCCATGGTTCAAGACCTAAACCTAATTTTCTCAAACAAAGTTCTTAAAAAATAATTGTTCTTAATATGAAAATCACAAGTGGGTTTTAGATCAATTTATCCCACCGCTGCCACCAAAAATTTGTAATGTGTTTTGTGGGTTCGACCACGGATGAAGTATAGATAAAGAATTTTCCTTTACGTTACTTGACGTATTTAGCTGATTGGATTGAATATAACAACAAACAATCAAAAATAATCAACAACACAATGATTTAAACTTATCGTCTATATAATTTATAATTTTCCTTAATTTGTTATCTCCAAGCCCCTGGTCTGACACTCTGCTTGAGCACTATAGCTCCCAGACCAGTAGTTTTAAACACCGGGTTTCCAACACCCGTTTAGGCCTATAATATCAATCAACTTTATTCTTTTATTATCTGTTAGGTTTTGTGTCACTCAAATGGTCCGTCTGCAGCAGTTTGAGACACCGCAAATGAGATAACACAAATACCTTACCTAGTTAGACGTCCTCTCTCTTCGACGGCTTTCTCAATGACTGAACACCGGGACTTAAATGAGCCCGCTTATATACTTTATCAAGATCTGCTGAGTCAGATCTTGTTCTTCTATACGTTTGAAGCAATGCCTGGGCATAGGAGATAACTTTCGATTGACAAGACTAATTTTAACCCTGATTATATAATTATTAACTTGATCAAAGGAATTTCACTACAAATGTAAACGGTGTTTTGATGCAAAAAGGAAAATAAATCCTGCAGCTTAGCTTTCATAAAAAACACGACCTTGTTGATTTATTGGCTCTTCAATATATAATCATCTACTTAAGCCACTATATTGGTGTAATCCTATCTTCTGTTAGATTTTGATTCCTATTTCACATATTTAATTGATTTATATAGAGATTGTATCGCAAAATTGTCATAAATTCATTATGTATTTTCTATAATCTGATCCCGATATCTGAAGTGTGGTTTGCCACATATGTGCTGTTCCAGTGGATTTTTGGGGTTTAATTACTCTTATTATATATTTATATTTTATTGCCATAATTGGTTCTCAGTGATTATATTCGCGAATATTAAAGTAGGTCGCGAAACGCGCGGATATTTCTAGCAAGCGAATTTTAGTTTGTTGACAGTAATGGGCAGTGGAACAAAAATATTTTTGGTGGTTCAGTTATTTCTTTTCTAATTATATTCGCCCGTACACATGTCTTTTCTTACATATTAAATTTTTAAGTACAGTACAGTGAATCAGATTTCAATAAATATTTTCAAAAATGAAAATTTCATTTTGTTATATTGATATTGTCCAAACATGCATGTGAATTAAGAAGCTTGAACATAGATAGATTTCAATTTTTTTAATTTTATTTTTTACAATAATATCATTACAGAGTCATGTAATTGTGTTTAGCTACAATATTTCTCCGCAGAAAGTGAGTTCTGTAATATTTTTTAATTATTTACCCATATTATAATAAGTCTTATTATATATATAATATCATGAGTGAAAAATTTATTACGGAAGGAAGTGTCTGTGCATTAATATTTCTCGCCAAAATCGTTTCCTATAAGGTGTTTGGAAACTTCTGTTTATTTGGAATTCGAAATTATTAAAAGTACGAATTTTGAAACATTAAAATTTAATAGATAAATACATGTTAAAAAACGCATGCATACATGTGTAGCGTTTTAAAATACACCCGGTATTGAAATTAAGATCACACAGAGATAGAAAATTTAATTAAGAAATAACTGAAAAATATAAATGCTTGAACTGAGGCTACATATTATTCAGTTCAATTCTAAGAATTGAACTGAATAATATGTAGCCACAGTTCAAGCATTTATATTTTTCAGTAGCAATTTAACTGTGATTAAAAAAAAAATCACATGCAGATCGAATCAAGCTAGCACATGTTCCCACAGGCACTTGTTTCTGCAATAAATTTTTGACCCATAGTATAATAATAACACGTGTTATTATTATACTATGGGTCAAAAATTTATTACAGAAACAAGTGCCTGTGCATGTTCCTGAGGGATGGGGATGGGAGTATACTCCGTTTTATTCGGAGTTGCATACATTTTACATACTAATGGATGAAAATTATTACCGAATCAAGACGCATTATTCTCTTTGACAGACTTGAAATCAGGAATAGGCCTAGATGAATGAGAGTATAGGACACACAATCGGAAAAAAAATGTTTTCCTTATTCGAAGGAAGCAGAAATGCCAAACGAATGATAAAATATGTTGAAATAATTTTTTTCATCCTCAAGTGCGCCCAGATTCCTGTCGAATCAATGACAAAGTTTTCACGGAAATATATATTCCTCTTTGTAACAGTTTTCTCTAAAACGTTTTGCCGACTCCGATTTCTTTGTTTACGAATGGCGGCGCGGATGAGTCGAAGCTTGAATTTGACAGACAGTTGCTTTGCTCTGATAAAATTAATGATATTTCACTTATAAGAAATAAAATTGAACCGAGAAGATGACGACATATGACGAACTCTTCGATGCAGAAAGTAAGTTTATCTGATGTATGCAGCGTTGTAAATTGTACCTGTATTTTTTCGGTAGATTCTAATTTGTAAAAACGTGCACTGACAGGTTTATACCATTCGACCTCATAGAAGAAATAATCGTTGGTCTGCATATTGACATAAACCTCTGCACAATGATTAATTTTTGCAAGCTATTTGATTGCTTTAATGGGAATAATATCAGTTTTGATAATTCATTAAATGCAGATCAAACTGTTTCAATGCATGGTTTACAGCGACTTTGACTGGAAATAAACAATTAAAAAGCACAGTCAAAAGATTAAACAGGAACAGAGAAAATTTGGAATTTGATACTGATGACCCCCATCCCCTGACTTGCAGACAAGTGTCCTCGCACTAGTCACGGCCACTGGCTGGGGCAAAATAACTTTGTATCTCCAAGACGATATTAAAATGAGGGAGATATCTAATAGAATGTCAGACTGCTCGGCCCAACGATACCTCGGCCCATTGACACCTCGGCTCCGATGGCTTGGCCCAAATTTGCAGACACCTTGGCTCACATAAAAGACACCTGGGCCCAAACAGAAATATAATATTTTAATTAAATATATTTATTATTAATGCTGTTATATATCTATGAAATGCAAAAGAAAATTAATTTGATATATTTGCAATCTTCCAAGAAGGCAAATTGATGACAATTAAAGAAAGACAATCCATTAGTAACTTGATTATAAGTGCTAATCATTAAACAAACAAGAAGATGCAGTGCATCCTATAGAGTCTCGAGCGCGTGTCATAGGGGGTGGTGACTATGAGGAGTTAATTACGAGAAGCCATAATATTGGGAGACTTACTCATGTTAATGAAAAGTTCCTTTAAGAAACCATTGTTAATATTTTATTGAATTGATTTGAAAAAAATATGAGTTTTTACAATTAAATAGTAAAATATATATATCAAAAATAAACAAGTCAATAAATCTTACAGACCAGGGCATAAACTTCTGTGTAGACCTATTACATGTACATCCCAATCAATGGATTGTAATTTGATGTTGTGCTGTGGTTTGTTAGAAAATACTGAAATATTGAAATTATCGTATATTTATAGTATAGGTATAGTGATTAAATATACATAGTACAAATTTACATTACCGTGGATAGAAAGTACAAAAAAAATTAAACTACCAGGGGGTACATGTAATTTAAACAAACTAAATTTAATTTTATTCCTAACGGGCCGAGCAGTCTTCGGTATGGGCCGAGCTGTCAATGATTTTGAGCCTACCTGTCAGGGCCGAGGTGTCAACCAGCACGGGCCGAGGTGTCTTTGGGCCGAGTAGTCTGTCTACCATCTAATAGTAGAGCAAATTGTTATTGACTTGTGAGGCAGTGGTTACATATTTCTTTTTTTCATAGTATATTTCATAGAAATTACTAACTTTTGTACAAATTACAAGTCAAAACATCTTTTTTAAAATAAAAATGTTTCGTTTTTATGATTCTTATAATTGAATTTTTTTCCAGAAGCTAGGGAGAACTCAACACCAAACATCAATCTTTTTAACTTTGAGGATCCTAAATTTGAGGACAGCAAATATGTTCTCACAAGTCCAAGGTCACTGGAGGCTTGTGCCAGAGTGGGTGTTAAGGTGAGTATAACTGGTTTAAGGTTCATCGATATTATGATAAGAAAAATAACTCTTAAGAGTTGGCTTTTAGAAAAGTTTCACAGGTTTAATTACAATGTACAATGATAAGATAATGTATTTTTGATGCAGACAAAGAATGACAGATATATAGAATCTTTTCTATAGAAACTCTTCAGATTTTGATTGAAGCATATGTTATTTTATATTGTTTTTTCTTTGACAGCCAGTAAATCTGTTGTACAAGCCGTTATCAGATTTCCAGGAGGAGCTTCTTCCTCAGGACCTCCCTCTTAGAACTATATATAACATCTACGACGAACATGAACAGGACAGACAGAGTAGGTTTCACTATGGATTTCTAAGACAGTATAGATATACTATAAACCAACTTTTCTTCCTTGGAGAGAAATTCTCGCAAGGTTTACAGTTTTGTCATTGCAAATATTTCTCACTTCAAATCGGTCCTTAAGTCTCTGTTTCTATTAACAATAGTTTTTATAAATCTTGATTGCGAAAAATTGATGTAGCAAACTAGTTTTTACCTGGTAGATTGACAAATAATGTAAACACGAATAAAAGTTTCTTTTCAGTACCTTATTTCTATTGCAGCTGCTTTTTCACCCATGAAAATTACATGTGTTTTGTATTTTCAGTGAAACAAAATTTTGAGATATATTGAGTTAATTTCAGTTAAATTGATTTATTTTATAATTTTTAGTAATAAAATATAATAAATATTTGAACAATTATATACCAAAATGAAATTTAAAAATGGATCAAGTCTTGTATTTTCACACAATACTAAAAGTTCTTGCTAATGAAAGTATAAGGGAATTATAAGCATTACAGTGTATGATTGTACAAAGCTTGTTGATCATGTTGACTGAATAATATGATTATGAAAAAATGAACACAAATTTTATTTTTCTTTTAAATCTTAAATAATGTTTTTATTAGGAAAATTGAAGTTATGCAGGAGTGAGAGAAACAAGATTGAAATAGTCCCACAATCAAAAAAGACTCCAAGGAAACCTCGCGGGAAATCTCAGATAGGGCGATCTCAGTCGGCCCGCTCACCAGCCACGAGAAGTCGACTCACAAGGACTTTATCAGGTTGTGTCATAGAAAATCAGTTTATATTAAACTCATGTAGTACAAACATAAATAGGTATTTTCTCTCTGATTTTGAGATATAGAGTTTTGGCTGTACATTAATTTACAAATAGATAATTTAGTAGATGAGGAAAGTCTGAACTTGCAAATTAGACAATGAGGTCTTATGTTTGGTAAAGTTTTCTAATGTACTTGTTTTATTGTCTTGCAGATGAAGGACTAAATAAAAGTAAAGGCAGTCTACAGAGAAACAGAACAGCATGGGCTACATCAGTGGGTCATAAACGGGTCACACCTAACGAACTCAATCAGAGGTAAAACATTAACTAGGTCAGTGGGTCATAAATGGGTCACCCCAATGAACTTAATCAGAGGTAAAAACAATAACTAGGTCAGTGGGTTATAAATTGGTCACCCCCAATGAACTTAATCAGGTAAAACATTAATTAGGTCAGTGGGTCATAAATGGTTCACCCCAATGAACTTAATCGAAGGTAAAAACAATAACTAGGTCAGTGGGTCATAAAGGGGTCATCCCCAATGAACTTAATCAGGTAAAGCATTAAACTAGGTCAGTGGGTCATAAATGGGTCACCCCAATGAACTTAATCAGAGGTAAAAACATTAACTAGGTCAGTGGGTCATAAACAGGTCACACTAGAGGTATTCATAACGATCAGTGGTAAAACATTAACTAGGTCAGTGGGTCATAAAGGGGTCACACCAGGGGGTAAAACATTGACTATATACTCTGTAGATATTCAGAATGCCAGATGAGCTTTGTATTAGCAGGAAAAGAATTGAAAAGAAAATTGTAGTGAAGATGTTTTTTCATGTTTTAAAAAAAGGCATAGCTAAAATTTATTATTCCAATGACATATTTTAATTAAATCTTGAATTAACTTTTATTTAGTTTTAAAGTAATGATGGTAAATGTTCCTGCTTTGAGATATTTGTACTTTGTTAACAGAATGAATGACCTTCACGAAGAGAGCATGAAGCTGAGGAATGAACTCTTGTCCAGGAAAGAAAGGCCGGGATCTGCACGGTAAAATGATCAGCCCTGGGGGTAATAAAAGTTAGCCCTGGGGGCGATGAAACTTAGACAAGCTCACTTATGATCTTAGTCTCATTTTTCCATTGGAAAAAATGAGACTGAGATCAAAAGTGAGCTTGTCTAAGTTTTATGGTCCCTGGCTCAGCTGTCTTGTATATACTGTAAATCACTTTTAATTTGTGAGAACTTTATTTTTCCTTAATTATATGAGTCTTTGTGCTCATCTGCTCATGAAACATACATTCATGCATATATTTATGAGTCAAGCACTGTTTATGAAAAAAGAAAATTTTCTTACAGATTCAAGTGGATTGTGGTCTTTTATCTAGAATCATATACTGTAGATCACTTAATTTTTGCGACACCTTATTTTCGCGAGAAAGTCATTGACTCTTTATTAGCGAGACAAAATTTTCACGAATTGTGGTCATTGCTCTATATAATCTTGAGGAATTCTATTATACGCGAGAATTAAATTTTCGCGAGCATATCGTCTCGCGAATAAAAAGTGATTTACAGTATACAATACTTGAGCTGTGTAATTTCAATACTTTCTTTTCTTCATTGATATACTTGTCACTGTCTATTTTTAGGGCTTCAAAAAGGTCTTCAATAAAAAGAAGCAAGAGTGCCTCTAGTCTTTCCCTGTCTGGAACCTCACTGCTGAATAAGAGTACGATACGAGAGGCCAGGCCAATAGAAAATACAAAACTCAGGAAAACTCTCAGCCAATCACAGGATCTCTCTCAAATCACTGCCACACCCAGGGTAAGTCAAGGGATATATCTCTGCCATATTCTATATTAATTTTGGGTAACAATTTCAGGAAGTATTTGTCTAAATAAAGATATTACGGTAAGTGTATCAAATTGTAAATAAATTAGGCATTGGTTTTATTTTTCTTCCTTATTCCTTCTTGGAATGTCAACTCTCAATACCCAAATAAAAATTATTGTACATGTACATTTGAATGATTGACCTATTGAATTATTCCTAAAAATTTGTAGGACCAGAGAATTTTAGAATTAATGATGATGAAAGGTGAGGGAGAGATTTCAGCCAACCGTGACCGCTTCATAGCTGACCTGGCTTGGGAAGAGCAGCATAAACTGGAAGAAGAGGTCAAGGTCAGAACAGAAATGAAAAGGAGGCAGCTACTGGCAGAGGAGAACAGAATTAAGGATATGAAGAAGGTTATTATACAGTTAAAGTATATCATTCAGCTGCATCTCGGGAAATAGTCCTGGCCTTGAGGAACTGAAATCAATGATATACTAAACTGTTTTATTATACCAATACAAATTTAAAGTAAAAAAAGAAGATTGCGAATGACGAAAAATTAGCAAACAGACTAATGCACGGGGATTAGTTAATTAACATACTAGTCGGACTTTAAAGCTTTCTCATATGAAATGTATTTAAATCTAATAAAAGTGAGATTTTTGATCCATTTCTGTTAGATGGCTAAATTTTGTGTACTGATCTAACAAGACTAGATTAAAGATCCAATTTTAATTAGATTGGTTGTATTTAAATCTGATCTTATCAAAAAGGAACATTTTTCATTTAATAGAAACAGAAGGACAAAAGAAGGAAGAAAGAGGAGGAAAAATGGAAGGAGAGTGTAAATAGAGAAATACAGAACAGTTATAAAGATTGGGAGAGGCGGTCTCAGACCCAGCTAAGGATGAGGGTAGGTAAACAGTTAAAAGGTCCCAGACCCAGCTAAGGATGAGGGTAGGTAAACAGTTAAAAGGTCCCAGACCCAGCTAAGGATGAGGGTAGGTAAACAGTTAAAAGGCCCCGGACTTAGCTAAGGATGAGGGTAAGTAAACAGTTGTAATGTCCCAAACACAACTAAGGATGAGGGTAAGTAAACAGTTGTAATGTCCCAAACACAACTAAAGATGGGGGTAGGTAAACAGATATACATGTAAGGTCCCAAACCCCACTAAGGATGAGGGTAGGTAAACAATTATAAGGTCCCAGACTTAGCTAAGGATGAGGGAGTAAACAGTTGTAATGTCCCAAACACACCTAAGGATGAGGGCAGGTAAACAGTTGTAAAGTCCCAGACTCAGCTGAGGATGAGGATAGGTAAACAGTTAAAGGGCTCCAGACTCATCTAAGGATGAGGGTAGGTAAACAGTTAAAAGGCCCCAGACTCATCTAAGGATGAGGGTAGGTAAACAGTTAAAAGGCCCCAGACTCATCTAAGGATGAGGGTAGATAAGTCGAATGTGTCAAAGTGAGTTTAAAGTCCCTCCTCCCCCCTTATATTTAAACATTTTAACCTTGTTAACTCAAAATCCTGGATATCCCCATTTGTTCTTGATGACAAATTTTAACTGTAGGTTCTTCAGAGGTCCCTAAAAAGTTCTAGAAGGGATTATGAGATTAATACTTCTACATTATGAATAAATATTATAAATTAAGATATTGTTTATTATTTAAATGATGTTATCTTACAGTAACTAAGGATGCCAAGTATTCTCAACACTTGTTGACATTAAGTCCTTAATTACAACATATTGTATAATTGTCAAGCTTTTGTAATATGCTTTTTCTTTGCAGGGGAATTATAAGGTATTTTCTTTAACAACAAATCCATTTTTAACTTTTCTAGGACCTACAAATGTCAGACAGAAAAGAAAAAGAAGACCTGAAAAAGAGATTGCAAGTAAGAAAATAAAGCTGGTATTAGAACAGGCCCCGGGATCATGAAGCATCTTAAGCTTAAGTCAAAAAATGCCTTAGATGCTGATTTTTTTAGAGGTCAAGCAGCCCAAAATGAAAATACCTCCCGATTTTATATCATCAGTCTGCTGTTGTATGCAAATCATGAGTTTCCTTTAACAAGTTTTCAAGATTTTATAAATAATTGAAATTTTAACTTAAGTCTAAGTCTGTTTCATGATCCCGGGGCCAGAAGTCATTTAAGTGCCTTGTAGTGGTGAAGACAAATAAAAATCTAGATACATGTATTTATGTTCATGCATAGCAGAGTCACAAACTGCATCAAAGTACCCTTTCTTGGAGAACAACTTTATGCTGATGAGTTTTATGCCAAATGTTAGTTTCAAAGGAAATAAGACACTAGAAAAACCACATTTTCCATAGATATTGAACAATTGGTCAGAATATGACTATGAATTCTCTTGCTCTAGGAAACCAATAAATCATTCCTAACTCGAGATGAAGAAGAAATGAAGGAGCTGATTCGTATGAAGAGTGAGAGCGATTTAAAGTCTGCCTCCCAGAAAAAGGAGAACAGACTACTACAGGAAACATTGGTAAGTAATGGATTTAATACTGGGATTCAACTCTGTGGTACTTGTACATGTACTGCCAATTATTAATAATTCTGAAGTTAAATACAAATGTAGCTCATAAACTTGGTGATAAATACATTGCATTTTTTAATGCTAAAAAAATACTGTAAATATATTGGATATGGCTTTGTAGTTTTTTAAACACCTTCGAATATAGTACAGGTGTACATGCTAGATATAATAAACTTACAGTAAATAACTATGTTTGGTCATTAGTGCAGTGTAATATTTTTGAGTGGATGTTGAAATATATTACAGTAAAATTTGTCTAATCCGGACTCTGAGTACTCCGGACTTTTGTCCATTCCGTCTATAAATTTTAGTCCCATGCACTTCTTTAGCAAATTCATTAGAAAAAATTCTGTGCAGTCCGTATACTGTCTATTCTGTATTCCCAACGGCCATACTGGTCCCAACTGCTCATAATTAACGGTAATTATTTCCTCTATACCGGCCAAACCTGAGTTACTTCAAAGCAATTAACACCTTTCGTGGTGGACTTGATAATCTGTGTTTACATTAGCAGTGCCATGAAACGAACTCAGTGAAATGCGGCGTTGATATGGCCCAGTTGAAAAAAAACTACTAGTATATGATTGAATTACAATTAAAAAAATTAATAATGTTTTAACTCGATCCTTTTACCACATTATAACAAAAATACAAAAAATAAATATGTACGCGATTTACAAATCAATATACAAATGGGGATCGAAAATCAAACGTATATCAAAATGGTGCTATAACACCAGGTTGAAGACGTTACTTTTTACATAAAAATTAAAAGTTAAATCTGATAATTAGCACATCGTAAATAATTGTGCCGTACTGTTTTCACATTGAATGAGCTCTTTGACAAGCGAAACGTGATTCGCTTGATATATACTGGGCCTATATTATGTGTGCCTGTAGATTTTGATTTAGGTAACATTTCACCCAACTTTCAAACTTCATGAAAAACAAGAAAATACAGTAAGTCATAAGAGACTGTTTTATAATTTCTAGACTCCAAAATATTGATTGATTTCATCATTTAATTATAATTTATATTATGTATAATAATGAACTTGTAAATAAACAATGAAATTTTCAAAATTAATATTTTCCTGCATTTTTCCTGCAGTCCGGATTCTGTGTAAACCGGCCAAATTTTATGGAACCGGCGGTAGCCGGTTTGGAGAAATTATACTGTATTAACAAAAAACTGGACCATAAATTGTACAATTTTCGCTCTGAATAGAATTTAACATTTAGTTAATGGTTTTCAGAGTTGTTGTCCTTTATTTTCAGCGTAAGCTACTGGAAGACAGAAGTAAGAGAGAGGCATTTGAACAAAGACAAAGAGAGCTAGAGAAACTTACTGAGTAAGACAGCAGCCTCCAGGCAAAACATCAGCTAACTTTTGATCTCATTCTCATTTTTTTGAAAGAAATATAGTGGACCTTCAGATATCCAGACCCCAGATATCCGGACACTTCAGTATCTGGACGATTTTTAATCGAGATGGAATTTTTTAATGTTATTTGGTCTCATTTAACTAGTTATTCAGATATTCGAGCGCTTCGCATATCTGGACAAATTGACTGGGAACCAAAGCATCGGAATAAATGAGGCTCCACTGTATATGGTAGAAAAGTTTAACTTAGATCAGGAATGAGCTCATTTATGTTTTATTCAATTTCTTTATGGATTAAATTTTGTTATTTTTCTGTCTCAGAGAAACAATGAGTCAAATGACAGTATTATAATACCACATTTGTAATTTTATCATTAAGTTGAGTTGAGTTATGAACTCATTATCTACAGCATTCAGTTTCGTGTCTAACATACAATATTTTTTGTTGAAGAGGTGTGGATGGTTAACAGAGGATTCTTTTGAATCTTTATAATTTTTTTTTAATGCAGAAAAGAAGAGATGAGCTTGAAATCCAGCATCAACAGAAAACACAGACATGCCACCTTAAATCATCAACAGGCATTAGAAAGACGAGACAAGGAATTAAATCTCAGCAGGTTAGTCGACCTTTATATTAGGGCTGGGACGATATACCGATACACCGATACATATCGATATTTTCCTCTAAGATACGGTTTAAGATACAAGCATTCAAATATCGGTACGAAACGATACACGAACGACCTATCCAAAAATTGAAAATGAAAGTACCTGTCCTTGGAAAATGGCGGCTTGTACGAAACATAGAGACGATGATGATTTTGAAAACATAATGTAGAACTAATAAGTCGTTGATAAGGGGTAAAACTTTTCTACTTTTAAGCAGCCTTGGAAGATTGGACAAGAAAAGTTCAGTATGTAATGCGTGTTATACATAGAAGAGTATCGTTTCCAGAACATTTTATACTATTAATTTTTAGTCCATCTCGTGCTTTTTTGTAATCTCAACTAGGCTACAGACTTTCAGCAATTGATTATAATGTAAATGTGCTGTCTTTTTATATGAAATTTTAGTCAGTGTTCTTAGATGAACTACACAACTGTTTGTCAATAACTTGTTTATAGAAATTTGGTAACATTAATATGTACATGTATTATTGTTTTTGTAAGGTTTTAGTCAATGAATTTGATGAACTTCAAGTATTCATTTCAAGGCATATATGATTTTATATAGTCTAAGAATAATTTGTTGATTTAATGTCAAGACAAAAAAAAATTAAATAAAAGACTAATTCTCTTGCATAGTTTTATAATTTATCATGTAACAGTTGATTTAATGTCAAGACAGAAAATGAAATAATACACTTTTTAAAAATAGTTTTATAATTTATCATAATATCGAGATATGTATCGTATCGTGCTAATATATCGAGATACGTATCGTATCGCGAGATCTGTGTATCGTTCCACCCCTACTTTATATTGAATTATTACACCTTCATATATATTTAGTGAAAGCCTTCATATTGAAATATCAGACCTTGATATTGTCGAGATATCAGACATTTATATTAAGATCATATATTGACATTCAGATATTTTTCCATCATATTGAGATATCAGACCTTCCTGTTGAGATATCAGACATTCCTATTGAGATATAAGACCCTATGTTGAGAGAACAGATTTTATACCTTCCATATTGAGATATGACACTTACATATTGAAGTATTTGATCTTAAAAAAATCATATTGAGATATTAGACCTTCATATTGAGATAGAAGTCGCTCATTTTTGAAACTGATATTCACCATTTCATGCTGAAATGTTTCATAGAGTTAATTATATTCTTAGAGTTCTCAGTTTAAACTGAAATACTATATCTAGGATGGTTAATATTTAAATTCGATACATGTACTTAAATATATATTTAATAAAGAGGGGACTTTTTTAACAGGATGGAAAGAGAAAGGAAATCACTACATGCCAAACTTGCTCAGCAGAAGCTGGAAGATGAAATGGATGAATGGCGTTCTTCTATCACAGACCACAGAAAAATGGTAGAGATATTTTCTCTAAATGTTCACAAATAAATAACGTAATGCCAGAGGTTTAACTGTACATTTCAGGGCTTTCAAGGAATGACGCAACTGATTTCATGCATGTGCAATGTAGTTGTATTTACATTTTTATTTGAAATCAGTAAAATACTGTTTACAGGTAAATTTTCGCCCCTGTTTTATTTTTGCCCCTTTCGTCCTCGTAGGAAGTTGGCGAATTTAAAACGGGGTGAATTCAAAGTAAACAGCATTATATCAAGCAAAAATCATTTTGGGCGAATTTAAAATGGGACAAACTTGTTTCCAAATATGAGAGGATGAAAATAACATAGGGCCAAAATAACCCTGTATACAGTAAATGAAGGAGATTTTGCTGGTATTAAGACTTTTCTGAAATTAACTATCTGTGATTGTGTCTTTTGTTTCTTATGGAAATGATGATCTCCATTTTGTTTTATTTACAAGGCAGAAGAACATGCTTCAGAAATAGTGGCCAGAAAAATGGATATAAAAGCCAAACAAGCTCACGAATCTCGTATAGAGAAGGAACAACAGCAAAAAGAAAAACTCAGATTGTAAGTTCCTGTATTTGCATGAAGTTACATCTTTAAAAAGGAAATTCATTACTGTAGGCATGGCAAAGCTTTTAGCTCTGACACCTGTGCCAAAGCTTTTCTGATCAAAATTTGTCTGTTGTATGTCATTCTCCATTTCATTGTCTCCATTAACTTTTCTCATTAATTTCTATGCCAATTTCAACCAAACTTGACACAAAGTTTCCTTTATGATTTAAGGACAAAATATGATAAAAATATCATCTCAAGAACATAAAAACTAGGATTTGTCACATTGATTTGGAAGCATAAACAAGTATTGTATTCATGACTTTTTGGAAGTATGGGGAATATTCTGGAACCACAATATTTGATCAAAACTATGCAGAGGATTACACATGTATGTTGGGGAAAAATCCACTTTGAATAAACAGAAGGGACTTAGGGACTTGGGTGAGAGTTTTGACCCATTGGCATAATGGCTTCTTGTTTTAAAATGCTTTTTTTGGGGGGGGGAGGGGACAAACATTTATTTTTCTTTCACTCGGTCTCTGTGTCTGTATACATTGTAGCACACAGTACTAGTTTTTATATGACGGGAGAAAGCACTGTCCATCTTATTGACAGAATTTATTGAGTGTAAGAAATGCGTCATTGAACAAGATTTTTTATTCAAATTTTGCAGGTTGGACAAGGAAGAACGACTTAGAAGAAGAGAGGTAGAAGATGAGATTTTAGTCAAGGAACAGCGGGCCAAGAGTGTGGAGCTGGACAAAAGTATCACAATACAAAAAGTAGGTACACTTAATAAGAAGCATAGGGGCAGATGGAGGGGGGGGGGGGGTAGGAAAACTATTTATAAAGCATTACAGATGCAGAGCTGTTGACCTTTAAGATTTTGGTTGTAAGGCTTTCAGATTCAATCATTTAGAAACAAATAAAAAAAAAAATCAGCATCCAGAGACACAAGCAACCCCTGGACTTTTTTCTGAAAATATTCTTTTTCAATATGTTAGTAGCTCTAGATCTGTAAGTAAGAGGAAACATGTTTATGTTTAAAAGACATACAGTCTGCACCAAATCTCTTTTTTCAGCACATGTGCTTTGGTGTTCAATTTCAATTTTGTAATACGATGCATACAATAATATTTGAAACTGCAATTTAATTTTGAAAGCATTGAAATTGTAAGAAATGTCGCTAGAAATTCCCCAAATTATTCTTCAGTCACATATTTTATGTACTTGTAAGTATGTTTTATAGTTGATCATTTATTTCATTCTTTTGTTTTATTTCTGTTTTTTTTTATTCTTAAATTTATTTTCATTTTGATTTTTTAAAAATTCAGAATATGTTCAGAATCTTCATTTTAATTTTATCAGTGAAATCTCATATACAAGATTTAAAAATACTCTGTATAGTACATACATTTTTACTCTTAATCTTATTCACATACATTTGACTATATTTATTGTGATGTAGTTGACTTAACACTGTCTCTTGCTCTTGTTTTCAAGCATGTGCATTTTCTAGAAAAAATATGTTGTATATTTGTGATTTGATTTCAAACAATTCCATAAACCCTTTTTTTGTTTTTTTTTTAAGTCCAGGGAAGTGGCACACCAGTCCCAGATACTGAGAAACAGCTTGAGAGAGAAATATGGTGGTGAAAGTTTTGACAAAAAAGTTCAGAAAGTTAACCTCTATAGCAAACTAAAGCTTGGCCAATACGTCCCACAAAGGAAAGTTTGATTAGGGCTGAGTAGTCGTATCCCACAAAGGGAAGTGTGATATAAGTTAATTCCATTTATCTCACAGGGAAAGGTGATAGCGTTTGATGTACAGTAAAATTTGGTTATAAAAAGCCAACTTACAAAGATATCATGGATATAACAAACTTTTTAAATACTGTTAACCAACTTTTATTCATGACGACTTTATCTCGGGATTAACCGGGAATAAACTAGCTAGCAAGGACTAATTCTTGCGATCAAGCCTTTTTGGATCTGTTTTAGATAGACAGAGATACTGGTGCGTGAATACAAATATTCGCAATGACGAAGCTGTCGTGAACTTTGCGAAAAATTTCTCACACGGGAATTAAAGTTGGTTTACAGTACATGTAGTTAGAAGACTTTCACCCTCACTGTTGCTGATAAGATTTAAAGAATATTGGCTATTAAGGGAGCAAATTACCTGATCCTTGTGATTTTCTGATAACTGAAGTTTACTGTACTTAATGATAAGAATCTGTGATATAAATCATATATAAATATACAGTACTGTGTATTTATGAAGTACAAAGCTACTCTTGTGTGTTTTTGAGACAACTTTGTCAATTGTCTTAAGGAGAGGTATCAGATAGAGCTATTGTTTCTTTCAGTAAAGAGTTTATTCTGTGAAACATTTTAATTATTTGAAATTCAGATTATTTGCCAGACTGCCAAGCCACAAACAATTCATTTTTATATTTTACTTTAAAGTTTTTAGATACCGTATACTGGTAAGTGGAAATTTTAGCGAGGTGCAAATATAGCGATTTCCCCTTAAAAACGGGTATTTTATCTTTAGCGAGAAGTAATTTTAGCGATTTTAAAATGCCCACTAAAGAAGCTAGTACAAATAATACATTATTTATTCTTAGCAAAATTCAATTTTAGGGATCTCAACAGCCTCGCTAATAATGCCAAAATTAAATCCTCACTAAAATTGCTACTCATTCGGTATTCTTTTCTTACTAATAAGAACCAAAATATTATTTTGCAAAGTATACTATGAAATCACAAATTTTTTCGGGGGTTTAATTTTCGATGTTTTTGAGGTATGAAAAGATCCATAAATTTATCCGCCATGAAATGTTATTTTTCACATAAATTACTGCATAACATTTCTTCGTCCACGAAATCAAATTCCCACAAACCAATATATATTTCTCAAACCATAAAAAATTTGATCCCCTCAAAAATAATTATGTGATTTTACAGCATAGTGGACATTTATACATGTAGTAGTGTAAAGGATTTAAAATGAAAGTTGTCAATAAATCTGTGAAAATTGAAAATTCTCTAAGCATGATTTTGATTGAGCATTCACTTTCAAGCATTTAACATTAGCATCAATGATGCCTAACAACTTTTGCATTATTTATGAATTTTTTGTTTCTCATCTTATTGCTTGAAAATGATTCGAAAGTATGAGAGATTTGTAGTTTGTGGAATGAATGTAAGTTATAGGAAGACTAAATAGATATGGATTAAATTGTCGTAGTATTTTATAGTGGTCACTGTTAAAACTATTCAATGTTATAGACTTAATGATTCTATAAATATGCATTCTTTTTAGTCAGTAGATATAGTCTTCATATTTAAGAGTTTAGGAGATCAACTGTTTTATGTTGAGAGGTATACTTGTAACTAATGAGCTCATTTTATTTTTTTTTAAAACAAATGAAACTTTTATATGTATGCTATCATTTCTTTGAAAGAAGTTTTTCTTCGGATCCAGTTGCCATAACAATTTAAATGATGTGTAACATCTGATAAATTTTATGAAATCCTATTAATGTATTATTGATTCATTAGATTATTAAAGGATGAGGAAATGGCAAAGTAAATAAAATGCGTTGCATCTTTAGTTTTGAATTTTTTTTTATACAAAAAGTCACACAGATAAAATAACTGGGGCTTAAAATTATAAATTCTGTAAAGAAGAAATTACTGTAGCTCCCCAGTAGAGAAGTAAATCATAAAAACTTAAGATTCATTTATGAAAGAAAAAATTCCAAGTTCAAGGACATTATAGTTTCACACAGATTCAATACATTTTGGTTGGGGAGCATTCACCCGCAACAGCCAACAGAGAGGTCAATCGGAGTTCAAACCTCAAACTATTTTGCATGGGGCATTAAAATTTAATTGGAGCAAACCCATAGGATATTACTAGTAGTAATGATCTTTTTACCAAACATGAGCCTCCAGTGATTCTCCAATACAAAATAATAACCTGGACAAGAATTATATTTATTTGCCAGTGTCCCTGGACTTCCTGGAATAATCTTGAGTTAAAGTCACACCCAAGCGTCATATTTATACAAAACCCTTAACCACCATTTTGATGAACTTCCAATGGCTCTCCATTAAAAAAATATGGACCATGCTAATGTCTTATTTCAGTGACCTTGAACTTGCCAGAATGTCCTTTGATCAAGGTCAATACACATTCTCAGATCATAAGCAATCAAAGTACCAAGTATAAGCTCGGGAATTATTTTTTTTCTGCCATTGCCAATGTACTTGCCGCAGAGCATGACCTTGGATGAAGTCCAAGACCCCGTCTTACCTTGTTAAAAAGTCAGAGTCTTAGCCCAGACTAGAAGTTGTAGACCGGACTAAAAATTTATATTTTTCTGTTAGTGACCTTAAATTCTTTTCATTAATAACCTTGGGTCAATCTCGTGACATATCCTTCGTGTCATATGTTATCCTTTTGTCTAGTCGTAGTATATACGAATTGTACTTCCAGTGTTTCATTTTTTTTCATAACAACTATATATACAGACAAGATTGCAGACAAGCAGACGGACAAACACAGCAATTCGTATATATCTCATTTGTATGGGGGATATCAAGGACAAATTCACAACCATGTGACAAAACTCTGACTGTATCCATTGTTTATCGGTCGACAGGGGATGTTCACTCCTCCATGACACCTGATCCCACTTCTTATGTCTTGGAAGTCCGTCTTTGCTCTGCATGCTCCTATTTTGTATTAATTGTTTAATAGATTTTTGAGTTGCATGTTCTTTATCTCCATATATTTAATTTCATGAAGTACGTTTTTATTCTATTACATGTATGATATATACTTCTGATGCATAACCCGAGGCAAAATTGTCTATATAAAAAAATTCTGCTTTTCCATAGAGTTCAGAGTTAAGGGAATATGAGAAATATGTCTCTCAAAGTCAACAATAATATGTACAAGAATAGGGATTTTGTGAAACATTTGATTTTTTTTTTTCAAAAATAAAATTGTGCCTTGTTTTTTACCTGTTTCGACAAACCCTAGTTTTTACCTATTTCAAAAATAAAATAAGAAGAACATGAAGAAGTGAATTAAATTTTTTCGCCCTCTGTATCATTTCTCACAATTATTTCAGAAAGAAAAAAAACTTCAAATTTTGAATTCTGAATTTGATTAGAAATATTTACTAGCATTTGGTTCTTTTATCAGATCGCTTTTTTCAGTTTCAACTGAAGAATGCATTGCAAATAACCTCTTTTTTGAAAAGAAAATCAAAAGTACATACATGACTTTTCCTCTCAATTGTTCCAGTTCTTGTTATCTTTATTTTGCACATATTATATAAGACGTTAAAAGGTCATCGAGTGAAAATAATAAGTACATTCAAAGAAGAGAAAAGTGTAATGGCGCCTCTTTATCCGTTATTGCTATTGGTTTCTTTGGCAGCAATCATCGCCGCCAAGAAAGCGGACAACGATCGAATCTCCCACTTGGAAAATGTGATAAAGACGTTGCAAGAGGAGCAAAAACGTGAAAATGATCTTCAAAATGATAGGATCAGGAACCTTGAGGAATCAATGGTAGGACATGTGGAAGAGAAAAAGAAGTTGAAGACCGAAAATGAAGACCTGAAAAGTAGACTCAATAACCAAGAAAGCAAGGAAGAATCAATTGGAAAGATGGACGTCAATATGAAGAGACTTCAAGAAGAAAACCTCAAATTGAGGAGAATAGTTAAATCTCTCGTTAAACAGATGGACGTTCGAGTGAAGAAAGCCCGACAAGAAAACATAAGATTACAGGAAAGATTTAATTCAGTCTTATGTTAATAGACTCCATCAGAATTCAGTTAGGAAATCTGCGTTGCAATAATCAAGAACAAAAAGATTCTAGGTCTAAGGAGTCTGCTGCATCAGTGAGGTTTGAGAAGTCAGAAGAATTAGTGAGTCTGAGCGTGGAATCAGAATCGTTGCCTTCATTTCGTAAACGCCTTTTAACAGGTAACATAAGTTTACTAAAGTATAAGTCACATTATCCAACGATGGGGTATACGATGAGAAACCGATACGTTTTTTGATGAAAACGGCGTGGTTGCCGGCCGGGCACCACTAGTGATCGAACGGTGACTGAGTCTTTTTTTGCGAATCTGTGGAGTCATCGTTACGAAATAACTCGTGCCTCACATCGCTCTTCATCGGCAACCCATCAGTAACATATCTTTCACGGATCGGCCCATGTATGGCCGAGCATCGTCCAATATCCGTTGAAACTGAGGTCATCGGGGAGTCTAGTGGTGTTCAACAGATAACGACCGATCATCAGTCGATGTTCGACCAAATATTGGCCCGTAGTCGACCGATGTACGAACGATGTTCACCAATGTATTAGCGATGTAATATACATCGGCGGATTATCCTGGAACATCGTTTTATGATTCGCAATGCATCGCTGGAACTTTTTAAGTCCGACCGGCAACCACGCCATTTTTCTCATATAACGCATTGGTCGCCCATCGTATGTACATCGCTGGATAATGTGACTGATACTTTAAGAACTACTAGACCGATGTGGACCGATGTTGGCGCATCGTTAACACCTCGGATAATTACCGAATACCACCGGTCTACGGCTACCGGCCGGGAAATGTGACCTAGGCATAAGACGACATTGATTTTTTCCTCTGGGCTGATTGAAGGAATAAGTGTAACTGTCTTATGTTTTTGGTCACATGATGTTATCCAGCAGTTGATTTTCAGCCACAATATGCACAAAGGATGCAACTGTTTTTGAATAAGATAGGAATTCTACCTAGGTCACTTCTCGGCCGGTAGTCGAAGACCGGTGCGGTGGTGATCGGTGATAATCTGTGGTGTTAACGATGCCCCAACATCGGTCCAGATCGGCCTAGTAGTCCTTAATGAATCAGTCACATTATCCAGCGATGGGTATTCGATGGGCAACCAATGCGTTTTATGATAAAAATGGCGTGGTTGCCCATGTAACGACGAAAAGTGACCCCTGTAGAATATTGACCGGGGGTCATTTTTTACGTAGAAATTTGACCTCCTCTTCAATATTCTACGTGGAAAAATGACCCACTTTTCTATAGAAATTATGGCCTTGGGGTAGTTTTTCTCCGTGTGCATTGTAGAAAAATGACCCCCTAGAATAACGACCCCTTGTTGTTTTTTTTATTCAAAAACTTTCGTTTTGGTAGGAATATTCTTGTTAGGCGAATGTATACGGGTAATATCAAGCAGTCTTATGCTTTGAAGTGTTAATTTCTGAAAGCTTTAAGCTTAAATAACGAAATCACAACTATACAATACCTAACATTAATAAAACAAACCGTTTTTTCCCCATTGAAGGAAAACAATATCTACATGTATTAAATTGTTTTAAGACTATTAAGGCAAAGATATGCAAATTCATAGAATCGTTTTTTACATTTGATCCCGTAAGTTTCCACAGTTGTCATTTTAATCTTTAAAGGGTCATTTTCTCGCTGGTGTCAGAAAAAAGTTTTGATTGTTTCCATGATTAATTAATTAATCATAAATTTCTTTGATTTTACGCTGAAAAAATAATTTGCAAAACTTAAAATAAATTTGGGGGATATATTCTTTTTACCCGTCCGTCCGTCCGTCTATTTGTCCGCAAAAACTTGAACCTTGCCCATAACTTTAGACTAGATGGGACTATGGCTTTCATATTTTATGTGTATTTTTGTGACAAGACCTTTATGTGTACAACCAATTTTGACCTTTTGAACTTGGCCTTGGAGTTTGACACACTTTTACACAAAAATTTCAAACTTTTACTTTGGATTTGCTAGGACTTTGGAGATCGAAGTAATGGCATGACAGACAAAGAGTCCAGATTTATTTGTAAAGTTAGTGTGTATAAAATCTCAGAAGAAAGGGGACGTTACAGAAACCATTTGTCAGGCGTCTGTGGACTAAACAGTGTTGAAAAGTGTTGTTGTTTTTTTAATTTATAGATATCTCTGAAGGTTAAACAATTATTCACTCAGATGTAAATTTTTGACAGATTTGGGTTTTTTTTATCATCACTATAAGAACATTCTTGATGTGTATGGTATTTGCCCGTATATACAGGAAAAAGTATCGTACCTAATATAATGTAGTTTAAATGTATGTATAAGAAGGCAGAATGCTTACTGATGTGTATGTTAGTTTAAGGTAAGAGCTAAGGGAATTGAATTATATACATGAAGTTAAATTACGTTTCTTTTGTTGCTTCAATGCTTTGTTTTTGGATTTGTAAAAATTTTCAAAGTTTACGGTTATCAGAAATATGTCATGAAATTTTGGAACAAAACCTTTGAATGATAAAAAAAACACCCAAAAATATAATCATAAATTTATGCTCCTCAATGAAGAGGGACATGGATATCACAAACAGTATTCAATATTAAAGTTCATAAAACAATACAACATAGGAACAGAGCAAACACGGGCCTCCGAAACATCAGAGGTGGGATCAGGTGCCATGGAGGAGTGAGCATCCCCTGCTGACCGGTCACACCCGCCGTGTGTTCCTTGTCATGATCGGGAAATAACGGAAAAATCCGTAGTCAATTCAGTGTATAAATAATTTTCTTATAATAAGTATGAAAAAAGTCATTCAGCATTTGGCTCAATGATAAATTGTATTTGCTGACAAGGTCATTGTATCGACCACAGAACTGACGAAATGATGACTTAAAACGAGACTGCTGATATTTTGTTTCATCAACTTGCTTGTCAATGATTTACCTCATTTTAGATATTGTTCACACGTAGAGCATGCTCTTGGGTATCGAATCAACTGAGATATATAAACTCCGTATGCTAGTGATGAATGTATATTGATGAGGTTGACGATAGAAAAGTTAATTAAAAGTCATCACGTTTATCGTATAGCTTGGATGTTAGGGTACCGTAAACCTTTTTCAAGTAAAATGGCCAAGTATGAAACAGATGTGTCAGACTCTGTGTTATCTTTTATCTCAAGCTCACCAGGATATATCGTATCGACGTCGGAATGGAAATTACCATAAAATGTTAATTGACAATGCGTCGTCGATATATCTGAATGTCGAGTTGAATTCCACAGCAAGTGTTTTTTTTCTTTTCACGCTTAAAAATTTGGTACAAATTTTGCTTCATATGAATGCAAAAATAGGTCTTCTAATAACGGAGCCCAATTGGTACCCATTGGAATTCCAATAGATTGTTGGTAGACCTGGTCTCTGAAAAGCAAAAACCACATAGATATTGTCAATCAGAAACTCAAGCATCTTTTTATGTCAACTTAAGGGTACTTGCGTGTGCAATCCGAATGTGTTTTAACAAAATAATTTTGCAAATGATCAACAACCAGGTAAGTAAATTGATGAGTTCTATTTTTTTTTAAAAAGGACCTGTCAATGATATAAAAAAGCCTGGACTTTAATTTATCGTTGGAGATGGTTGTCTATAAACTTGAAATGTTGTAAGTTTTAGAGCTTTTGATTTTGGAAAAATCTTGTGATTTCAAATTGTCCAAAAATTCTTTGGAATTTTTGGGTATCCAAATCAGATTCACACCACTTCTTGAATAAAATGCTGCACAGTGCTCTTGAAGTTTTTCATTGGGATTCTGCAAGCCAAAAAATAAATCCATACCAGATACATGGATTGTGATGCTACTTTTAAGATATGCAATCAAATATATGTTGGCAAGGATTAAAGTACATAAAAAATTCCCCCTACTTACATTTGAAGTATGAAAATATATTAGGAGATACAGATATAAGGTTTTATTGTTTAAACAAGTAGTGGGTGAATATTCTATGGGGTCATTTTTCAACGTGTGTGAAGTCGTAGAATAACTGGTCTGGAATGTTTTTTTACAGTCGAAAAATGACCCTACTTATCGTAGAACATTGACCAGGGGTCATTATTCTACATAGAAAAATGACCCCCTGGTAAATATTCTACGGGGGTCACTTTTCGTCGTTACACTGGCCGGACTTACAAAAGCCAAGCGATGCATTGCTAATCATAAAACGATGTTCCAGGATAATCGGCCGATGTATATTACTTATCTCATACGTTGGTGAACATCGTTCGAACATCGTTTGACTACGGGCCAATGTTTGGTCGAACATCGACCGATGCTCGGCTGTTATCTGTTGAACACTTCTCAACCCCCGATGACCTCAGATTGAACGGATATTGGACGATGCTCGGTCATACATCGGCCGATCCCCGAAATATGTGTTAATGGTGGGTTGCCGATGAGGGGCATCGTTGGAGAAATTTCGTAAACGCCTTTTAACAGGTAACATAAGTTTACTAAAGTATAAGTCACATTATCCAACGATGGGGTATACGATGAGAAACCGATACGTTTTTTGATGAAAACGGCGTGGTTGCCGGCCGGGCACCACTAGTGATCGAACGGTGACTGAGTCTTTTTTTGCGAATCTGTGGAGTCATCGTTACGAAATAACTCGTGCCTCACATCGCTCTTCATCGGCAACCCATCAGTAACATATCTTTCACGGATCGGCCCATGTATGGCCGAGCATCGTCCAATATCCGTTGAAACTGAGGTCATCGGGGAGTCTAGTGGTGTTCAACAGATAACGACCGATCATCAGTCGATGTTCGACCAAATATTGGCCCGTAGTCGACCGATGTACGAACGATGTTCACCAATGTATTAGCGATGTAATATACATCGGCGGATTATCCTGGAACATCGTTTTATGATTCGCAATGCATCGCTGGAACTTTTTAAGTCCGACCGGCAACCACGCCATTTTTCTCATATAACGCATTGGTCGCCCATCGTATGTACATCGCTGGATAATGTGACTGATACTTTAAGAACTACTAGACCGATGTGGACCGATGTTGGCGCATCGTTAACACCTCGGATAATTACCGAATACCACCGGTCTACGGCTACCGGCCGGGAAATGTGACCTAGGCATAAGACGACATTGATTTTTTTCTCTGGGCTGATTGAAGGAATAAGTGTAACTGTCTTATGTTTTTGGTCACATGATGTTATCCAGCAGTTGATTTTCAGCCACAATATGCACAAAGGATGCAACTGTTTTTGAATAAGATAGGAATTCTACCTAGGTCACTTCTCGGCCGGTAGTCGAAGACCGGTGCGGTGGTGATCGGTGATAATCTGTGGTGTTAACAATGCCCCAACATCGGTCCAGATCGGCCTAGTAGTCCTTAATGAATCAGTCACATTATCCAGCGATGGGTATTCGATGGGCAACCAATGCGTTTTATGATAAAAATGGCGTGGTTGCCCATGTAACGACGAAAAGTGACCCCTGTAGAATATTGACCGGGGGTCATTTTTTACGTAGAAATTTGACCTCCTCTTCAATATTCTACGTGGAAAAATGACCCACTTTTCCATAGAAATTATGGCCTTGGGGTAGTTTTTCTCCGTGTGCATTGTAGAAAAATGACCCCCTAGAATAACGACCCCTTGTTGTTTTTTTTATTCAAAAACTTTCGTTTTGGTAGGAATATTCTTGTTAGGCGAATGTATACGGGTAATATCAAGCAGTCTTATGCTTTGAAGTGTTAATTTCTGAAAGCTTTAAGCTTAAATAACGAAATCACAACTATACAATACCTAACATTAATAAAACAAACCGTTTTTTCCCCATTGAAGGAAAACAATATCTACATGTATTAAATTGTTTTAAGGCTATTAAGGCAAAGATATGCAAATTCATAGAATCGTTTTTTACATTTGATCCCGTAAGTTTCCACAGTTGTCATTTTAATCTTTAAAGGGTCATTTTATCGCTGGTGTCAGAAAAAAGTTTTAATTGTTTCCATGATTAATTAATTAATCATAAATTTCTTTGATTTTACGCTGAAAAAATAATTTGCAAAACTTAAAATAAATTTGGGGGATATATTCTTTTTACCCGTCCGTCCGTCTGTCTATTTGTCCGCAAAAACTTGAACCTTGCCCATAACTTTAGACTAGATGGGACTATGGCTTTCATATTTTATGTGTATTTTTGTGACAAGACCTTTATGTGTACAACCAATTTTGACCTTTTGAACTTGGCCTTGGAGTTTGACACACTTTTACACAAAAATTTCAAACTTTTACTTTGGATTTGCTAGGACTTTGGAGATCGAAGTAATGGCATGACAGACAAAGAGTCCAGTTTTATTTGTAAAGTTAGTGTGTATAAAATCTCAGAAGAAAGGGGACGTTACAGAAACCATTTGCCAGGCGTCTGTGGACTAAACAGTGTTGAAAAGTGTTGTTGTTTTTTTAATTTATAGATATCTCTGAAGGTTGAACAATTATTCACTCAGATGTAAATTTTTGACAGATTTGGGGTTTTTTTATCATCACTATAAGAACATTCTTGATGTGTATGGTATTTGCCCGTATATACAGGAAAAAGTATCGTACCTAATATAATGTAGTTTAAATGTATGTATAAGAAGGCAGAATGCTTACTGATGTGTATATTAGTTTAAGGTAAGAGCTAAGGGAATTGAATTATATACATGAAGTTAAATTACGTTTCTTTTGTTGCTTCAATGCTTTGTTTTTGGATTTGTTAAAATTTTCAAAGTTTACGGTTATCAGAAATATGTCATGAAATTTTGGAACAAAACCTTTGAATGATAAAAAAAACACCCAAAAATATAATCATAAATTTATGCTCCTCAATGAAGAGGGACATGGATATCACAAACAGTATTCAATATTAAAGTTCATAAAACAATACAACATAGGAACAGAGCAAACACGGGCCTCCGAAACATCAGAGGTGGGATCAGGTGCCATGGAGGAGTGAGCATCCCCTGCTGACCGATCACACCCGCCGTGTGTTCCTTGTCATGATCGGGAAATAACGGAAAAATCCGTAGTCAATTCAGTGTATAAATAATTTTCTTATAATAAGTATGAAAAAAGTCATTCAGCATTTGGCTCAATGATAAATTGTATTTGCTGACAAGGTCATTGTATCGACCACAGAACTGACGAAATGATGACTTAAAACGAGACTGCTGATATTTTGTTTCATCAACTTGCTTGTCAATGATTTACCTCATTTTAGATATTGTTCACACGTAGAGCATGCTCTTGGGTATCGAATCAACTGAGATATATAAACTCCGTATGCTAGTGATGAATGTATATTGATGAGGTTGACGATAGAAAAGTTAATTAAAAGTCATCACGTTTATCGTATAGCTTGGATGTTAGGGTACCGTAAACCTTTTTCAAGTAAAATGGCCAAGTATGAAACAGATGTGTCAGACTCTGTGTTATCTTTTATCTCAAGCTCACCAGGATATATCGTATCGACGTCGGAATGGAAATTACCATAAAATGTTAATTGACAATGCGTCGTCGATATATCTGAATGTCGAGTTGAATTCCACAGCAAGTGTTTTTTTTCTTTTCACGCTTAAAAATTTGGTACAAATTTTGCTTCATATGAATGCAAAAATAGGTCTTCTAATAACGGAGCCCAATTGGTACCCATTGGAATTCCAATAGATTGTTGGTAGACCTGGTCTCTAAAAAGCAAAAACCACATAGATATTGTCAATCAGAAACTCAAGCATCTTTTTATGTCAACTTAAGGGTACTTGCGTGTGCAATCCGAATGTGTTTTAACAAAATAATTTTGCAAATGATCAACAACCAGGTAAGTAAATTGATGAGTTCTATTTTTTTTAAAAAAGGACCTGTCAATGATATAAAAAAGCCTGGACTTTAATTTATCGTTGGAGATGGTTGTCTATAAACTTAAAATGTTGTAAGTTTTAGAGCTTTTGATTTTGGAAAAATCTTGTGATTTCAAATTGTCCAAAAATTCTTTGGAATTTTTGGGTATCCAAATCAGATTCACACCACTTCTTGAATAAAATGCTGCACAGTGCTCTTGAAGTTTTTCATTGGGATTCTGCAAGCCAAAAAATAAATCCATACCAGATACATGGATTGTGATGCTACTTTTAAGATATGCAATCAAATATATGTTGGCAAGGATTAAAGTACATAAAAAATTCCCCCTACTTACATTTGAAGTATGAAAATATATTAGGAGATACAGATATAAGGTTTTATTGTTTAAACAAGTAGTGGGTGAATATTCTATGGGGTCATTTTTCAACGTGTGTGAAGTCGTAGAATAACTGGTCTGGAATGTTTTTTTACAGTCGAAAAATGACCCTACTTATCGTAGAACATTGACCAGGGGTCATTATTCTACATAGAAAAATGACCCCCTGGTAAATATTCTACGGGGGTCACTTTTCGTCGTTACACTGGCCGGACTTACAAAAGCCAAGCGATGCATTGCTAATCATAAAACGATGTTCCAGGATAATCGGCCGATGTATATTACTTATCTCATACGTTGGTGAACATCGTTCGAACATCGTTTGACTACGGGCCAATGTTTGGTCGAACATCGACCGATGCTCGGCTGTTATCTGTTGAACACTTCTCAACCCCCGATGACCTCAGATTGAACGGATATTGGACGATGCTCGGTCATACATCGGCCGATCCCCGAAATATGTGTTAATGGTGGGTTGCCGATGAGGGGCATCGTTGGAGAAATTTCGTAAACGCCTTTTAACAGGTAACATAAGTTTACTAAAGTATAAGTCACATTATCCAACGATGGGGTATACGATGAGAAACCGATACGTTTTTTGATGAAAACGGCGTGGTTGCCGGCCGGGCACCACTAGTGATCGAACGGTGACTGAGTCTTTTTTTGCGAATCTGTGGAGTCATCGTTACGAAATAACTCGTGCCTCACATCGCTCTTCATCGGCAACCCATCAGTAACATATCTTTCACGGATCGGCCCATGTATGGCCGAGCATCGTCCAATATCCGTTGAAACTGAGGTCATCGGGGAGTCTAGTGGTGTTCAACAGATAACGACCGATCATCAGTCGATGTTCGACCAAATATTGGCCCGTAGTCGACCGATGTACGAACGATGTTCACCAATGTATTAGCGATGTAATATACATCGGCGGATTATCCTGGAACATCGTTTTATGATTCGCAATGCATCGCTGGAACTTTTTAAGTCCGACCGGCAACCACGCCATTTTTCTCATATAACGCATTGGTCGCCCATCGTATGTACATCGCTGGATAATGTGACTGATACTTTAAGAACTACTAGACCGATGTGGACCGATGTTGGCGCATCGTTAACACCTCGGATAATTACCGAATACCACCGGTCTACGGCTACCGGCCGGGAAATGTGACCTAGGCATAAGACGACATTGATTTTTTTCTCTGGGCTGATTGAAGGAATAAGTGTAACTGTCTTATGTTTTTGGTCACATGATGTTATCCAGCAGTTGATTTTCAGCCACAATATGCACAAAGGATGCAACTGTTTTTGAATAAGATAGGAATTCTACCTAGGTCACTTCTCGGCCGGTAGTCGAAGACCGGTGCGGTGGTGATCGGTGATAATCTGTGGTGTTAACAATGCCCCAACATCGGTCCAGATCGGCCTAGTAGTCCTTAATGAATCAGTCACATTATCCAGCGATGGGTATTCGATGGGCAACCAATGCGTTTTATGATAAAAATGGCGTGGTTGCCCATGTAACGACGAAAAGTGACCCCTGTAGAATATTGACCGGGGGTCATTTTTTACGTAGAAATTTGACCTCCTCTTCAATATTCTACGTGGAAAAATGACCCACTTTTCCATAGAAATTATGGCCTTGGGGTAGTTTTTCTCCGTGTGCATTGTAGAAAAATGACCCCCTAGAATAACGACCCCTTGTTGTTTTTTTTATTCAAAAACTTTCGTTTTGGTAGGAATATTCTTGTTAGGCGAATGTATACGGGTAATATCAAGCAGTCTTATGCTTTGAAGTGTTAATTTCTGAAAGCTTTAAGCTTAAATAACGAAATCACAACTATACAATACCTAACATTAATAAAACAAACCGTTTTTTCCCCATTGAAGGAAAACAATATCTACATGTATTAAATTGTTTTAAGGCTATTAAGGCAAAGATATGCAAATTCATAGAATCGTTTTTTACATTTGATCCCGTAAGTTTCCACAGTTGTCATTTTAATCTTTAAAGGGTCATTTTCTCGCTGGTGTCAGAAAAAAGTTTTAATTGTTTCCATGATTAATTAATTAATCATAAATTTCTTTGATTTTACGCTGAAAAAATAATTTGCAAAACTTAAAATAAATTTGGGGGATATATTCTTTTTACCCGTCCGTCCGTCTGTCTATTTGTCCGCAAAAACTTGAACCTTGCCCATAACTTTAGACTAGATGGGACTATGGCTTTCATATTTTATGTGTATTTTTGTGACAAGACCTTTATGTGTACAACCAATTTTGACCTTTTGAACTTGGCCTTGGAGTTTGACACACTTTTACACAAAAATTTCAAACTTTTACTTTGGATTTGCTAGGACTTTGGAGATCGAAGTAATGGCATGACAGACAAAGAGTCCAGTTTTATTTGTAAAGTTAGTGTGTATAAAATCTCAGAAGAAAGGGGACGTTACAGAAACCATTTGTCAGGCGTCTGTGGACTAAACAGTGTTGAAAAGTGTTGTTGTTTTTTTAATTTATAGATATCTCTGAAGGTTGAACAATTATTCACTCAGATGTAAATTTTTGACAGATTTGGGTTTTTTTTATCATCACTATAAGAACATTCTTGATGTGTATGGTATTTGCCCGTATATACAGGAAAAAGTATCGTACCTAATATAATGTAGTTTAAATGTATGTATAAGAAGGCAGAATGCTTACTGATGTGTATGTTAGTTTAAGGTAAGAGCTAAGGGAATTGAATTATATACATGAAGTTAAATTACGTTTCTTTTGTTGCTTCAATGCTTTGTTTTTGGATTTGTTAAAATTTTCAAAGTTTACGGTTATCAGAAATATGTCATGAAATTTTGGAACAAAACCTTTGAATGATAAAAAAAACACCCAAAAATATAATCATAAATTTATGCTCCTCAATGAAGAGGGACATGGATATCACAAACAGTATTCAATATTAAAGTTCATAAAACAATACAACATAGGAACAGAGCAAACACGGGCCTCCGAAACATCAGAGGTGGGATCAGGTGCCATGGAGGAGTGAGCATCCCCTGCTGACCGATCACACCCGCCGTGTGTTCCTTGTCATGATCGGGAAATAACGGAAAAATCCGTAGTCAATTCAGTGTATAAATAATTTTCTTATAATAAGTATGAAAAAAGTCATTCAGCATTTGGCTCAATGATAAATTGTATTTGCTGACAAGGTCATTGTATCGACCACAGAACTGACGAAATGATGACTTAAAACGAGACTGCTGATATTTTGTTTCATCAACTTGCTTGTCAATGATTTACCTCATTTTAGATATTGTTCACACGTAGAGCATGCTCTTGGGTATCGAATCAACTGAGATATATAAACTCCGTATGCTAGTGATGAATGTATATTGATGAGGTTGACGATAGAAAAGTTAATTAAAAGTCATCACGTTTATCGTATAGCTTGGATGTTAGGGTACCGTAAACCTTTTTCAAGTAAAATGGCCAAGTATGAAACAGATGTGTCAGACTCTGTGTTATCTTTTATCTCAAGCTCACCAGGATATATCGTATCGACGTCGGAATGGAAATTACCATAAAATGTTAATTGACAATGCGTCGTCGATATATCTGAATGTCGAGTTGAATTCCACAGCAAGTGTTTTTTTTCTTTTCACGCTTAAAAATTTGGTACAAATTTTGCTTCATATGAATGCAAAAATAGGTCTTCTAATAACGGAGCCCAATTGGTACCCATTGGAATTCCAATAGATTGTTGGTAGACCTGGTCTCTAAAAAGCAAAAACCACATAGATATTGTCAATCAGAAACTCAAGCATCTTTTTATGTCAACTTAAGGGTACTTGCGTGTGCAATCCGAATGTGTTTTAACAAAATAATTTTGCAAATGATCAACAACCAGGTAAGTAAATTGATGAGTTCTATTTTTTTTTAAAAAGGACCTGTCAATGATATAAAAAAGCCTGGACTTTAATTTATCGTTGGAGATGGTTGTCTATAAACTTGAAATGTTGTAAGTTTTAGAGCTTTTGATTTTGGAAAAATCTTGTGATTTCAAATTGTCCAAAAATTCTTTGGAATTTTTGGGTATCCAAATCAGATTCACACCACTTCTTGAATAAAATGCTGCACAGTGCTCTTGAAGTTTTTCATTGGGATTCTGCAAGCCAAAAAATAAATCCATACCAGATACATGGATTGTGATGCTACTTTTAAGATATGCAATCAAATATATGTTGGCAAGGATTAAAGTACATAAAAAATTCCCCCTACTTACATTTGAAGTATGAAAATATATTAGGAGATACAGATATAAGGTTTTATTGTTTAAACAAGTAGTGGGTGAATATTCTATGGGGTCATTTTTCAACGTGTGTGAAGTCGTAGAATAACTGGTCTGGAATGTTTTTTTACAGTCGAAAAATGACCCTACTTATCGTAGAACATTGACCAGGGGTCATTATTCTACATAGAAAAATGACCCCCTGGTAAATATTCTACGGGGGTCACTTTTCGTCGTTACACTGGCCGGACTTACAAAAGCCAAGCGATGCATTGCTAATCATAAAACGATGTTCCAGGATAATCGGCCGATGTATATTACTTATCTCATACGTTGGTGAACATCGTTCGACTACGGGCCAATGTTTGGTCGAACATCGACCGATGCTCGGCTGTTATCTGTTGAACACTTCTCAACCCCCGATGACCTAAGATTGAACGGATATTGGACGATGCTCGGTCATACATCGGCCGATCCCCGAAATATGTGTTAATGGTGGGTTGCCGATGAGGGGCATCGTTGGAGAAATTTCGTAAACGCCTTTTAACAGGTAACATAAGTTTACTAAAGTATAAGTCACATTATCCAACGATGGGGTATACGATGAGAAACCGATACGTTTTTTGATGAAAACGGCGTGGTTGCCGGCCGGGCACCACTAGTGATCGAACGGTGACTGAGTCTTTTTTTGCGAATCTGTGGAGTCATCGTTACGAAATAACTCGTGCCTCACATCGCTCTTCATCGGCAACCCATCAGTAACATATCTTTCACGGATCGGCCCATGTATGGCCGAGCATCGTCCAATATCCGTTGAAACTGAGGTCATCGGGGAGTCTAGTGGTGTTCAACAGATAACGACCGATCATCAGTCGATGTTCGACCAAATATTGGCCCGTAGTCGACTGATGTACGAACGATGTTCACCAATGTATTAGCGATGTAATATACATCGGCGGATTATCCTGGAACATCGTTTTATGATTCGCAATGCATCGCTGGAACTTTTTAAGTCCGACCGGCAACCACGCCATTTTTCTCATATAACGCATTGGTCGCCCATCGTATGTACATCGCTGGATAATGTGACTGATACTTTAAGAACTACTAGACCGATGTGGACCGATGTTGGCGCATCGTTAACACCTCGGATAATTACCGAATACCACCGGTCTACGGCTACCGGCCGGGAAATGTGACCTAGGCATAAGACGACATTGATTTTTTTCTCTGGGCTGATTGAAGGAATAAGTGTAACTGTCTTATGTTTTTGGTCACATGATGTTATCCAGCAGTTGATTTTCAGCCACAATATGCACAAAGGATGCAACTGTTTTTGAATAAGATAGGAATTCTACCTAGGTCACTTCTCGGCCGGTAGTCGAAGACCGGTGCGGTGGTGATCGGTGATAATCTGTGGTGTTAACGATGCCCCAACATCGGTCCAGATCGGCCTAGTAGTCCTTAATGAATCAGTCACATTATCCAGCGATGGGTATTCGATGGGCAACCAATGCGTTTTATGATAAAAATGGCGTGGTTGCCCATGTAACGACGAAAAGTGACCCCTGTAGAATATTGACCGGGGGTCATTTTTTACGTAGAAATTTGACCTCCTCTTCAATATTCTACGTGGAAAAATGACCCACTTTTCTATAGAAATTATGGCCTTGGGGTAGTTTTTCTCCGTGTGCATTGTAGAAAAATGACCCCCTAGAATAACGACCCCTTGTTGTTTTTTTTATTCAAAAACTTTCGTTTTGGTAGGAATATTCTTGTTAGGCGAATGTATACGGGTAATATCAAGCAGTCTTATGCTTTGAAGTGTTAATTTCTGAAAGCTTTAAGCTTAAATAACGAAATCACAACTATACAATACCTAACATTAATAAAACAAACCGTTTTTTCCCCATTGAAGGAAAACAATATCTACATGTATTAAATTGTTTTAAGGCTATTAAGGCAAAGATATGCAAATTCATAGAATCGTTTTTTACATTTGATCCCGTAAGTTTCCACAGTTGTCATTTTAATCTTTAAAGGGTCATTTTCTCGCTGGTGTCAGAAAAAAGTTTTAATTGTTTCCATGATTAATTAATTAATCATAAATTTCTTTGATTTTACGCTGAAAAAATAATTTGCAAAACTTAAAATAAATTTGGGGGATATATTCTTTTTACCCGTCCGTCCGTCTGTCTATTTGTCCGCAAAAACTTGAACCTTGCCCATAACTTTAGACTAGATGGGACTATGGCTTTCATATTTTATGTGTATTTTTGTGACAAGACCTTTATGTGTACAACCAATTTTGACCTTTTGAACTTGGCCTTGGAGTTTGACACACTTTTACACAAAAATTTCAAACTTTTACTTTGGATTTGCTAGGACTTTGGAGATCGAAGTAATGGCATGACAGACAAAGAGTCCAGTTTTATTTGTAAAGTTAGTGTGTATAAAATCTCAGAAGAAAGGGGACGTTACAGAAACCATTTGTCAGGCGTCTGTGGACTAAACAGTGTTGAAAAGTGTTGTTGTTTTTTTAATTTATAGATATCTCTGAAGGTTGAACAATTATTCACTCAGATGTAAATTTTTGACAGATTTGGGTTTTTTTTATCATCACTATAAGAACATTCTTGATGTGTATGGTATTTGCCCGTATATACAGGAAAAAGTATCGTACCTAATATAATGTAGTTTAAATGTATGTATAAGAAGGCAGAATGCTTACTGATGTGTATGTTAGTTTAAGGTAAGAGCTAAGGGAATTGAATTATATACATGAAGTTAAATTACGTTTCTTTTGTTGCTTCAATGCTTTGTTTTTGGATTTGTAAAAATTTTCAAAGTTTACGGTTATCAGAAATATGTCATGAAATTTTGGAACAAAACCTTTGAATGATAAAAAAAACACCCAAAAATATAATCATAAATTTATGCTCCTCAATGAAGAGGGACATGGATATCACAAACAGTATTCAATATTAAAGTTCATAAAACAATACAACATAGGAACAGAGCAAACACGGGCCTCCGAAACATCAGAGGTGGGATCAGGTGCCATGGAGGAGTGAGCATCCCCTGCTGACCGGTCACACCCGCCGTGTGTTCCTTGTCATGATCGGGAAATAACGGAAAAATCCGTAGTCAATTCAGTGTATAAATAATTTTCTTATAATAAGTATGAAAAAAGTCATTCAGCATTTGGCTCAATGATAAATTGTATTTGCTGACAAGGTCATTGTATCGACCACAGAACTGACGAAATGATGACTTAAAACGAGACTGCTGATATTTTGTTTCATCAACTTGCTTGTCAATGATTTACCTCATTTTAGATATTGTTCACACGTAGAGCATGCTCTTGGGTATCGAATCAACTGAGATATATAAACTCCGTATGCTAGTGATGAATGTATATTGATGAGGTTGACGATAGAAAAGTTAATTAAAAGTCATCACGTTTATCGTATAGCTTGGATGTTAGGGTACCGTAAACCTTTTTCAAGTAAAATGGCCAAGTATGAAACAGATGTGTCAGACTCTGTGTTATCTTTTATCTCAAGCTCACCAGGATATATCGTATCGACGTCGGAATGGAAATTACCATAAAATGTTAATTGACAATGCGTCGTCGATATATCTGAATGTCGAGTTGAATTCCACAGCAAGTGTTTTTTTTCTTTTCACGCTTAAAAATTTGGTACAAATTTTGCTTCATATGAATGCAAAAATAGGTCTTCTAATAACGGAGCCCAATTGGTACCCATTGGAATTCCAATAGATTGTTGGTAGACCTGGTCTCTAAAAAGCAAAAACCACATAGATATTGTCAATCAGAAACTCAAGCATCTTTTTATGTCAACTTAAGGGTACTTGCGTGTGCAATCCGAATGTGTTTTAACAAAATAATTTTGCAAATGATCAACAACCAGGTAAGTAAATTGATGAGTTCTATTTTTTTTTAAAAAGGACCTGTCAATGATATAAAAAAGCCTGGACTTTAATTTATCGTTGGAGATGGTTGTCTATAAACTTGAAATGTTGTAAGTTTTAGAGCTTTTGATTTTGGAAAAATCTTGTGATTTCAAATTGTCCAAAAATTCTTTGGAATTTTTGGGTATCCAAATCAGATTCACACCACTTCTTGAATAAAATGCTGCACAGTGCTCTTGAAGTTTTTCATTGGGATTCTGCAAGCCAAAAAATAAATCCATACCAGATACATGGATTGTGATGCTACTTTTAAGATATGCAATCAAATATATGTTGGCAAGGATTAAAGTACATAAAAAATTCCCCCTACTTACATTTGAAGTATGAAAATATATTAGGAGATACAGATATAAGGTTTTATTGTTTAAACAAGTAGTGGGTGAATATTCTATGGGGTCATTTTTCAACGTGTGTGAAGTCGTAGAATAACTGGTCTGGAATGTTTTTTTACAGTCGAAAAATGACCCTACTTATCGTAGAACATTGACCAGGGGTCATTATTCTACATAGAAAAATGACCCCCTGGTAAATATTCTACGGGGGTCACTTTTCGTCGTTACACTGGCCGGACTTACAAAAGCCAAGCGATGCATTGCTAATCATAAAACGATGTTCCAGGATAATCGGCCGATGTATATTACTTATCTCATACGTTGGTGAACATCGTTCGAACATCGTTCGACTACGGGCCAATGTTTGGTCGAACATCGACCGATGATCGGCTGTTATCTGTTGAACACTTCTCAACCCCCGATGACCTCAGATTGAACGGATATTGGACGATGCTCGGTCATACATCGGCCGATCCCCGAAATATGTGTTAATGGTGGGTTGCCGATGAGGGGCATCGTTGGAGAAATCGCTGATTTTTAACTACGAATTATTTCTTACCGATGACCCCACCGATTCGCAAAATGGCCTTAGTCACCGTCCGGTGACTAATGGTGTCTGGGCGGCAACCAAGCCATTTTCATCAAAAAAAACGCATCGGTTTCTCATTGTATACCCCATCGCTGGATAATGTGACTGATACTTAAATCTGCGACACTCTATTTCCAAAAAAATGGAAATAATGATTTCAAAAAAGTGTTCTAAAATAATGTCAATATTTGTAATTTTATAGGAGTTCCAGCCACTCCTCAACCAAACGGTGTTGCGTTTTCTGTGTACTTAAAATATACTATGTTAAATATAGCAGAACATCAAACAATCATGTTTGACGGCATCTTGACAAACGTTGGGAGTCATTACAACCAACATAGTGGGGTCTTTACAGCGCCTTCACATGGGGTATACGTTTTTACGTGGAATATTTACTGCAGTCTAAATGATGGACGCATTGACTCTGAAATCGCAGTAAATTCCCAACCGAAAAGCAGTATGTTTACTTCTAGCGAAGGTTCAACAAATATCCGGACTACCACGGGTATTGTTGTGGTTGAAATAGATAAGGGTGACTCAGTGTTAATTCGAACCAGCCCGACAGAAGGTCATGCCGGAGGTCTTTATAGCAGTCAAGCTTATAAGTCGACTTTTAGTGGATGGTTACTGTTTTGAAACAGTAACAAGTGCCACAATGTAAATGGAATAAAGCAATTGTTCTCAAACTTTATGCCATAAGGTTCACGAACAGAATAAAAAAATATCAAAATATATTTGGTTATTTTTTCATTTCTATTAATCATATATTTGGATTACGTGGCAATATACATTTTCCAATCATGACCATGAGAACACCTCTCAGTATCCGCCTTGTGCTCCTTGTATATTATCGGGAAATAACGGAAAATCCGTCGTCAATTCACTGTATAAATGATGGACTAACAAGTAGTATGAAAAATGTCAGTCCCCATTGACTAAATGACTAATTGTTTTTGCTGACAAGGTCATTTTGTGTTGACCGTAGAACTGATTACGAAATTATGACTTGAAAGGAGACTGCTGACATTCTTGTTTCATCAACCTGTTTGCCAATAATTTACCTCGCTTTAGAAATTGTTCATACGTAAGCATGCTCTTGCATATCGAATCAATTGAGAACGTAAGGGATGTTGACGATGGAAAAGTTAAAGTCATCACGATTACCATAGAGTTTTGTTGTTAGATTACAAGAAACGTCGTTTTCAAGTGAAATATCCAAAAAAGAAACAGATGTGTCAGGCTCGATGGTATCTTTTATCTCCGGCCTGACAGGATATATTGTATAGACATCAGAATGGAAATTACAATTATTAATTGACAATATGTCGTCGATATATCTAAATGCCAAGTTAAAGGATAAACAAGTTTTTATCTTTTCACGCATAAGATTTTGCACACATTCTGCTTCAAATGAATACAAAAATAGTTGTGCTAAATGTACCTGATTTCAAATTTCTGGAAAAATCCATAGAAAATCGTAAGGAAAAAATTTTAATTGTCTCTAAAAGTTAGCAAAGCTAAGGGAAAAATTTCATGTAATATAGATAAAATAATAATGACATATTCTTAATTTTGTTCTAAATAAAAGATAATAATCTGCAAATACGGAAGTTATCTGTATATGTATTTTAATCTAACTTAAAATCAAGGTATTTCACTTGTCTTTTCCTTTATGATGAGTAACAATATTCATTGTAACTGGATGGCTCATTTCCATTTTACAAGATAAAAAGAAAGTATTCTTAGCATACATTTCTTTTTGTATATAATGTATTCAATTTATAGTAAAATAGATATTACATTAAAGGTTATAATCTAGAAGAAAGAAAAGGTTAAGGGGCGACTCTTTCATTTTCCTTCCTTTTATTCTGAATGGTCTACTCCACATGGGCAAAAACGTTCCTACCATGAAAAATGAGAGAAGCGCCAAATTAACGAATGTGATAAAGACAGTATCAGATATGCAAGACAAAGATGAAAAAACATGATAAACATTTTAATTGTTCCGAAATAAAATATTTAACCAGTTTTGCCTTTTTAAGTGACACTCTACCAATATTAATATATAAACATTATAAAATATTTTATATCATTTTATATCATTTCAGACAAAAATAAGATTTACATTATGAATTCTTAATTTCATAAAGAAAAATATTTTTCACAAGACTCGTTCACAGAACATCACAGTTTCAAACTGAAAAATGTGTTCCATATGACACCCACTTTTTAAAAAAAAACTCTTTCTTAAATTGCTCTATTTTAAGCAATTTGTCCTCATTCAATGCCTATAAGATAAGACTTTCAAGAGGTCATTCAGAGAAGAAAGAGAAGGTGTAATGGCGCTTATTTCTTCGCTATTGCTATTGGTTTCTTTGCCTGCGATCGTCGCGGCAAAGGAAGTTTCTACCACAGACGGTGATCGAATTTCCCACTTAGAAGGTGTGATAAAGACAATGCTAGAGATGCAAGAGAAGGAAAGACGAGAAAATGCTCTTCAAAATAAAAGGATATGGAATCTTGAGGAAGCAATGGTAAGATACGAGAAAGAGAATAAGAAGTTAAAGATTGAAAATGAGGACCTGAAATGTAAATCAATAAAATGGAAATATCATTTGGGAATATGGACGCCAATGTGAAAGGACTACGAAGAAAAAACCTCAGTTTGATGAAAACAGATATAAATATCACGCTAAAATAATGAAGAAGATTCAGTTGAAAAGCCTGTTTTCTAACAAACAAGGACTTGAAAATTTTATGCAACCTGACAAGTCGGCATCTGTTGAAGTTGAAAAATCAGAAGAATCGCTAAAATTGACTGAATCTAAAGTGGAACCAAAATCATTTGGCTCATCTCGCAAACGGCTCTTGACAGGTATTTTTCTTTACTTTGCAAAAGAGGAACATGTAAACATATAGAATGTGAAGTAAAGACCGAAAATTAGAGTACTTAAATTAAATTTGTATTGGTGGCACAGTGGTAAGAGTGTCTGCTCCAGAGCAGCGAGGTAAGGAGTTTTTCCTCCCGTCGCGGGTTCGAATCTCATTGTAGGACCTTCGAACAACAACAAACCACTAAATATTCTTGACATACATATATCTGTATATGAATAGAACTCCTGAAATATGAAAATTAAATACAGTGTAATTTGTTTTTACGATGAGAAAAATATACTTTTTTAATATTAAATTATTTTTATTAATAACTATTTTTTTTTTCAAACCTTTATCAACCACAAAAATTAAACTTAGAGCAGATAAATTCTGAAATATAACTTAGAAGAAACATTAAACAAATTAAAACCGTACGAAACACATTTAACTGAACATCAAACAATCCTGTTTGACGGTATTTTGACCAACATAGGAGACCATTATAACCCACACACCGGAGCCTTTACAGCACCTACACATGGAGTATACGTTTTTTCATGGAACCTGTACTGTTATACTAATGGATACATTAAGTCTGAAATTGCAGTAAATTCCCATCAGATAGGTAGCATGTTCAATTCTGCTGAAGGTGCGTCAGACATCCGAACGACAACGGGTATTGTCGTGGCTGAAATAAATAAGGGTGATATAGTCTTAGTTAGAACATATCTCACAAGCTCTCATATCGGAAGTCTTTATAGTGATCCAACTTGGAAATCGACCTTTAGTGGATGGTTATTATTTTGAAAACAGAGGCAAAAGCTACTTAAATTAGGTAATACAAATAAAACATGAAAAAATGATTGGTTGTGATTGTATACTGTTTAACGTCCCTCTCCAGAATATTTCACTGATATGGAGACGTCACCATTGCCGGTGAAGGGCTGCAAATTTAGGCCTATGCTCGGCACTTAGGGCCTTTGAGCAGGGAGGGATCTTTATCGTGCCACACCTGCTGTGACACGGGGCCTCGGTTTATACGGTCTCATCCGAAGGACCGCCCCATTTAGTCGCCTCCTACGACAAGCAAGGGGGTACTGAGGACCTATTCTAACCCGGATCCCCACGGGGCTGATTGGTTGTGTCTTAATTTCTGTCGGCAAGGGATGCTCACCCCTCAAATTGACATATTCCAGCTTCTTATATTTTAAAGGTCCGCGTTTGCTCTTCTCCTATTTTGTATTTTTAATAGATCTTTGGGCTTGAATAATGTTCGTTATCTCCATATGAGCCGTTCCAAGCAAAAACTTCCTTATGTCAAAAATTTTTGCAAAGATAAAAGACGACAACTTATCTCGAAACCTTTCTTTATACAAGATATTTCCGAAGTTATGTAGAAACCGTAGCGGGCAATACATAGGGAACTTATAGTGCTCGCTAGTGATCCTGAGCTGGCTTTACTAGTGTTGCGGTAGAGTCTCTTTCTATTTCAGGGAAGTTAAGTATCAACGAGCCTGTTTAACCCATGGTTGGGTGACCGCTCTAAAACATGGAAAGCCATTGAAAATAATGAGATATAGGCCTATAACAGGTCCGCTTAAATATTTTCTGAGCATGCACATGTGTTTAATAAAAATGTCAGAACGTTTTCAAATCATTCAACAAAAGTGTTAATAATATGATAAATACTTGTAGCTCTCTGATTTTCCAAGATCTAGCATTGTGGAATTTAACAATCAGGTTATGTTCACCTGCATGTGATCTTCCTGGTGAAAATTACGAACATTTACTTCTTTCTACGTTAAACGAAAAATAGATCGTGAAATTCCAAACTGATTAAAATATGTTGGAAATGTATTTTTATATTTGCACTCGATTTTCAATCAGGTGAACATAAATTTTGATTTCATTCATGCACATAAAAAACCAAATCCGGGGGGGGGGGGGGGTGCATGGGGGGGGGGTTGCATCTCCGCCTTTGTTTTCCTGAATGTAAATTTTCATTGTTAACATTAGCATGCAATGATGCCCCCCCACCTTAAGGGGATAACTTTACAATTTGATTAGATAAATTATTATGTTATTATGTACCTGTGTATGTCAATTACGGTACTTTTCAGAACTTCAAAAATTTTGTAAAAAGATATACATGTATATATTTATTTCAATATATGCTTCATTGCATAGGAGAAAGTAGAATGTCGGATATACATCTATACAACTGATGTAGCTTTGTTAGCTGAAGTACATGTACATATAGTGTCACTGTTCTTCCAAGAAGTTCTAGGTGTGCAATAAATAAAAGAGATACCCCGGATTTATATCTGGCATTGTTGTGGTTAAGCAATTGAATTCTGTCATTCAGTTTGGATTGGTGTTAATTCCTGTGCAGTTTTTTATATATGATTAAGTCCAAACACTTTTCGCTTCGACTTTGGATTAAAAAAAAAAACATTTCAAACTACTCTTCCTTCTCTTTCAAAAATATTTTTACACTCAATATCACGATGAACGTACACATAATTATTTTTTTTGTCGTTGTTGAATAAGAGAGAGTCGTAAATCTGAATTTCAAACAACAGTTGCATGACTGAAAACTTAAACAGGTATTGTAAATGGAACAGAATAATTTCGAGGTGTTGACAAATTTTATGTACTTTTAAGTCAATCACAATAACAATCAGAGTCAGATATATTAAAAAATAGACAATAGTTATGAAAGAAAATATACAGAAAGCACAACGAAAAAAATTGTGTGACGTAAAACAAAGCATGTAGTTGGAACGCAGTCAGTGCGCGGTATATACTAGTATTTTGATCGCAGTTTTTGTTGCAAAAAAACAATGACGTCGCTTTTCGTATTGTGACGTAAAATTCTGTCAGATTTCATAAGGGGGGTTTTGCTTGGAATGGCTCATATAATATGTCACTCTATAACGTTTATAATATCTCTCAAAAAGAGAGCAATCTCTTTAGTAAAAATTTATCTTTTTTAGAAAAGAGAATTGTCAGCAGTCGTCTCGACTCGTTTATAGTATCGCTTAAAGTCATGTTTTTTTTGTTCTATAGTCGATACAATGACCTTTGTCAGTGAATATAATTTATCGTTGAATCGAATAATGACTGGTGATTACATATTTTTTTTTTGTTTTTTCCTGATGCTTCATACTGAATGTCAGTGCATTGTTTATACAATGAATTGACGACAGTTTTTTTCCCGCTATCTCCCGATTATTACAAGTCGCACACGGCGGATGTGACTGATCGACATGACACCTGATCCTACCTCTGGTGTCTTTAAGAGGTCCGTGTTGCTCTGTTTCTATTTTGGCTTGTTCTATGAACTTTGGATCTTGAATACTGTTCGTTATCTCCATATGTTTCTTTTCACAACCGTCAATTTTAATTCTCTTACTTATGCACAATATATATTCATCACCTGCATATGGAGTTTTTGCATGTATCTCACGGTTGACTTAATACAGAAGAGATTGTTCTACAGAAGTACATTTTCTAAAATGAGTCAAAGAAACTATAAACAAACAAGATGAAACAAGAATAACAGCATTCTCGTTTAAAGTCATCAGTTTGTAAGTTCTATTGTCGATACAATGATCTTGTCACCAAATAATAATTATCATTCAGTTGCTGGCCGACGTTTTCTTTTCATACAAATTGATAGCCCATTATATTACACACTTTATAGACTGCGGATGTTTTGTTATTTTCCGTTTATTAGAACAAGCACACAACGAGTGTAACCGGTCGGCAGCTAATGCTCATTCCTCCGTGGCACCTGATTCAATTCCGTGTTTTTTCTGCTCCTATTTTTTAGATTATATAAAGGACTTTTGAGAATGAATACTGTTTGATGTTTCCATATATTTTGTTCTTGTTTATTTTCAAAAGACAAATTCATGGCACATCGCAGTTTTATATTTAAACTAAAAATGCGTTGTATATGGCCCCTCTGTTTTTGAAGTGAAACTCAGATGTACTTTTATTATTGCTTTGCACGATTCAAGTCAAGTTGTCTTTATTTGGAGTCTATTAGATAAGACGTTAAGAGGTCATTCAGAGAAGAAAGGGAAGGTGTAATGGCGCCTCTTTCTTCGTTATTGCTGTTGGTTTCTTTGACAGCGATCGTCGCGACAAAGGAAGTTTTTACCAAAGACAGTGATCGAATCTCCCACTTGCAGGATGTGATTAAGACATTGCTAGAGATGCAAGAGAAGGAAAGACGGGAAAATGCTCTTCAAAATGAAAGGATATGGACCCTTGAGAAATCTATGGCAAAATACAACGAAGATAATAAGAAGTTAAAGACCGAAAATGAGAACCTGAAAATTAAACTCAATCAGATGGAAATATCAGTTGGGAAGATGGACGCCCAGGTGAAGAAATTACAAGGAGAAAACCTCAGTGTGATGAAAAAAGTGAAATCTATCGCCAAATTAATGAACAATATTCAATTAACAATCATGCATTGTAACAAGCAAAAAATTGAACATTCTATGCAGCCTGAAAAGTCGGAAAAATCTTGGGAGATCGAAGCATCAGAGGAATCGATAAAATCAACTGAGTCTAAAGTGAAGTCAACATCAATGGACTTATCTCGCAAACGGCTTTTGGCAGGTTATTTTTTTTTTATTTTCGAATGAATTATATATTTTTAGAATACATAACAATCAAGGTGTTGTCGAAGTGGTAAAAAATTCTGCTCTACAGTTTTCGAAGTCTAGAGAAAGTAGTTGTTCTTTCGGTCGTGAGTTCTAATCCAAGTGTGGGATGTGAAAACCGGTCCTCCGGATGAGACCGTATAAACTGAGTTGCTATGTTGCAGTTTATGCTAGCACGAAAAGGATACACCATTCCTAAATGTCCCTGAGCATAAGTCAAAATTTGCAGCTTTACACCGGCAAGTGGCGTTGTCTCCATTTGAGTGAAAGTTCTCGAGAAAGAGGTTGAACAAAACACAAGTAAAAACATGATACATGTATATCTGTTCAGAAATAGAAATCCTTTTATATACAAACTAGATATATTTTTAGATAATCATTTTAAATTTTTTCAAAATATAATTAACCACACAAATTAGATAAAGACCAGAGTAGATACGAAATATTTAAAGAATTATAAAACTCATGCAAATACAATGATGTTTTGAGAAACTGGACATTTGATGAAATGTTTGAGGTACAGACATGGAGAATACGAACATTTATCATTGATTCTTTCATCAAAGAGTTTGGATGAGTTTCCAATAAAATAAATGTACATATTTTTAAAGGTATGCCTACGACTCCGTATCCTCAACCTAATGGTGTTGCCTTTTCTGTTTATTTAAACACCTTCGAAACAAATATAACAGAACATCAGACAATCCTGTTTGGCGGGATCTTAACCAACATTGGAGGTCACTACAGTCCACACAGTGGTGTCTTCACAGCACCCGTGCACGGAGTCTACGTTTTTACTTGGAATCTCTACTGTAGTTTTGGCGGAGGGTTCTTTCACTCAGAAATTGTTGTAAATTCCAATCCAATAGGCAGCATGTTCACTTCCAGTGAAGGTGCAACATCTATACGAACCACCACGGGAATCGTCGTGGCTGAGATAAATAAGGGAGATATTGTATTGGTTCGGACACATCCCAAAGGCAGTCATTCCGGACATCTTTATAGTCACCCAGCTTAGAAATCGACCTTTAATGGATGGTTGCTATTTTGAAACAACACAACTACATGTAGTCTTCATAAGTTATTTAAATAAAAGATACATAAACGTTCGATAATATTTTTTTACGTTTTGGAAAAGGTTTTAGACCAAGTTCTATTTTATAACGTATGTTCGGGTTTTTTCGCGTGTTGGAAATTATGCGCAAAAAAGGGGTAGACTAGTACATTTTTTATTTTGCGTAAGTTATTTTTTACGATGTAAGTTTTTTTATGTTTAAGATAGTAATGTTTTTGTCACATTATAGATGACATAATTTCTGTGTGTTTTATATTTCGCAAATTAAAAATGGTTGCAAAAATGCGAAAATTAGATTACTGCGAACAAAAACGAATATACGGAATAATTAATTTTCATGCGTAAAAAAATACATAAAAAATTGAATAAAATCATACTCTGTGACTTAACGAGGCTGAGTCTAAATCGAGTGCGCATGATTTTGCGAAGATCTTTAATTCCATGCAGTCATTTGTGCGACAGTACACTTTTGCCAAATACATGTATTTTGATTTTAATACATAAATAACATTAAATGTAACTCCTACTGGTAGTGAAATGTGATTTACGACAATAATAAGGAAAAGAACGTTGAGATGGCTCTAACAAACGTCACCATTTTCGGATTTTGTATGTAATTCAAGACGGAACATCTAAAGAAACATACTAGTGATATAAACTTTGTAATTTTTACCGAAAAAATCACATGCACGGATCATTCATATGCACTGAGTTTTATTTATTTACACTGTAATATGGCAACTTTACAGGTATTGGGCATTGAAAAATAAATTAAGTAAATCCTAGACCAATTTAGATGAACTTTTAAAAATTTTACAATTTGGTGACTTTTTACAATAACTTTCAATAACTTGAGTGTAAAGAAATTTCATATTGCAGAAATACAAAAAAATCGGGAAAAAAATGTAATAATTGCGCTTTTCTCGTCAATTCCAATAGGGTTTAAAAGTAAAAATTGACAACTTTTGAGATTACTTCTAGAAAATCGGGATGGTTGACATTCGATTTTTAAATCTTAAAACAATAAATACCACAGTAAAAATTTTATATATATATATATATATATATATATATATATATATATATATATATATATATATATATATATATATATATATATATATATATATATATATATATATATATATATATATATATATATATATATATATATATATATATATATATATATATATATATATATATATATATATATATAAAATAAAATAAAAATCCGAAGGGCAGAAATAATTAGACTCGGCCTCGTTAGGTCTTAAGTATTCTACGATGATTATAGATTCTTCAAATTTTATATGCAGTTAAGTTAACACAATCATGTAGTTTATTAGTAATTTTATTGATATCATTCCAATTTTTGAGGTTAGGGACCAGCATCAAAAATTTACTGTATATTCTTTACCTAATTGCCTAGACTGTAATTTATCTTTTTCGACCGATAAAATTAACGCATTACATTAAGACGAATTTCAACTGATTGTGTGCATGTAAATGATAAGACTTTGAGACCAAATAGGTTTCAGTTCCATTCATGTTATATCGTAAAGGTAAAAAGCTGGATCACAGGGTTTGATAATGTTCATTGTTAAATTCGATATCAAGTTCAACTAGTATAATTCGTGGCCTATAATATTCCTCCGAAGAAACTATTCGAGTAGCCCATTAAAAATGTTTAAAGTTAAAAATTAGAAGGTTTTATATTTTCAAATCTTTTTTGATTTGTTCAATGTTTTACATCCATGTCCGGAACTTTCACTCATATAGAGATATTATCACTTACTTGTGGAAGGCTATAAATTTAGACCTTTACTTGGCAATCATTGAAAAATGAGGGATCTTTATCTTGCCTGCACCTACTGCAATAAGGGTCATGAGTTTTTAATGCTTCATTCGAAGCACCGGTTCCACATCCAGCAGTAAGATTCCAACCCGTGACGTGAAGGATAAACTCTTCCTTTCACAACTCTAGAACGGACGTATTCTCACGTACCACTGCACAGGGCGGGCAACTAAATCACAGGAAGAATAGATTGAGAAACATGGGAAGAATAAAAGATAATTTATATCTTTAAAAAAATTATTATTAAAAAACAGGTCAGAGTGTGATCAGAAGATCGTGAATTCGATCCTAGGCTGCGACTGATCTAAGTCCATTATTTAAAAAAAACTTTATTTTAAAAACAATATTTCTTTCTCTAAGCGCTCGGCACTTTGAAGTGAAAGTTGTGGGTCCTTTGGATGATACCTTAAGAACCAAGGCCCAGTATCATGGTAGTCGTTGACACGATAAAGAACCCTGGCTCCTCAATGACCCTGAGTTCCGAGTAAAGGTCTATATTTGGAGGCCCTTCAACGATACATGCATATAGTGATGGCAGGTCTATAACAGTTCAACATTTTTGAATTGGACTTAAATTAATATGCAGTCAATCAATCTTAATAAGAATTCAAATTAGCATAAAACCTAAAAAAAAATGGTTTAATTATATACGCTATTTGGAATGCATCATTTAAAAGAGACGTGTGTAGGTTCGAAATGCTCCATACTGCTGCCGGTTTTTAAATCTCTAAGAACTCTCAATTTAATTAAAATGATATGTTTTTTTTTAACGCATTGTAGGTAACGTTTTTGCTACAGCTTATTTTGTGATGTCGACATTTATCGTTAAAAGAGAGACCACCCCTTCGGATAAGACCGTACAAACCGAGGTCCCGTGTCGCAGGGGATGCTGGCACGAAAAAGATCCCTCTCTGTTCAACGGCCCTGAGTGCCGAGTATAAGACAAAATTTGCAGCTTTCCACCAAACAGTTCTCGCGTCTTCAAATGAGTGAAAATTTCTCGAGAGGGATGTTAAGCAATATACAATCAATCGAACAACTCTGTGTATTATTTGTTTTTCTGAAATTTTGTCCAATACATCAGTGGCAGAGATGTACGTTTATGACTTGTTGACAGCATTACGATTTTAAGTTAAATTAATGCATTGTTTTCTATTTCAAACGAAAGCAAAGAGCACTTTAATGATATCTCTTAAAATTATCATTCTGTGTTGTTCCAGTTATTTAATATTTCTAATAGGTCATATAGAGAAATAAAGGTGCAATGGCGGCTTTTTATCTGCTTTTACTCTCAATGTCATTGATCCACTTGGCATCTGCAAAGCAAAGGAAACCCATTCCAAAGACGCTGATCGAATCATCCAATTAGAAGATCAAATACAGAAATTACTAGAGATATAACAAAAGACAGACAGGGTAATGCGCGTCAAATGATACAATCGGGAAACTAGACGAAACAATGGCACAATATGAGGAAGAGAACAAAAATTTACAGCAATGTTAGCTGCATTTTTTAGAGTTTTATTTTGCCAGTTAAATATGTCATTATGATTATGTAATTTAAATACTGTTGATCAATAAGAAAAAAATAAATCTTAAGATATTTCAGAAGAAATATTTATGTACAATGAAATATTTGGTATTATATAAGAAATCATTATTGTACAGGACGACAATAATGCAATTTTCCTTCAGTGAAAACCAGTAAAATGTTCTTCCATCGCAAACAACAGAAGTTTATAAATGTTGCATTTTTACTCAAGCCCTAGAGGGGCTTGAGTTATCTAAAACGATGCTAGGTCATCGATTTACTCAGTTTAAAAACACAAAATATATTATTTTTGTAAATAAAAATATTTCTAGAAACAAAAATGAAGGTTATCTTGAAAATGTATGTATATCCAAAGATATTAAATGTTAAATATCGGACTCTATTCTATGGCGAATGAATAATGAGTGAAGCTCCGCAGCCGCAACAGTTTCTACATAGAGATTTCGCGCTTTCCTTTGCGTAGGAATCTCAGGTAACTTTTTACAGTCGCCGACAAAGCATCCTTGGACGAGTCCACTGCAGACTCTGAAAGGTGACGCAGGTTACCCAATCGTTAACAAACTCTACAATGCATGGCCAGAAAATGTATGGCTGCCCCCCCCCAACTGAATTTGCTTCTCACGGGCCTGCAAGTGATGTGTACTTTGAGTGATAGTAAAATAATAGCACAAAATCAATATTATCAAATTCTCGTATTACATGTATCTTAAGCTTTGGTAACGGAACCTATATTAAATAACTTCTTTTGGATTCGTACGGAATATGTATTGGACATGCCGCTCAGCTAGACGAACCCTTTCGTCTTAAGCCACGGTCCGGAGTAGGAGAGGATCGTGCATTTTGGCCGTAGTTTGCAACGATAGATGAACCATAGCCCTCATCTTATACCATTTTAGGATAAGAATGACTTTCTAAAGCTTGAGTATTTCTGACGTTTTGTCAGTATATACTTGTTTTTTTTTATATAAAAAAAAAGTAAATTACAAATTTGCAACAAAGTTCGTGGTGTCAAACATGCAGCTCATATTGCTTTAATGACTGAAATGGATAAATTGAAAATTAAATTTAATAAGATGAAAGATCAATTGGGATGATGGACGACCATGTAAAAACACTGCAGAAAGAAAACATCAGACGGAAGAAAACGCTAAAATTTATCGCTAAAGTAATAAATTTTTATCAGATCAGAGCCTTACACTGCAACAAACAATGATTAGAAAATAAAAGCTTTAAAAGACTGTATCAGAGAAACAGAAGGAATCAGAAGAATCGCTGAAGTCCAAAGTGGAATCAGTATCATTGGCGTTATTTTATAAACGCCTCTTGACAAGTCAATTTTTCAATTTTATACCCGGGTATATTTTTCGTTTACTTAATAAGCAACCTGATAGAGATACCTTTTGTATTTCGTTTGTATATACTGTTTTGCTGATAAAAATATCAACCACACAAATGGAGAGCGCGGTACTTTAGGAATATTTAATACAATCAAAATGAAACAAAACAAAAGTTTTTAAAGAATCGACAATTACATTATATCAAATGTTTGAGGTACTGGAGTAAACGATTATTTATGACAACTTATTAGTAACTCTTTTGTGATGCAGTTGGATGTCGTAAATAATTTTGAAATGCGAAGAGGTGGAGAGAGAGCCTTTTTGCAACAGAAATATTTTTACGTCTAATGTTTTGAATTTAATAAGTAGATGATGTTCAATATCTTCCTTAATTGTTTTATAATATGATTCGCTGATAAAATGATACAGCTCATTACTTGTTTGCATATGCATTTAATTAAGTCCTAGCCAAATACAAGAGAGAAGAAGACTTACGATGTAAATAAACCTTATCAGTCATATCAATTTGAAATGTTTTTTATCAATTTTAATTGCTATGAAAAAAATTTATAATGTCTGTCTTTTTTAATAGGATGGATTTTGAAAGGAAGGAGTATTATCAGGGAAAACTGACTGCCAAAAAGTAAGAATTGTTGTTCAGTAAAAGTGATGAAGGGGGGTCCCTACATCCCGTCTTACCAATTTCATTCAAAAATATATATTCGCTTATGTTTTGTTCACATGAAAAAAAATTCAAGGTCATTTAATTAGCTTACCAAAACAATTTGTATCAATTTGGAATTTCCCGATCTATTTTTAGATCAACGTAGAGGAAATGAATCCTTGTATTCACCTGGAACGTCCCGTGCATTTCAATACAACGTAATATTTTTCTAATATAGTTGGATATTAGCCAATCAGAGAGATGGAAATTAATCAATCAGATAATAATTCATATCATACCCCCATTTGTTTTGGGGGTATCAGGGAAATATATTTAATCATGAGACAAAATACTGACTGTATCCTTTGTTGACCAATCGGCAGGGAATGCTCACTCCTCTATGGCACCTAATACCACATCTGATGTTTTGGAGGTCAGTATTTGCTCTGCTACTATTTTGCATTGTTAAATAGATCAAAAGTACAAAGCACGATTTTTACTCCTAACTTTTACAGTTCATATCTTTATTTTGCGCATATTAGATAAGACGCTAAAAGGTCACCGAGGGAAAAATAAGGAAATTCAAGGAAGAGAAGGTATAATGGCTCCTCTTTCTCCGTTATTGGTATTGGTTTCTTTGGCAGCGATCATCGCCGCCGAGAAAGTTTCTACCACTGACGGCGATCGAATCTCCCATTTGGAAAATGTGATAAAGACTTTGCTAGAGATGCAAGAGGAGGAAAGACATGAAAATTTTCTTCAAAATAATAGGATCAGGAGCCTTGAGGAATCCATGGAAAAATATGAGGAAGAGAATAAAAAGTTAAAGACCGAAAATGAGGACCTGAAAAGTAAACTCAATAACCATGAAAGCATGGAAAAATCAGTTGGAAAAATGGACATCAATATGAAAAGACTACAAAAAGAAAACCTAGGATTGAGGAAAACCGTAAAATCTCTCGCTAAACTGATGGACGTCCGAGTTAATAAAGTCCGAGAAGAGAACATCAGATTGCATGAAGGATTTAACTCAACCGACAAATTAATAGACTCCATTAAAATTCAGTTAGGAAATCTGCAATGCAACAATCAAGAACTAAAAGATTTATGTTTAAAGAGTCTGCTGCATCAGTGAAATTAGGGAAGTCGGAAGAATTGGTGAACTTGAGCATGGAATCAAGATCGTTGCCTTCATCTCGCAAACGCCTATTAATAAGTAACATAACTTTACTGAGACGACATTGATTAATTTCTCTGGGCTTATGAAGGAATAACTGTAACTTTTGAATGTATTTGGTCTCATGATGTGATCCAGCTATTGGTTTTCGCCAAAATTTGCAAAAACGACGCAGCTATTTTGAATAAGTATTAAGAGCAAAATTAAAATTTGTGAAAGAACAAGGATGTGTCAATCAAACCCGCCGAAAATTTGGAAATTTTAATATCTTTTATATGAAATATGATTTTTAATTAATTTTTGTGTGAAATTCTATTAAAATATATAAGTCGTAATTTTATAAAGAAAAAAATAACTTCAAATCTGTGTCTAAGTACCTTAAAACTACTCGAATAACTGTTAGCAAACTAGATGCAAAGTGTTATGAATCGTGGCGATGTTTCAAACCATGTACATGTATGAAATGAAACGACAGAGTGGTTTTTAGAAACTTTTTCGATCTTGCTTTTGATGATTCAATTCTGTTAACTGTGCTCTGTAGTTACAAAACATGTTTCTTTTAAATTTGGTTATCATTCATTCCAATAAGTCAAATGGAATAAAACTACACACCTCGACAGAAAAAGGTTTTATGTTTTTACATATAAAACGTGTTTATCTTAAATCTCGTAAAATTTATATGAAGATTAGCAGATTTGTCTTTGTGTTTTTTGAAAGAACCTCGCATAATAAAACTCTGACTGAAAAAATTATATGGTTATAACCAATTGGTAAATTAAAAAAATAATGATAATTCATCAGTGACTCCCTATTCAAAAATTGAAAATAATGATTTCAAAAAAGTGTTCTAAAATAATATCAATATTTATTTTTTTATAGGAGTTCCAGCCACTCCTCAACCAAATGGCGTTGCGTTTTCTGTATATTTAAAATCCTCCATGGTGAATATAGCAAAACATGAAACAATCATGTTTGACGGCATCTTGACAAACGTTGGGAGTCATTACAACCAGCATAGTGGTGTCTTTACAGCACCTACACACTGGGTATACGTTTTTACGTGGAACATCTACACCAATCAAAACGGAGGACAAATTGACACTGAACTTGCAGTGAATTCCCAACCGATAAGCAGTTTATTTACTACTAGTGAAGGTGCAACAAATATCCAAACCACCACCGGAATTGTTGTGGCCGAAATTAATAAAGACGATATAGTCTTAGTTCGAATACACCCAACAGAAAGTCTTGCTGGACCTCTATATAGCGGTCGATCTTTTAAGTCAACTTTTAATGGATGGTTATTATTTTAAAACCGCGTGACAACAGCCACCCAGTGAAATGTTATGAAAAATACAGAATTGAAAATTAAATCTTCGTCAAATTTTCTGCATTAAGCAGAATTTAAAATTATTGAACTTTATATTGATTTCATTCCTTCTAATTATTTGTAACGTGAAGCGGTCACCCATCCAAGGGTTAAACAGGCTCGCCGTTGCTTAACTTGCCTGAAATAGAGGGAGACTCTACCGCATCACCAGAAAAGCTAGCTCACTAGCGAGGCAGTATAAGTTCCCTATATACTGTCCGCTACACTTCCCCCCGCTCACGGAAGCTTCGACCCGAAGCTTAGCATGAGTTCTCTCTGAGTGACTGGGCCTCTTCAGCTACGGCAACCAATGCCGTTCCCGGACACGAAGTCCGTACTTGGACACAAAGTCCTAGTGTTAGAGCTTCCTGAAGTAGGTAGGAACCTGACTTCAGATACGGCAACCACTGCATTCCAGAGACACGAAGTCTGTATATGGATACTAAGTCCTAGCTCTATGACTTCCTGAAGCAGGACACCAAACACCAGAGTCGCTACGCTGCCACCAATTTTGTAACATGAAGCGTCACCCATCCAAGGGTTAAACAGGCTCGCCGTTGCTTAACTTGCCTGAAATAGAGGGAAACTCTACCGCATCATCAGAAAAGCTAGCTCACTAGCGAGGCAGTATAAGTTCCCTATATACTGTCCGCTACATATTCAATAACCTGGAAGTTGCGGCAATATATGAATTTTTTTTATTTATGATTATGAACACATGGCGGTTGTGATGATTAGCAGGGGATCAACATTCTCCCTTGACAAATGATACAACCTTTGATGTTTAAGAGGTCTGTAATTCCTCTGCTTCTGATTGTAATCCTTTCTATTGACGTTTGAAATGAAATACTGTTCGTTTTCTCAATATTTCTTTTAAGTATAGTAATGTTGAATTTTTTAAATGTAAAACAAATAGTTATTTATTGATCAAAAGATCCCAAAAATCCATAAACAATTCAGACGTTCAAAGGGCATATGAAAAAGACACCTCTAAAAATTTCAAAGATGGGATCATGTGTTTAGGAGAAGGAAGCATCCCATGTCGACCGACCACGACCGCCGAGAGTCTCATGTATTGATCAGGTAGACAGAAGGATCTGTAGTCAATTCAGTTAAAAACAAAGACTTTAACATTTTTATTATATAATTTATTTATAGTCCCTATATAATCTATACAAGCGCAAACAGTTCATAACAATGCATTATGCATATTTGCTGAATTTTAAGCCCTATTCACCGGAGGGTCAATGCTCGTGCAATGACATTGTGACGTCACGATCAAAACCTAAATCAGCGTTGTAAACAATGGTTGCAACGACTGCAGTGAGCAATTGTATCCGAGCAATTGCAAATGTTAGACAACATTATCCTAGGATGATTTTAAAACATTTGAACGTCTTACAGACAGTTAGACTCGGAAAGGAAAACACGGAGGTTACAGACTGTGATCTGGACATTTTGTTTTAAATTTTCAACAATGGAAGATCGCAAATGAAAATGGTGTCATTATGCAGCCTTCGATCCCTTGTTACGAGTATCTTTATTCAAATCCCAACTATATTATAAAACAATTACGGACACCAAAAGAATCCGTAATAGTATAGTATCAAACAAGTCACCCAAACCCTTTGATAACAAGGGTCATTAAACGACAAGAATAAAATTAAGAAATGCTGACTTTACATGAGGCTGTTGTAATCCCTGTACCATCATATGATCAGTGAGTAGCCTGTGCCTGTAAAAGTTGAGCTCAGAACAAGCTCTTGAGTAACAAATAATTTGGAATATATAAACACTTAAAGCATGTTTTAGAGGAATAATCCTGTTATTTTTAAGAAAGTAGACGATGAAAAAGTTGATGTCACCTCGTTTTTCGTAAAATTTAGTTAATTTCCCTCTACCGTCCAAAGTTAGAAAAATATCCAAATATGAAACACATGTAACAAACTCTGTGGTGTCCTTTTTGTTCACTGGGATATATCGTCTACATAAGAATAAAAATGACTATTATTAATTTATAAAACATCATCGATTTATCTGAGTTTCGTATTGAAGGTCAAAGCTAGTGTTTTCTCTTTACTTGTAGAAGTTTTTGAAAAAATAATCTGCTTCATGGGAATACAGAAACAGCTCAGCTTATATTAGTGTCTATAAGAATTTTACCAGTTTGTTGAAAGACGTGGTCGCCGAAGTCTTCTTAAATGTTATTTATGGTTTTTTTTGTTTTGTCTTTTTTTTTTTATGTTTTTTTAAGTTTCTAAAAGTAACTTGATGATCAACACCTCTTCTAGAATGAACTGTAGCACAGTACGTTTGAAGTTTTTTTATTCAACATTTAATATTTGTTGCTCTATTGCTGTACTATATATAGTTTTTAAAACTTAATATACTGTGCTTTTCTCGACTTTTATCTTGCATATGTATTTATGGAATGGTTAATTCCATATCGCTTAAAGTTTTTCTAATCATAATGTTCATTTCAAATTAATCTTATTCATTCAAAACTTTATAGGAAGGATACTTATTGAGACTGCTTTTAGTTATTGAGCAATTTTAATATCGTACATGGAGCATTACTGGACATGATCGTGAATAAGGCAACAAATAGGTAGCGTAGACGAATCAGTTTAAAAATACTGGCAAAACAATATATATGATAAATGTCAGTTTATATTTGACTTAGTGATTAGGTATTTTTTACTGAAGGTTATTACTTTGAATTGTATTTGCCAAAATATTGACTCACAAAAAGACTGTTGATATCACTGTATCATCAACTTATTTGTCAATAGCTTGCGTCGTGTCAGAAATTAAAAATAAATACGTGTAGCATGCACTTGCGTGTGGAATCAATTATATAATAGGATACAAACTCGAAAGTCCATAAAACAAAATAGAATATGAGCAGAGCAAACACGGACCTTTAAAACATCAGAGGTGGGATCAGGTGCCACGGAGGAGTGAGCATCCCCTGCCGGCCGGTCGCGAAAATCGGTCGTCAGTTCAGTGTTTAAATAATGGTCTAACAATTAGTATGAAAGACGTCAGTCGGCATTTGACTCAATGATAAATTGTATTTGCTGACAAGGTCATTATATCGGCCATTGAACTTACGAAATGATGACTTTAGATGAGACTGTTGATATTTTTGTTTCATCAACTTGTTTGTAAAAAAAATTTCCTCGTTTTAGAAATTGTGTATACGTAGAGCATGTTCTTGTGTTTCGAAGAAATTGAGAGATATTAACTCCGTATGCAGGTGAAGAAGGTATACTGCTGTATCAGTAAGGGAAAATGACGATAAAGTTTGGTTGTTAGATTATAGCTAACGTCTTTTTCATGTAAAATATCCAAGTATAAAACAGATGTGTCAGACTTCGTGATATCTTTTATCTAAAGCTCATCAGGATATATCTCATCGACACAGGAATGGAATTTACCATTGTTAATTGACAATACGTCGTTGATATATCTTAATGTCGAGTTGAAGGCCACAGCAAGTGTATAAGTGTATTCTTTTTTCACGCATAGGATTTTGCATAATTCTGCTTCATATGAATACAAATGATACTATAAAGAACTATATGCGGTATATTACATATAATTGCCCCCACAAAAGTCAAATTTTGAAAAATTCTTGAAATGTGCTGAATTCAATAAATTGTATGAGAAATATAAATTTACAGAAAATATTATAGTGTCAAAGCAGTGTATACACAATTTTTGTTTTTATAACGTCACAAACTAGTCCGATTTTATATCCTTTTTCAGAAAGAGGACAAAATGGACAAAATTTCAACAATTTAAGCTTTAAAATTTATAGAGCGCAAGTTTGTTCAGGAACAATATTGACATATTTCATTGATATTATCATTCTACACATTATATCAAAATATTGATCCTGAACACACATGCGCTCGGTGACTTTTCTCAAAGTATCGACTAAATATGTACATTTTTCTGTAAAATTCATTAAAAACTGAAATCTACGTCATTTTTGTGACGTCATTACATACATATGGCGTCATTACTTATGAAAATATTCAGTGCTTTGAAGTCAGCATATACTCCCCTGTTTAAGAATTTAATCAAATATATTTCCATCAAAGTTTGATTTCGGGGGCAAATATTGGTTATTTAAGAAATAAAGTCCGCGTTTTCGTGAATGTTGCAGAATAACCTCCGAGGTCGAGAAATGTTGTTTGAAATATAAAAGCCGAGGCGTTAGCCGAGGCGTTTATATTTCAAACAACATTTCGAGACCGAGGAGGTTATTCTGCATCATTCACGACAACAAGGACTTTATTTCAATTCTACCAAGGACAATAAATACGGCAGATTGTTTCCTCTATAGAGAAACGAATTAGGTCACCATGTCTCGATTACGCTGTTCTATTTAACACCAGAGAGAAATTTTGTTGACTTACCTATATATGGAATGCAGATATTTGAGCTTTCCTTGCATTAAAAACAGTCTTGTTTAATTACAAATTTGTTCGTAATATGTATTGATCAGTTAAAATGAATATACAAAAACAAAATCATGTTCTTGTTTTACTGCTAAAATCACGTTGTTTAATGTGTAGGGAGGTCCGTGGAATAGCTCCGCTTAGCTATAAAAACCGACATTCATCAGCAACTTGATGCAATTTACAGTGTTTATACTGCAAAAGGCGACACATCGATGCGGTCTAATCAAGTATTTCATTCTACAGCCAAACATGCATTTGAATTGTTCAGATTTGATACGTGTTTCTGATCTGATAATTTTTTGATGACGTTCGTGGTCTATTGGAGAATAATGTCCCGCGACTTCCTTTGAAGATTTCAATAACCGTGGTAGAATATCGAATAAAGTTCTTTCTTTTTATTCAAATGAGATACTCAGATTTGAAACAGATGTGTCAGTTCTTGTGAATCTTTATTTCGAGTTCAAAGCGATATATCGAGTCAACTTAAGAATAAAACATGATATTTCAAAATGCAATTAAAATGTTTTCAACAATCCTAAAAGTTATTGTATGCCACAGCAAGAGACTTATTTCATGTAAATATTTTGAATTATTTGAATTTGTTTCATATGAATACGGGGCTCAACAAGGACCAATGATAATCACCCATTCTCAATATAAGGGCTCAAATGATGTCGCCTCATTTTCATTTAAAAGAAATACCACTGATGTAATTTTTAAATCAACATTATAAATAGTCATATAACAATGAATAAGAATTTATATAATTATCGATCTGAAAGGGTATTTAAGGAGTTCCAAATTCAAATATAGTAGCCTATTTGAAATGTACGTTACTGTCGCCGAGGCAAATATTATTCTGAATCCCCTCTGTGTAATATATAGTTTTGATTCTCAAGTAAAAATTTTCTGATAAGTTAAACCTTGTATCATATATATTTCTTTTCATAACAATAAATACATTTTCTTTGTGATAATAAATAATTTTCATTGTACAATGTCCCTGTCGCTTAATTCTATTTCAACCACATTACAAGCAAACACAAAGATTATACACCTGATAGTTTTGTTCTCCTTTATTTATTGATGGGCTAAATTTGAAATTTCAAAGGATTAATTACTCCTACTTAGATAATGTAACATGAAATTGAAAAACTTGAGCAACTTTTATAAATATGTTTACGGAATGAAAGACATTTTCAATCGTAGAGATAAGAAAGAAATGTACGTTACCTATATTCTTCCATTAAGAATACATATTAAGTAGAAAATATGAGACGACTCTGAATAAGCAACCCCTTGTATCCTGTAAACTGGCAAAGACGTTTTGCTTAACACAATTAAAAATTATTTTTTACATGTAAAGTGATCATTTGAAATGTACGTGACTGAAATGTACGTTACAATGAAATTCGAATTAAGTGAATCTCGCACGAATTTTCATGTATTCTAATACTTTCACACACTCGAATGTATACACAAAGGAAAGTTTCAAAGGTTGGAGGTCGGCTAAATCCCAAAACTAATGAAAAGAAACGTCTCTGCTGAGGAAAAAAATATTTTAAGGTCAATTATTATGTAATATAATTTTGATACATGGTATATATTTCTGAATAAGAAACCTGTATGATGCATTTCTTATGATATGCAGGTTCAAATAGTATCAATATATTGCGCGTCTAACGTATGCTTGTGGAAGAGAATTGATTTTTATATTTGAAATGTACGTTACGTATGGTAACGTACATTTTATGTATTTCTAACTGACAATTTTTTTTTAATTTAGTCAATGAATTACGTTTACATGAACGAAACAAAATTATCGTTACAATCCATTTGACAACTGGCCACATCTAAATGCACCCCAATCCTCGTAAATGTTTTAAACTGTTACCACATGCTAGAAAATTTATTTCTAAGTGTCTTAAATTCATCTTTGGCAACCTTTTTGCAGTTTGTTTACTTTTCATGTGCGACTTTTCGTCAATATTAATTGAATTATTGTTGATAATTTAAAACAAGGTATGCATAGGCTTATAATTGGTAAAAAAAAAAAAGAAAACAAAAAAGAAAAGAAAAAGAAACAAAACAAATAAACCCAGAACACAAGACGGTCACGTACATTTAAAATACTGAATACTCAGTTTTGTTTGAATCATTGCATTTTAGGTTACATTTTTCCAGATCTGCTAAAAAACACGTATGTTTGTGTTTTGAAAAACGATGTTGCAACATACTAAATGAAATTGTTAACAAGACTGTCGATGGATATATTCGGAATAGATTTATGTTAAGTTTCAATGGCCAAACACGAACATTTGTTAGATCATAGCAAAATACATCTGACTCTTATATTTTTTTTGTCTGTAACCTTGAACACAGTTAGAAGTAACTAGGCTACGACCGATGTCAATTTCAGCGAAACAGCACAAAAGAATGGTTATGAACTGAGGTGGAGGGAACTCCCCAATAATATGTGAAATGAACGTTACCGAAGTGACGTGACATTCTTGTAGTTGATGACAATAACCTCGTTTGTTACATTATGATTTCTTATATTACTGCATTAAAACGCTTCATTGATATGATTTTTATGTCAAAAATTGCTTTTTTTTCAATATTTTCTTATTACTAATTTACATATTATTACAAGCTTGAAATGTACGTTACCTACTCATATTCTGAGGCAATCGTGTCTTTATAGTGGTGATTGTGACATATAACACAATGTGATTACATAGAGAATCTTTTTTGGAATAAACTGAAACAAAACGATGAATTTTTAGATGAATTTTAGATGAATTTTAAGCTTTTTATTAAACAGAAATATATCTTGAAATGTACGTTACATTTACATAGTTTTCTAAATCGGCATGGATATATGTTAAAAAAGACAGTAACTTCAAAATAGAATTTTACTACATGTACATGTTAGGTTCCAGTATCTATTAAAAATGACAAGATTCCAAACTGATCGCTCTTAACAAAACAGAGAGAAGAATTTAAAGCATATATTTAAAAAATGTTTTTACACATCTGGATCAAAAAGTAACCTTTGTTTTTGGAAGGAAAAATCAAACGCACGTTTGTTTGCCGAGAAAATATGTTGCTGACAGAGTTGGTAGGATGTGCTGGTGTTAAGATGAGATATTCCAATTGTGATTTTAATGACTACATTTTTTTGGACATATTTTTTTGGACATTGAAGAAAGAGTAACGTACATTTCAAGCTACATTTCTGAATAAAATTACCCTCTACTTTATCGTCTTGTCATTATTTCATGTATTATAATTTGATGAAAAAAATCTGGAAACAAAATCTTCAGATACTTTCTTTCAAAGGTAATTGATAGAAAAATTGTTATCTTGAACTTCATTTTTTAAAAAATCAGAGAGGCATTTGTGCCCTTATATTGAGAATGGGTGTAATTCCTTATGGTGAAGCTAACAGTGGCCGTTGAAAACAAATCTATAGACCGGGTTTCAAACATGGAACCCCAGAAATTCTAAAGGTGCGATCACAAGGAGGAATGTAAATCATCTGTTGACCGGTCACATCCGACGCGAGCCCTGTGTATTGCTCCTGTAAATTGAACTTTCCGTTGTAAAATCCAGTTTTAAAAAACAGGCTTAGCAATTGGTACTAAACACATCAGCAAAGTATGACAAAATGACATTACATTTCATGGAGTCGGTCGTGAAATGTCTAAGGAATTTGCAAAATGCTGACTCTACAAGAGCATGTTAAAATCACAGTAACCTCAATTTATCTGTCAGCAGCCTGCTTCGGTTTTCAAGTTGATCTTTTTTTGAACTCTGAAAAGCATTAAATGTACTATTAGAATATTGATTTCTCTGTCAAAATGCGAGTACGTGTGTATGTTTAATATTTATCTATAAGAAATAAATAATTTCTTGCAAGCTACAAATTATAAAGGCAAATCGATAAACGCAAAAAAAAAAAATATTTCGTCTGTGTCATTCATTCAAATCTTCGAAAGGCAAAAAAATATATTAATTAAAGTAAATTAATGTTTGTCCCTGGTTTGGATTAAATAAACAGTACACTTGTGGCATATTTATTCCCTCGGTAGCAGTAGTTCTAGTAATAAACTGACTTTAGTAGACGTGATTACTTTTGTGAAAGACAAGCGGGGTATATGTTTATCTCTGACTTGGAATTTTTCATCTAGTTATATATTTATGACTCTTGATTTCATTTTATACATGGAAGGACATATGTTTATTCACATCTGTTCATATGTGTAGAACTATTATATGTGTATACAGACAGCAGGGCATATGTTTATCTCTGCTGACTTAATTGTACAATTATTTTTTAATTTGACAGGTATAACTGCACTTTGCCCCTTTGTATTGCTTCTTTTTTCTTGGGGTCTGAACTTGATTAAATTCAATTTAAAGTATAAATCTAATCATGTTCATAGCGGTTTCAGACCACAAGAATGTTTGATATATTATGTAATCAATTACGTCATATATTATGTAATCACGATTTACATATTAATCATATTCATAATTCGTTTTCACTCTGTTGTGAATTTTTCATACGAACAATAAGTTGTTTATTAATAATTTTATGGATTTCACGATCAATTAATTATACATAATTAATTACAAATATTTTCTATAATGAAAGTCACATTAGTGGCAAAGTGCAACATACCTAAATGTCTTGTTGTTTATGAGAATGGGGAGTGAGGCGGTGGCTTGAAACTCTGCGATAGTACAATAACGGTGACTTGGGTTCTCGGCAGTACAAGAAAATGTTAATGAGCGAGAAGTTCCACATTTTAGTTATTAGGTCAAAATGAATTTGCATTGGGAATTGTACATAAAATAGATTAATTAAAGTAGCCTGAAAAGTGTGCAGCCAGAAAACTATTTTGTGGAGAATTATTTATAGAACTTTATCAGACTTAACTATGATATTAATTTTCGCTATTAACATACAGCAAACAATATTCTAAACAATATTAATAAAATCCCTCCACGAAGAAAGTTTAAAAGTCTAAACTCCAGAATTAAGATGATGTACTTCTTTTGATCTGTTCATTTCTATTTATAAGAAGTGATAATTTACGACAAAATTATTAGAGCAAACCAGGAAGACAATTTCTAGGTCTAAACTCCAGAAGATGAACACTTCTCACGAGAAGCCGTGTGTAAGAGATGTAAACGAAGTTTCTCCACTAATAAAACAAAATGTTTATAAGAACAACATTTCTTGTTTTTGTCCTTCTACCTGTCGTATACTCACAATATATTCAAGTGTACTGAGAGTGTAAACTGGACTACGATGATCTTCAAAAACTGGTGCAAAAACAGAACAAGATATTTGACAGAGACATACAAAAACTCAAGCAGGAAGTGGAAAATCTCAGGAGAGACAACATGGAGCTCAGGCATTTAATTAACAAAACTGGGTGTGATGGAGAGTCCACATCAGGTATGTAAAATATGTGCCCTTAAAGTAAATTTTAGTCGTAATTAAATGCAATATGTTCATTGGTATTCTCCCTTTCTGATATTTCACCACTAGCTATTTGTACCTTTCCTACCTCTTTAGTTTAATATTGTTCAAAATTAATTTAACAATAAATTTTTTTTTTATTTTCTCAAGGTTCGGTAAGAGGTACAATGTTTATTGGTTTTACCTTAGCACTAACTTCGCAGAATTTTGCACACAAAGGAAGCATATTAAAATTTGAAGAAATCATAACAGATTACAGCGCAAAATTTAATGACCGTGGAGAATTTCTCTGCGGCTTAAATGGCACATATGCATTTTTCCTTCATTTAGTAACTAGATCATCAAACGCTAATGGGGCATGGATTTATAAAAACAATAGTCCAATGACATTGGTTTGGCAAGGGGGTCCAAGAGGGACCCCTGGTGATGCGTCAGGGTCAACATCAATTGTCGTTGATTTATACAATGGCGATACAATGTCTATTAGATCTTACAAGGACAATTTAACAGTCACTGATAAGACTGTATGGTCCGGTCATCTCTTATCCAAATTACCAAATGACAACCCTGTATTGGTAACAACATTAGAAAATCCTGTTGCCGGTAAAGATGTTACCATTCGTGGACGAGATATTTTGGTCAACTTAAGACATGCTAATTTCTCGATGGCAAAAGATAATTTCTTGTGTACCAAAGCAGGTTTATATAAAGTTGATATACACTCTATTATGAAGTCTTCTGTTTACAATAGTGTAGAGTTATTCTACAATGGAAAAGGTCTCGACAAAAACCTCTATAGATCGGTCACTTGGAACTCCCAAATTGATTACAGTTCCTCTTCTACAGCTGCCGTACTGAGTCTCTCTTCCTTAGACACGCTTTCGTTGAAGATGAGGCTTCAGAATGACAGAACCCTAAGCTCATCATCGATATTTGCCGTGTATTTTTTGAAAAACAAAGCTGGCAAGGCCGACTTTTTTTGTAAAAGTTTGGAAACCATAGGGACTTACCTGACTTGTCCAAAGTCACTTAATATTTTTAGTCCCACCGGGTTGTTTAGCATAAAATCAAAGGGATTTTACTACTTCGGAATACATTTAGTTTCCGCAACACGTGATACTGGAGTCCGAATTTACAAAAACGAAGCACCCATGACAACGGCTTGGCTTGGAGCTGAATGGGGTACATGGATGACAGCGTCTACGTCGATCGTTGTTGATATGGATCTCGGGGATCACATCACATTTAGAAAAATTACTAGTGGACTAAATGTGGACCATGCTTCTATAATCACCGGCTATAAAATCGACATCTAGTGTAGCGATTGTTTAAAAGAGATAACAATTTGAAAATTCTTCAATTTAAATGTAGTTTTTTTTAAAAAAAAGATACTTATACAAAGAATGGTCGATGCGCATATTGAACATAATTGATAAAGGATCACATGAAATTTACATGTAAGGTGATGTTATACCCCGGTATATATCCTGCATGCATGTATGAAAAAATTAATTGTATGGTTCCTGTGTATGTACTTTACTTAATTATAAATCTTTGTAGTAAAAGCCGTGTTTCGTATTATTCTTTACAAGATAAATTATTAGGTTGAAATGTAGACAAATTGTCTCGTTCGGACTCTAAGCTATAAACCCTGCTTGAATATATCCTCTGAATGTGTTTTCGGATAAATGTTTTGCAAATATTTAAAAATTTCAACAAATCCAAAGCTTAAAATCTTGAAATTTATAACAGTAACAAAAATAAAAGAAATGTCAAAAGAACATTAAAGAATTTTACACTAACTTAAATTTCCGAGCAAGACTTTATATATTAAACTTATTGTATTTATTAAATGTATTTGAATATGTACAAAAGTCAAGAATTTCTCCTGTAATGATTTACAAAACATTTATAACAAATACATCAATTTCAATTATAAATATATTTTGTGTGGATTTTTATCAACATTGCCTCTATCATGGGAAAGATACATATAAGACGCGAAAAGATCTTAATCAGAAATGTAGTTTTATCATGTGGTTGTACTTTAATTCAAATAACAAACTACTTAAGTAGTAAATGATGTCTCTCAAACTAATACGAAAAAAAATTGACTGCAAATTGAATGTTTCTATAATACGCTAAGTACGTTTTCAAGAGTAGATGTTCACGTCTGACAAAGTAACAACCCATTTCTCTAAGTGCTCTTGAAACTCTTTATATTGTTCTCTAGTATGAATGTTGTTCTAACTATAAAGGTCCTAAATAAATGCTATAGTCTTCTTAACAATAACCAACTTTCGAATTATTTAATATTATATTTTGAATAATCCCATGGTTTTGTAAAAACATAAAAGGTGAAAAAATGCACACTGTTAAACGAATGCACACTAATAAACGATATACGGGCTAGATTTTGTATATGAAAGCTGTGCGGCTCAGATTGATGAAAATGTATTTTTTTTTATCACACATAAATTATCATGTATATGCAGTGATTTTATAGATAATAATTAAACATGCTTACGCTATTTATAACAATTTTATTAATTTGTTTTTTCTATTATCATCATTCCAGTCTAAAATTCATGTTTATTACATTTTGAAAAGAGAAATATTTGATTTTTTTTAAAAATAAAATTGATATTTGTTTTCATTGTGAAAAAAATACTAAAGAGATATTCCGTCATAGAGTAAAGAGATATCAAAGTAAGTAGAAAATAATTTTTTGACAGTCATAAGATAGAAATTGTAGCTAAACAATGTATGTTCATGAAGACTAATGTCATCCTGAACATGTTAATAAAATCCATTTTACAATACGTTTCTTACCAAGAATTTCTAATTATAAACTATGACGTCTCTACTGTTCGTAGGCACTCATCTAAGGCCTCACAGCCTATGACAATTTGTTTAGAAAAGACAAAGGGAAACCAAAGAAAATATCATTAACCCAAAATATTACTGTTTTGTATTCAGATATAGAAATTGACTTTGATTTATTTTATTATGATAGAGAGCGACTGGCTTTGCGGGGTTGGGGGTTGGGTGAGGAGAGGGAGGCAAACAGAGGGTATTATTTGAATCAGCACCTTCTACATGTACGACAAGGGGTCTCAGCTTCCGAAGGACAGGTCTCTACATCACACAGTTTGATTCGAACCAGCAAATTAAGAAAAGGATCAACATTTTACTCTGTGACTCTTAGAGCAAATGCCTTAACCACTGCACAACGCAGGCTACTTAATGTTTTCTTCAAGTATGTCATAAGACTTCAATTGTAATAAATGGTTCTGAAGTTAAATTTATGACCATTTTTCTCAAAGGACAGATAGACACAGGCCTTATGATTGAATCTCTGTGAATGCAGTAAAGACATCTTCATAGGGAACGAAAAATCAAAATATTTTTAATTTATTAGGCATCTTTCATTTATTGTGTCAAAATAATAACCATCCATTAAAGGCAAATTTAAAAGATGGATGACTATAAATATTTCCAGAATGTTTTTCTTTCGGGCGTGTTCGAACTAAGACTATATCACCGTTATTTATTACCACAACAACGATACCCGTTGCTGTTCGAATTTCATTTGCACCTTCACCGGAAGTGAACATGCCACCTATCGGATTGGAATTAACTGCTATTACAGAGAAGACGTGTCGTATGAGTGAGCTACAGTATAGATTTCAGGTAACCACGTATACCATGTGAAAGCGCAGTGAAGGCTGCCGTGTGTGGACTGAAATGACCCACGGTGTTCGTCAAATAGAATTGTCTGATGTTCTGTTATATGCGTTTCGTACGTTTTTAAATAAACATAGAACGCCACACCATTGAGTTGATTAGTAGTAGGAATTCCTGTAAAATACAAATAACTATGCCAATATTTTTATTACATGATAAAAAATCATTTAGAATATCTTCCTGTAATGCAAGTAAAGTATAGAAAATATTAAAAAGTAGGCATAATAAACTCCAAGGTCAAGGTCAAAAGGTCAAGGTTTTTATCATCCAATGAAAGGTATTGCCAAAAAACTACATATTTGAAGTATGAGAGTACTAGTATCTACCGTTTAAAAGTTATGGCCAAAGTAAAAATTTGGCATTTTTGTGTAAAATGGGACAAACTCCACGGTAAAGGTCAAAAGGTCAAATTTAGTGGTACCCAAAGTAAGGTCTTGTCACAAGGAATATACATATTAAATATGAAAGTCATAGCTCCAATAAATGAAAAGTTATGAAAAAGGTTAAGGTTTTTGCAGACAAACAAACCGCCAGATAGACAGACGGACATACAGACGAACACGATAAAACTATATACCCCCGAATCTTCGATTAAGGGGACATAAAAAGACATGGTCTTCAATTAACTTTTCATATTATGATACATTATAAAGAAGACGTTACAACAATGAAAATGTTTGTTCTGATTTTCATATTAAATTCTCTGAAAAGTATACTCAGAACAGTTTTGTTTACTGAGTAAAAGGGTGGAGTAAAACAAGAATTAAGGTAGAACCTATGTCGGAAAAGTCTTTGTCACAAGATTTTCAAACTTTTCAAAATGATAAATTAGTACTTGCTTATCAATCAGTTAAGATATCATTATATGTTTCCTTGTTTTTAATCTAGAACAGGCTGTGAAACTTGGTATGGCATTTACATACTGCGACATTTTCAAATTGTTTTAGGGGTACTTGTCATAAAGGGAATATGAAAAATCACAAAAATACTTCTTCAAACATCGTCGTTTATAAACTTTTTTAACTGAATAATATTAAACAATATTTTATCAAGAAGAATTTGTTTTTTATTCAATATGTTCAATTAACATAAAAGATAAGTCCATCATTAAAAAAATAGTCAAATGAACTCTATTATTTTTAGTCAATTATGCACCCTATATTTGTAAATATTTTTTAGAAGTCTATGTCACAATGTTTTCAATCTTCAATATGATGAAGAACATAGCCAAATGATTACAAAAAATGATTAAAATATATACTTTTCCCCTCTACATGCTCTAACTAATGAAAGATAAGCTATTTACCGATACTCATATTCTTGACCTTTTTGCACTTACAAGGGATTTACTAATTAAATGACTGTTTGGGGTTACTTTCAGATTAAATATTTATTAGAAATTGAACTTTTACTTTAAAAAGATCATATTTAATAGAAAAATTGTAATTAAACACCAAGAATATGAATATGTAACAAATAATTGTTAAAAGGAATGCACATCATTTCATTATAGATATCACAAAAATGTACACACGATCAAAAGATCTACAACACGTACATCTTTGACTTAGACACATTTCATCAAGATATTACACTATATAGCTGGTAACTAAAGATTTCTTACGATTTATGCATTCCTTCAAAATGGTTACATAACATTCAAATTATTACGAAAGTTGTATGTACATTGTAATTTCATTACACTAGATAGTCTTGGGTTTGTCAACTTCAGGTCTAGATCTAGTAAATAAAAGGTGCCTACATATTTTCTCTTATTCCAGAAATATTTTGCCATTAAGCATTATAAACCAAAAAATATATGAATTGAATTAAGATTATGTTGACATGATTGAATTCTGTGAATTTAAAATTGCAGTATTTTCTACCATTTTTATTGAAGCTGTCAAGTACGGGAAAAAGTGGTATTGAATTAATTATGACGTCCTAATTTGGTTAGCACAGGTTTATCACATTAACCAGTTATGATGTCATACGAAGTAGGTTCTACGTTAAAAGAAATGTAATGAATACTGTGTGCTAAATCAAAAGTTTATGTCTACATGTATAGTTATTCCCATTCGCTTGAAAAGCAGGAGGGTATATAGTAATCGTTAATTCCATCCGTCTGTACGTCCGTCCGTCTGTTACGCTTTGGGGTACCCATCTCTTATCCGCAACTCCTCTTAAACCACTGAGTGAAATTTTATGAAACTTTCACAGAATCTTTATAACATATTGCCATTTTGCACCTTCTATTTTATTTTTGGATCCGACACATATTTTGGGTTTTCTGGCCACAGCAAAACATGGACTTTTTTTTCATTATAATCATATGGGAGGCGGGGGGTATCATTTAGTGAGCTCATTGCTCACAGTACCTCTAGTTTTTGCATTAGAATTACTGTGTATTTTACACTAGCACATAGCTTTACAGAGTATATTTTTAGGTCTTACACTTACCCCACGCCCTTTCTTATTTAGAAGGAAGTCAATATTGAACAAAAGCAAAAAAAAAACACCTTACCTTTATTTTTCTATAAGAAGGAATTAAAAATAAGCTAAATATAATCTACTACTCTACTAATTTTTAACTGTTACTTTGCCACAGTACTTTTAAGTATACCTCCACCAACATTTAAAGTATGCTTTAATCATAGCGAAGTAAATTATGATATGATAGTACTTGTGTAAAGGCTTAAATTCATTTCAATATTTTATCTAGAGCCTCTTTCAGAATCATTGAAAGGTATAGAGTTTTATTTATATTTTTGCTTTTCATTTATTTTTATTTATTTATTTTTTTTTTTTTGATTTATCGTAATGTTCTTTTTTTTGGGGGGGGGGATAAAAATTTCCTCCTTTTTCATTGTCAAATAGGATTTGCCAAACTTACACAAACTAAAAGTTGAAATGACGGAAATTTTAATTTTTCCTATTAAAGAGTATTTAAACCTGATTTGTGCATGGTTTGATTTCTAAAAACTAGAGGTATTGTGAGCGATGAGCTCACTAAATGATACCCCCCGCCTCCCCTATGGTTATAAGTGGTGAAAAAGTCCATGTTTTCCTGTGACCGGGAAACCCAAAATATGTGTCGGATCAAAAAGTAAAATAGGAGGTGCACAATGGCAATATGTAATAAAGATTCAGTGAAAGTTTCATCAAATTTCATTCAGTGGTATGAGAGGAGTTACGGATAAGAGATGGGTACCCCAAAGCGTAACAGACGGAAGTACAGACAGACGGACGGACGGAATTAACGATTACTATATACCCTCCCGCTTTTCAAGCGGGGGGTATAACACGTGGAATATCATTCTTTAAGCAAACTCTATAAGGAGGAATATTAAAAAGAAAGAAGAAGGTATGGTTTCCATACAAATTTTGCCCTGTGATTTTCTGAAAAATGAAACTGGTGTAAAAGTTGAAAACTCATGCTTTTTAAATAATTGAAATTCAATGCAAAAAAAATACACAAATCATTTTTCTCACATGTGTTTTTCAATGCTAATTATGACGCCATAAACATGTGCATTTTCCCGTATTTTCTTAAAAAGTTGCAGAAGACACCAATTTTCAATGGAATTTTCTTTCGGATAACATTGTCAACAGGCATCGCCCAAAAAGATCTTGAGATATGTGATTCATTATTGAATTTTGCACAAAATATAAAAAAAATTAACGTGGGCGACGGTTGTGGACACTGTTTTCTAAAGGAAAATTACCTTTGAAATGTGCCATTTTGAGGCTTTTTCTGTTGAAAATAGAGAAATGCTTCACATTTATGACGTAATATTTGCAGAATGGTAAATCTTCATGTCATATTCTTTCCTGACTTATCAGAGTTATTTATTTAACTAATATTTAAGCCAGTTTCAAACATTTTTTATATCATTGCATTTTTGGGGCGCAATAAAGCTAAAACCATACCTTCTTCTTTATTTACTTGACAATTAAAGAATCTCTTTTCAAACACAATTTAAGCATTGAAAAACTACGTGAATCTCTCAATTATTTCATACGACTTTTTGTATTTTTCTGGTCACAGAAAATGCAAAAATTAGTTTCGCTATAAAAAAGATCTCAAGGAGTGTATATTTTGTATCACTTTAAAGGGGGTCATTTTTCAATGGGGGTCATTATTTTATAGGACTAACATATAAAATAATGACCCCCTAGGACCCTTTTTCTACAAAAAATGATTTTTTTCTACAGGTGGGGGTCATTTTTTGTCGTTGAAAAATGACTCCCCGGTCATTATTCGATGGGGGTCATTTTTCGTCTTTACACCGGCTTAGCTTCTTTCGTTTTTCCAGGCTTCCTAGATTTGAGACGACTTTTTTGTTCTTTAAAGTTTTTAATATATTTGCGTGAGCTAAGGGGTTTCTTGAAATTCAAAATTTTCTTTCTCAATTTTTTCACAAGGATATCTATTTCAAAAACTGATATTTCCAATTTATTTAGTCTACGTTTTAATTCAGTGTCCTCGGTTAATTGCTTCTTATTCTCTTCTTCATATATTGCCAAAGTCTCCTCGAGTTTCCAGATTTGTTTATTCTGAAGAGCATTTTCGTTTCTGTTTTTGTCTTGCGTGTCCAAAATTTTCTTCCATACTTCTTCTAGTGGAGTTGTCCTGTCACTGTCTGTGAAAGAAACTTCTTTTCTTGAGATAATCACTGGCAAGTACAGTAACAGCAACAAAAATGTCGCCATTATACTATTTGTTCTTCCCTTTATAACCTTAAAATATGTTATCTCTCATGCACCGGAGTGACATAAGACAACAAATATACAGTACATCGACAAGAACTACTGGAAGGAATAATTATTATATATCTAAATGTACAATTCTGCATTCATTTATACAAATTCATCTAATTAAGTTACATTGCTTTTACATTCTGCATTTCCCGCTACCTTGAAATTATATTGATTAATGATTTTAAAAGAAATATAATAGTTGATGCCTTAAAAACTACCTCAAAGAGCGTATTGATATGAAGGCTTATCCTATTGATATTTACTGTATACAGGGAAATTTTCGCCCCTGTTTTATTTTCGCCCCTTTCGCCCTACCCCCATTTGGGCGAATTTAAAACGGGGCGAATTTAAATATTACAGTAGTATTTCTTAAACAAAACTATGACAGGGCGAATTTAAAACGGGGCAAAAATGTTTGCAAGTGTGAAAGGACGAAAATAAGACGGGGCGAAAATAACCCTGTATACAGTATATTGCTTTGGGACGTTCAACAACATATAAACATACAATCAAACCTATATTGTTTGTTTGTTTTGTTATTTTTTTCCTCTAGCAATATGATGATCACCAAATTTCTTGATACAGTCTAACTAATGATGAAAAAGACAAAACTTTTACCGAAAATAATTACTTCGTAAATTAACAATTTTGCATTACTCACTATGCAAATTTGTTAATGTACGAAGCTGACATTTTCACCTAAATGTTGTCTTTGTATGTCTTTGAAAAGAGGAAAATATATGGACAAAATTAAACATTTGAATGTGATATAAATACATGTAACAGCACTTTATACAGCAACCATGTTTAGTCTACATTGTATTTGAACAACAACGGATAATTCGTAAGACTATTTATGTATATTTTGTCAGCTTCCATTGTCAAAGTATATTTTTTCTCTTGTAACATACATAATTTTGTAATTATGCATGTAGTTAGCGTCTTCATCCAATCTGATTGTGTAATAGATGACACTTCAAAGGTCATAATTTAGAAGAAAGAAAAATTAATGTTTAATGGCGCCACTCACGTTCCTACAGTTGAAAATTGATGGCAATGCTAACAAGAATATAAGCTTAAACATTACTAGATATGCAAGACAAGGACAAAGATATGTGCTTCGGAATGACAAAATTAGAAAACTCTGTTAGATTTTTATTTTTTCAAAGTAAAATCTGTTCTTAGTTTTTGTAGGCCTATCTGTCAACACACTCAAAAAGAAAAACTAATATGATTTTTAGCGAGCTTTATCATGTTTATATCCTTTCGGACAATTCTTTAAAAAAAATCCTCCAAGTTTTGAATTTTTTGATTTTGATTATTTTTTTTTATTTACGCAAGGCCTTCTAGGACAACATCTCTGTTTTAAACTGATGATAAGGTTTCAAATAGCACCCTCTCCCTCTTCAAAATAAAAGGAAATGGAATCTTGAGGACTCTTTGGCAAGAGACGAGGAAAAGAATAAGAAGTTAAAGACCGAAAATAAGGATCTGGAAAGTAAACTCAATCAGACGGAAATATCAGTTGGGAATATAGACGCCCATGTGAAGAGACTACAAAAAGAAACCCCCAAATTGATAAAAATAGTTAAATCTCATGCTAGAATCTTCCTTTGTAACAAACAAGGACTTGGAAATTCTATGTAGCTTGAAAAGTCGGTATCTGTGACAGTGGAAAAATTGACTGGGTCTTAAGTGGATTCAAAATCATTGGCTTCATCTTCCAAACGGCTATTGACTGGTATTTATTTTAATTTTCTAAGGAAGTATATATAATTTAAAATACTTTAAATTCACTTGATATATACAGGTATTATATAAATAGAAATCCGTTTATATCAATATATATTTTTGTGACTAAACTTAATCAGTTTTAAACAATAGAACAATACTTGTATATTAGTATTCTAATATTTTTAATTAAATTTCTATTTAAAATTCAAAACATTATCAAGCACACAAATTAAATAAAGAGCTGTGAAAATACGAAATATCTTTTTAAATAAACATAAATAAAATATAATAAATATATGTTATTATGATTTTGCATCAACATGCTATCAAATGTACTGGCATGGAGAATACAAATACTTATGACTATTTATTACTGACTCTTTTATGATAGAGATTGGACGTCAAGAAAAGATATTTAATGCCTTTTCCAATAACTCATAATGATGATTGCATTTTCTGTCTATTTAAAACCGCAAACGGCACATATAACTGAACATCAAACAATCCTTTTTGACGGCATTTTGACAAATATTTGGGGTTATTACAGTCTACACACAGTGGCCTTTACTGCACCCTTACTTGGGGTATACAATTTTACATGGAACCTTTACTGTGATGCAAACGGAGGACTGTATTCTCTGAAATTGCAGTAAATTCCTATCAGACAGGTACATGTAGCATGTTTACTGTCAGTAAAAGTGTACCAAATATCCAAACAACCACTGGAATCGTCATTGCTGAAATAAATAAGGGAGATATTGTACTGGTAGCAGAGTGGTAATAGTAGTCAATGAGTTTGAAACTGATATTTTAAAAACATATTTTCAACTAAAACTGAGCAGTTCTGATTTTCAGAAATACACAGGTCCAAGTAATGCAATCAGACTCATAAAATAATATCGAACACATCCATTTTTTTTTTCAAGTGCCAAATATGATTTTGAAAATGTTATCTTAAACTTATCAAAAGGACCTCGGTTAAAAAATCAAACTTTGAAGATAATAAATCTTTTGGGAAATATAAACATTCAAAGGACACAATGAGTCAAAATCATGTCTTTCTTTTAAGATATCTTTATCATACAGAAAAAGATTCTGAAAATTATGAGTATATAGCTAAGATATGACAATTAAACTGCAAGAAAAAACTGCACTATGTAACGTGCCGAAAATAAAAAAAGAAAAAAAAATAGAAATTTGAGGTTCTGAAACCTGTAGTTTTCTGAAACCTAAAAGTTTAAGGAATTGAACAAATTTAACACGGGTCATGCAAAAATTCGACATTTGTTAATTTCCCGTTTGTGCGTCACAGTGTCGCTTTCAGGGTTGTTAAAAATTAACAGACCTGTAATGAATATTATGCTTTTTTCTGTGAGTGGCCTTGAACCTGTCAGAATGACCATGTACCAAGGTCATGATTATAGCAAACCCAAATGGCATTAGAAATAATCTTCGTACAAAGTATAACCAATACAAGATATTAATATATTTTCTGCCAGTTACCCTGAACCTACCGGAATAATGTTGTGTTGACACACCATCGGGCCATATAAGGGATAAATGGGGGAATATATAAGGGAACCCCAATCCTAGTTTGAACTTCCAATGATTCTCTGTTAAAGATATGGCCCAAGCCATGTCTAATTTTTTTTATTTGTCCTCTCCAAACCTACTGAATAAAAATGGCCGGACTCAAAACGTCTTTTTACATTCCATTACAAGGTATTTTTCCCTCTTATCCAGTCATCACTTATGTTGAAATCTCTTGACAAAAGGTTTTCCCATCGTACCTAACGACCCAGTTATTTTACCCCTAGTCGGGTTAGGACAGCAATCATTTTTTAAAGATGGCCCAAAACTTAAGTGTTTCATTTTTCAGTGACCTTGAACTTGCCACCTTTGATCAAGGTCAACACACATTCTCAGATCTTAAGCAATCGTTGTACCTAGTATGGACTCAAAGTCCCGAAAAGAATTATACATATTTTAACCGATTGATGTACTTGCCGGAGTGACCTTGGATGAAGGTTAAGATACACTCTTGCCCTATTAAAAAGTCAGAGTCTTAGCCTCTTAGCCCAGACTAGAAGTTATGAACAGAACTAGAACATTAAAATTTCTGTCAGTGACCTTGAATTTTCAGAAATGACCATGGGTCACTGTCGTGACATATATTTCGGACAGTATGTAATCATTTTGTCTAGTACGAAATTTACTTCCAATGTTTTAATTCTATATAACAAATGTATAACCTGGACAAGATTGCACGGACAGACGGACGGACAAACGCGACAATTTATATATACCTCATTTGTTTGCGGGATATTAAGGAAAATTACTTTAAAAAAAACCATGAGACAAAAGTCTGACTGTATCCTTTGTTTAATGGTCGGCAGGTGATGCTCAATCCTTTATGGCACCTGATCCCATATTTGATATTTTGGAGGTCAGTGTTTGCTATGCTACTATTTTGTATTAATAAATAGATCGAAAGTACATTGCTCGATTTTTACTCCAAATTTTTACAGTTCATATCTTTATTTTGCGCACATATATTGGATAAGACGTTAAAGGGTCACCAAGGGAAAATAAGGACATTCAACGAAGAGAAAGGTGTAATGGCGCCTCTTTCTTCGCTACTGCTATTGGTTTCTTTGACCACGATCGTCGCAGCAAAGGAAGTATTTACCACAGACGGTGATCGAATCTCCCATTCAGAGGATGTTATTAAGACATTGCAAGAGATGCAAGAACAGGAAAGACTGGAAAATGCTCGTCAAAATAAAAGGATATGGAATCTTGAGGAATCTATCGCAAGAAACGAGGAAGAGAATAAGAAGTTAAAGACCAAAAATAATGAACTCAAAAGTAAACTCAATCAGATGGAAATATCAGTTGGGAAGATGGACGCCCATGTGAAGAGACTGCAAAAAGAAAACCTCAAATTGATTAAAACAGTTAAATCTCATGCTAAAATTATAAACAATATTCATTTTAGAATCTTGATTTGTAACAAACAAGGACTAGAAAATTCTAGGAAGCTTGAAAATTTGGTACCTGTGACTGGTGAAGAAGTGACTGAGTCTAAAGTGCAATCAAATTCGTTGCCTTCATCTTCCAAACGGCTATTGACTGGTAATATTTTTTCAGAGAAGTATATATATTTTAGAATACTTTAAAATTCATTTGATATATATGTATATAAATAGAAATCCGTTTATATCAATATATATTTATGTGACTAAAATTTATTAGTTTTTTCACAAAAGAACAATACTTTAAAAGTAGTAATTTAATATTTTTAATTCAATTTTTATTAAAAATACAAAACATTATCAAGCACACAAATTAAATAAAGAGCTGTGAAAATAGGAAACATCTTTTCAAAGAAACACAAATAAAATATAATTAACATACGAGGGTCATTCAAAAAGTTTGTCGACTTCTGTCCTAACTTTTTTATTTAACGTCATATTATATCCAAATTTGTTACAAATTTTTTTAACAACAGATTCAAATAATTTGAGTAAAAAATTGGAACGTATCTTCATATTTATTAAAATTAACAAGGATTTAGAACAGCAAAAAAGGGATCACGGAGCACCGTCAAAATTGAGTAATTTACTAACTTTCACTTTATAGTATTTATAGCAATACTTCTAATAAATGGAGCTGAAACGAAATAAAATTTACATGTTCGAATTAGGTATTGCTGTATTAATTAAAATGAAATCAGGTTATGTAATATGTCGCTCCATTTTAAAGATATCAGTATCTAAATACATATGGACTTGATTAAAATAAGCCAAAAACCATAACGTTAGAGGACGTCACGGAGCAGCAAGTATCAATAAACTTGTACTTTACATTTGGGAAACTTCTTCTACAAGCTAAAAAAATCGGTATAAACCAGGATCTGTATGAAAAATAATCTGTGTATTTGTATTAAATGGAAAATACAATTTTTGAGTGGTGGCGAGTTTGAATCTGACGATGGATTGTCTGCAAAGAAACAGGTTAAAGTTAAAAATATTGTCGAAAGAGTTAGGAACGTCACTGAACGTAATGTGTGCTTCACTGTTGCAGAATTAATAGAGTTACATGGTAAATTAAAGAATTTGAAAACAATGACATTCTTATTCAAGCTATATTTGTACAATTGTTCGCAAACTAGGTGTTAAGTGTTATGGATATGTTTTTTGAATGGAGAAGACGCTACAAACCGTGTTTGAAATTAAGAAAATTACTATAATTTTGACAAACTTTCTCAACGTTGTCTTTGACGCTACAATGTTGGTTAACCGTGCTCCGTGGTAACAAAACATGTTGGTTTAAATTTTGGCTAACATGAGTTCTATTTAATCAAATGGAATGAAACTTCACAGTTCAAGAATTAAATGTTTATGTTTACGAAAATGTGTTAACCTATAATCTTGTAATGATTATATGACGATGAGAAGCATTGTTTATGTATTTTTTGAATGACCCTCGTATGTTATTATTATTTTGCATCAACATGCTATCAAATGTACTGGGATGGAGAATACAAACATTTATGACTATTTATTACTGATTCTTCTATGATAAAGATTGGACGTCATGAAAAGAAATTTAATGTCTTTTCCGGTAACTCATAATAATGATTGCATTTTATAGGTATACCTTCAACTCCTCAACCTAATGGTGTTGCGTTTTCTGTCTATTTAAAACCGCAAACGACACATATAACTGAACATCAAACAATCCTATTTGACGGCATCTTGACAAACGTTGGGGATTATTACAATCAACACACAGGGGCCTTTACTGCACCCTTACATGGGGTATACGTTTTTACATGGAACCTTTACTGTGATGCAAACGGAGGACGCGTATTCTCTGAAATTGCAGTAAATTCCCATCAGATAGGTAGCATGTTTACTTCTGGTGAAGGTGTACCAAATATCCGGACAACCACCGGAATCGTGGTGGCTGAAATAAATAAGGGAGATATTGTACTGGTTCGGACACATCCAATTAACGGTCCTACCGGACGTATAATTAGTAATCCAGCTTATAAGTCGACGTTCAGTGGATGGTTCCTATTTTGAAACAACACAACTAATCTGCCGAAGAATATAACTTCAAATTTTTTATTCATTTAAAATTCGATTGCTTTTTTTTACTTTAAGACACTTTAATTTTTTGGAAAATTGCAATTCAAATCATGAAATTTACTAAGTAAATAAAATACTGAAAAAAAAATTAATTGACATTATACTCTTTGACTGCAGTCTGAAGCATGCCACTATGATCATTTAAATCAGTGATTATTAAGTGATGATATCAGATAGATTAAATTTGACGGTTTTAAAATAGTTGCAAGGTCAGGTCAAAGTAATTAAGTTTTCCTTAAACATAAAGAATAAAACATTACGGTTGTCAACCACGAGACGACTACTTCTATTTGAAAACATTTAATGTTTTTCTTCTTGCATAAAAAGATATTACAATAAAGAGTGTTTAAGATGATGTTACCAAATTGACACGCTTGATTTAATTAGAATTGATATTTGATTATCTGCTTTTCCTCTACCTTTTTAAAAGCTTAAGGATATGTTAGTTATTTCTATATGCTTCCTATATTCAGGTTTTCTTATTGCACGTATGGTAAAGACTAAGTAATCATATACATGTAAATTTACAAAATTTCACATGTTCAAGAAGTTTGGATAGTTTACGTAAAAAGAAAAAAAAACAATTGTTACAGAATTTTGGCCCAAATCTGTACTTAAATTAGAAGTTTAAAAAAAACTTCCATGAATGTAATTTATTTGGAAAATCATCTGTTTCTTTAATTCATTTTAAAAGTCTTTCTTTGTTTAAGTTTATAAATAAATTCATTGTCCCTTGAGAAGTAGAAAAGATGGTATTTTTTAAGCAACCATTCCGCCAAAAATATAGTCCATTCGCGATTTCAAACTCAGTCTACCATTTCTATTTCAGTTTTACAATTGTTATCAGAAAAGAAAATGATGATCTTCTAACCCTTACAAAAATATTATAGTATACAGTTATGGAATGGGTACGTGGGAAATAGCGAATTTATGGTTCCCGATAGATGAAAAAGCTTCCTGCCAAGGGGAACCATAAATGTGCTATATGTATTTCTCGAGTTAACAATAATAAAAACTATGGAACCTTGATTCGCCATAGTTAAAACTTTGGAACTTTGATTAACTATAAATTTGAAAATTGATTTACTATAGTTAATTTTGTTAACTGTACTTAACTATCGTATTTTTTTGTTAGGGTAAATCTCTAAGATCTTAAAATATAAGACATATAAAGAAATATACTTTTAAAAAAAATTCATCGAGTCAGAAACCAGAAAAGACAAACACCTAAAAAAAAATTGCTCCTACGCTTTTGAACAGATAGGTAGTAGTAGTCACAGAGTTTGAAACTGATATTTTAAAAAAATATTTTCAACTAAAACTGAGCAATTCTTTTTTTCAAAAATGCACAGGGCCAGGTAAAGGAATCAGACTCATAAAATAATATCGAATACTGTATTTTTTTTCACATGCCAATTTTTTTTTTATCTTTCTGGCACAAGATATAGTTCCTAGCTTAATTCTAATTGAATGGAATTTTATCGCGTTTCTTTCATTGAATAGAGTTCAATTTGCATTGTAGAATTCAGGTTTAATGTTAGAACTTAAAAATGATGCAGAATTTTATAAATAAAGAACAGGACCAAACTCCGCTCAAAAGCTCAATATCGAAAGTCCTAAAACCGTTGTAAGAACGTTTTAATGATTTCCTGGAAATTTATGCGTTTTACTGATGATTTGTTATTGATCATGCAATCGGTAGAAAAGTTAAAAATTCGATCAGTTATCCAGTTTTGTGAGAATTTGGAGAATACTCCGAATCAGACGCATAAATTAGTGACACAAGCAGGATGAAAGTGCAGCAACAGTTTTCAAGTGGCATAGGAGGTTTAAGGAGGGGAGAACTTCTGTGGAGGAGAATGAGAGGTCTTGCCGCCCAGTGGAAGGTCGCATTGTCCTCGCGGACAAAGTTAGGGCGATAAAGGAGGTGGACCGCCGACGTACCGTGCGTGACATAGACGCTAAAATTGGCACGTCCTACGGAACAACAGAGCGCATTTTAAAAAAATGAACTTAACATAAACAAAGTAAGTGCGAGATGGGTTCCCAAGTTTCTTTCAAAGGCAGAGATGGAGAACATGGTTCAATGTTCCTTAGAATTTCTAAAACGCTTTGAACGTGAGGGCGAGATGTTCCTTGATAGAATTGTTACATTGGGTGAAACTTGGCTCTACCACTACGATCCAGAATCCAAGAAGCAATCCTCTGTGTGGAAAAATCCTGAGTCCCCACCACCTAAAAAGCAAAGTGTGCAAAATCATGTATGAAACAATTGTTCATCTTTTTATGGATCAGCGTGGAATGATATTTATTCAAAAAGTGCCGGAAGGATGATCTGTTAATGGAGTCCTTTACTCTACGGTTTGTGTTTAATGATCAATAATGATTAGATTTTTTTAATTTTAATTTAAATAGTATATGTATTAAATTAAATACAAATTGTCTTATTTAATAAACATTAGAATAAGATTTTTTTCCAAATATAAATTATATAATAATGAAAAAAAAAATTAAAAATGAATGACAATGTATTTTCTTCCTCAACGCTACCGGGACTTTAACTTCAAGTTAATGAATTTTCTTCATTTCCCAGACCCCCCCCCCCCCCCACGAGGACGCATCTCATACGTGCTTTGAGAAAAAAGAGAACGGATATAGACATTTGGGATTACATACTTCATGAAGACAATGCTCTGTCTCATACAGCTCTAAAAACACAGCTTGAAATTTATCTTTTGGGATTTCTGAGATTGCCACCCCTCTACAGCCTCTACAGCCCTGACCTCGCACCTATGACCTGAAAGCAGCAACCAATGAAATAGTTTTGAAGTTTGTTACTGTCTGGTACAAAGAAACATTTGAAAGGTAGATAAAACGACCGAGGAAATGTTTGCAAATCGGCGGAGACTACCTTGAGAAGGTTTAACCCATAAGCTAATGTAAAACGTCACAAAATGTGACTTGAACTAAAGACTTTCAAGTTATGTCTAGTCAAAGTCTTACCCTGTTTATACAACCATCTATTTAAAAAAAGCTCGTGTGACTTTAAAAGTTATTAGAACTTTTTTCAATTTATTTTGCTTTCTGGTCCTATTTTACAGATATGTCTATGCGTTAATCTCATCATAATAAATTCTACGAAAGAAATTCTACGAACTTTTGGATCAACCCTCGTAAGTGAAAAAGACCGATAGTGCGGCTGTATATTTCATTTAAAAATTTCATACTGACCATGGGATAATCCTTGGCTTATGATTTTTTCGCAAGAAATTACTCAACTTGTCCTTCTCAAAAAAAATTCACCCATATGAAGCCGTCATCAATTACCGGAGGAACGTTGGATTTCCAAGATGTTGAGGATCAACTCCTTGTTCACGACTCTAGAGCCTATTTACCTACCACTGAGCTAGGCAAGCAACAAAAACACTGGAAAAATCAAAGCAGAAGTATGAGAAAAGAAAATTGATACTCATGTCCATTGAGATGCAATTGTGTCATACTTTGGGCAAAAAATCAGTTTTTTTAGAGAGAATCTTAAGATCAATATCACATACCAATTTAAAAAAACATCATATTTCTGGCATACTAAACTTTTCTAATGTGCATTTGATAAATTGAACCGAAAAACTTTGATGATCCATTTCATTTCAGACATATTTAAAAAGTATTCTTTATTGTAACAAGTCTTGCTCACACTGCATCTCGGTTTTCAGTTTAGACTGAAGAATGCGTTGCAAATAATAGCTCCTTTTTAACAAAATCAGATGTATATGCATGACTTTTCCTCTTAAACGTTCCAAAACATGTTATCTTTATTTTGCACATATTAGATAAGACGTTAGAAGGTTATCTAAGTAAAATAAGGACATTCAAAGAAGAAAAAGGTGAAATGGCGCCTCTTTCTTTGCTACTGATTTTGGTTTTCTTTGGCAGCGATCGTCGCCACCAATGATGATGACCGATGATCGAATCTCTCATTTAGAAGATGTGATAAATACATTGCTAGAGATGCAAGAGCAGGAAAGACGGGAAAATGCTATTCAAAATGAAGGGATAAGGAATCTTGAGAAATATATGGCAAATTACGAGGAGGAGAATAAGATGCTGAAGACCGAAAATGATAAACTGAAAAGTAAACTCAATAAGATGGAAATATCAGTGAGGAAGATGGACACCCAAGTGAAGAGACTGCAAAAAGAGAACCTCAGTTTGATGGTTACAGTTAAATCGCACGCTAAAATAATGAACTATATTCAATTTAGAATCTTGCAGTGTAAAAAACAAAAACTTAAAAATTCTCTGCAGCCTGAAAAGTTGGTATCCGTGGACGATGAACAATCAGAAGAATTACTGAAATTTACTGAGTCTAAAGTGGAATCTAAGTCATTGGCTTCATCTCGCAAACGCCTCTTGACAGGTGAAATTTTAAAGTTTATATATTTTTCGAATACTTAATGTTGCTCGCCGCGTGGCGCAGGGGTAAGAACGTCTGCTTTAGAGTCGCGGAATAAGGAGTTGATCCCACTGTGGGTCGTGGAGACCGGTCCTGCAGCTTTAGCCAAATAAACCGAGGTCTCGTGTTGCAGTATGTGCTGGCACGAAAAAGATCCCTCACTGTTCAATGACCGCAAGTGCCGAGTATATGAGAAAATATGCAGCTCTCCACATGCAGGTGGTGACCTCTCCATATTCATAAGTGAAAAATTCCTAAGAGGGACGTTAAACAACATACAATCAATCGATCGGATATAAAAGAATAAACTTGATATATATCTTTATATCTTTTAATATAATTTTGTCATTTAAAACAATGTAATTTTTAAAGATAAGGAGGGTTCTTTTAAATCTGTTTTTTTTTTCAATTAAATAACTACGTAAAATTTATATGAAATATTATCAACTGTTTGGCTGTGAACAATATTAGCGAAATAAATGAAGAGAAAAGTACTTTTGAAATGACATTTGAAGAACACATAAAAAATAAATCCAAGGAAAAAGAAATAGTTAATTTTCATTGACATGTTATCAGATGTTTTGTACTAAAGTGTACAAATATTATTATGATTATTTATATGTGACACTCTTTTGTGGTAGAAATGAGATGGCACAGAACTTATTTTGAATGTTTTTTCCAATAACTCATACTGATACATGATAATGTTATATTTATGTATTTCTGTAGGTATACCTACAACTCCGGATCCTCAACCTAATGGTGTTGCTTTCTCTGTTTATTTAAAAACACACGAAACCCATTTAACAGAACATCAGACAATCCTGTTTGACGGCATCTTGACGAACATTGGAAACCATTACAATCCACACACCGGGGCCTTCACAGCACCCGTACATGGGGTCTACGTTTTTACATGGAATCTGTACTGTTATAAAGGGATACATATATTCTGAAATTGCTGTAAATTCTAACCAGATAGGTAGTATGTTCACTTCTTGCCAAGGTACAACAAGCGCCCATACAACTACAGGTATCATCATTGCTGAAATAAATAAGGACGATATAGTCTTAGTTCGAACACCTCCTAGTGGTGGTCATTCCGGAAGTCTTTATAGTTCTCCTAGTTGGAAGTCAACATTTAGTGGATGGTTATTATTTTAAACCGAGGAAAACTATATTCAAGTTAAAGAATAAAATATTTGGACTAAATCATAAATATTGAACTTTTAATTTGACACACTCTATAATGGAAAAATATTTTATTGATATCAAACTCTCAGAAGAACACTTCTTAAAAGAAAATCCTTAATCCTTAAATCCCTTATTTTAAGGTAGAATGCCACACCAACTTTTTATTTTATAGATCTTTGAGTCACCCTTTTTAAACAAGGGTTTCAGCATTTAAAAGGCCGACATTAGCTCTTAATTATTTTATATGAATTTTTTTGTATTTTTTCAAAGAAAATGAAAAAAATTAATTATATCCAATTAAGATGTTTTCGAGTTAAAAGTTTGCTGTAAATGAATGTATTACATTAATAGCTAATAAAACATGTAACGAAAGGCTGAGTAGACTTTCTAATTTTTTTATAAAAACATATTTATGAAAATAAAACACATTATTTTTAAATATTTTTTAAACATATGGTTAAATACACCATTAAACTAGTCACAACTTAGGAGAATATGTTTGTCAATCATATTTTAAAAAGAAATTGAAACGAAATTGAGAAATTTTAGAGAAATTAATTTTTTTTATATTTGGACCTAACCCGAGCAAAATTAAATTGATCCCGATCAAAATTAACACAAAATGAATAAAATACTAATGTATTGCTTCTTCGTGTATTTACAATTAAGAAATCTATTTCATTGTCAAGGTCAATAATGTTTTAACCCTTCTTACATCTAATCAGACTAGTGTTATTGGAGAAATCTTATTTATTTCCAATAATTGTACAATTATGGTCGGGATCGGTTTAATTATGATCGGGATTGGCCAAAATTAAAAAAAATTAATTTCTCTAAAATTTGGCTATTTCGTTTCAATTTCTTTTATAAATGAGTTGCGTCAAGCGAAAAGGGCCTTCGTGACATAACGTAATTACGTCACAATAGCGCTTCAAAGACATGACGTCTAGTCTGCGCGTTTGCCGATAAAAAAAATTATACGACAAAGCAAAACAAAAATATATTTGCGTAATAAATATTTTCTAAAAAATAGACACGCCTAAAACTATCTTGAAAAAAGTGTTCAATATCGTCAATTTATCGCTTTACTGGTAATTTTTTCAAAAAATTATATAGAGTAATTTAATTTTTGATTGTTTATGAATGGTTTTTTTTATTCGTGAGCTGTCAAAAATTTTCATCAACAAATCAATGTACGTGCATAGGCTCTTAAAACAATCGCTTCTTTTGCCTTTCCGACTGAGCTCCAGTCTCTACAGATAAGTAAGTAGTCCCTGGCATTTATTTCAAGGTTTTTGGGGGGTTTTTTGTGTTTTTTTTTGGGGGGGGGGGTACATGTAACACATTCCAGATTGTTTCTCCGTTAGACAGAAAGGCCCGAGAATTAGCGACTTTTTTGAATATTCGAATCAAGTTCACTGATTCTGTCATGGTTGCAATAGCATTTTGTTAATTAATATTAAGAAAAAAATATGACTGCAGCAGCTAAGAAATTTTGTTGTATAGCCATGTCATGAAGGTTGAAGCGGCAAAAGCCATACGGACTTCCGTATTTACTTACTAAAATTAACACGTCACCTTCGGCGCGACAAAGGTTTGAAAATTTAATTGTATGACGCAATAAAATGTGAACATAATAAACTGTGGTCATTTTCAAGCTTAATTTGTGGTCTTGTATTCATTGCCTAGATTAATTGCAATAAATTAAAGCTAAACTCGGCAACCTAAGGTAAGCTTATGCTGTTGAAGTCGAAAATTAAGAGCGAAATAGGTCATGTATTGAATTAGACGCATGTAGGTCATTAGTTTTATTTTCTGATTACACTAGTGTACTTATCTTATTTCAAGCCAAAACAGTAGTTGCGGACTATAAATACGAGCACATCTTGAGTTTATAATCTTACATAATATCGTAATTAAAACTTTGAAATGTTTGATTACCCCCCCCCCCCTTTTTTGGATGTGCTCGTTTTTGTTACTACGGAAAAGGAAGCCTTTCAAGGATAAATTTTTCGTTTCGATTTTGCTTGTTCATGTTCGTTTTCACGTATTTATTTAACTATTAATTTCTTTTTTTAGTTCGACCATAATCAGTTTAAAAACACTGGTACAGACACCATATCCCAACCCCACCCCTCCTTCTAAAAAAAAAGCATCGCTCATATGTTTGATCAATGAATGAAGTACTGGATCATTGTCTTGAAATTCACATCATAAGAAAAAGTGTTGAAGATTTTTCTTTCAAACTTCGATAGTTCCGTATTCCTTCTCAATTATAGATGATAGATAGAGATTATAGATTGCAGAATATCAAGTTAATCTTATATGTGGGAAGCTGTTCAATTCACACTGCGATTGTATGCCAATAGTATGTCAATGCTTACATTTACGAACTTTTATTTTTGTGAACTTTATATAATTTTGTCTTTTGAGTTTTGAGGATTCCCTTTTTGATCTCTGTAGGTAACCTTTTATAAAGCCCTTGCTTACAAATGAAGTCGCTTTCTAAACTTGTCTATTTATGCATATGATTTAATTTTCTTCAATCAGGAATTAAAGAAATTTTGACAATTTCCTATCATATCCTGTCTCTAAGAAAGAAAAGTTAGGATTTATTTTAACTGGTACGTTTTGTGAATAATATCCTATAATCGTCAATAATTTCTAATTCTAATTTATTTATGATTTTTTTTGGGGGGGGGGGGGTGGCGTACATATATCACTCGGAGCTCCTCGGATGGCTCGTGTACCATTTTGAATGGAGTGTAGCGGAGTAAGCCGAAGATTACCGACTGTGCACATTATGCATAATGAGATCTATCTATCACAAACACAAAAAGCAAAGAATTGAAACTTATGCTTACAATCACATGCTGAGAATAAATTTAAGGAAATTTCTACCGATGACAGCGTGTTTATTGTATAATGTTTGGATTATCAGGGGATGAGGCCCACTTCACTCCATCTAAACATTTATTGTCTTGTTCTCATTGACACTGAATATGAATTTAACTGATTGTTTAGTTTACAATATCTAACTGTGCTTGAACTTGTTTATTCAAGTAATATTTAAATTGTACATCTGTAAGTTAGAATGTCATCCGGGACCCTTGACTTGGTCAAAAAAAATATTGCGTAAAACATCGTACCAACTCGTTAATAGGTGACACATAAGTAATTATACATTATCCATTTTAGTATATTCTGCAAGTCAAATTTAACGTCTGACTTTGAATTGATTGTGTTGCATCAAGCCTATAGATATATACGTAACCTAGGCATTTTTATCGGTATTTTTTAGTGCAGAACAAAATAAATTCCTTAATTTTTTTTAAAAATGAGAATAAAAAACACATTTTCTTTCTCTATACACTGTGCAAAAAATGCCTGAAGGTTGCACCCCAACCACCCGCTAAATTTAGTTCAGAGAAGTACCATAAAAAATACAAGTATTGGTACTGCCTAAGGGTTTGTTTTTGTGGAGGTGGTTGATTATACCGGAAAAGAAAATTGATAATAATTCTCTGACTGGAATCAATCCTTAAGACCTTACTACATGAACAGTGATGTCGGATATTCTTTTTAACCCCATTGCGAGCAATCGTAGTAACTCGGTCAATTTCGTCAACAATAAATAATTTCTCTTGGAAAATGGCCGCGTTGTTACAAATTAATGCCTTGTGAGATGATTTCAGAGTAGGAACTTTTTTGGTTTTTTATGGTCAGCGGTTTTTCCCTGGTCAAGGATCCTTTCAAATACCACTTTCCAGTGGTTAAAGCATGATTATGTTGATGATATGGAAAAAAAGGGTGAGATGAATATATTCCTTGAAAATTTACTACTTACTTTATGATTTCAATATACATGTAAATTTAGGTGATATTTTCTTCAACGACCTTTAAATAATCACTATTTTACAATGTATATGATAAAAAAAATGCTTATATTTGGAGAAATATATATTTTAAAAACTCTAAAATACATAAATAGAAAAAAAAATAAGTTCTATTTAATACAAAAGGGTGATTTAGTAAGTACTTTGCACGTTCCAATTATTAATGACGTTATGTGACGTTATTCAACGTTTTACAGCGTTATCCTATTAGCATTGCATTGTTTTTATTTGGAGTTTTAATTAGAATTTAGAAGGTGTTTAATAAAATATTTGGTATCAAAATATTCAGAAAAACTAGCTCTTTCAGAATCGGTGAAAAAACGATTTTCGAAAATTTTGACACGAAGGTCCCTTTTCGCTTGACACAACTCAAATATGATTAACGAACATGTTCTCCTCAGTTGTGGTTGGTTTTAAGAAGATTTTAACCACAAGTTTGAAAAATATTCACAAAATATGTGTTTTATTTTTATAAATATTTTTTTATTTAAAATATTTAAATATCTATACAGCTTTTCTTTACATATTTTATTAGATATTCATGTGATGCATTCATTTACAGCAAGATTTTCACAAGAAAGCATATCATTTTGATGTAAATAATTCTTTTCATTTTCTTTGAAAAAATACAAAAAAAAAATTCATATAAAATAATTAAGAGCTTATGTCGGCTTTTCAATGCTGAAACCATTGTTAAAAAAGGTTGACTCAGAGATCTATAAAATAAAAAGTTGGTGTGGCATTCCTCCTTAACAGATCCGAAATGGTTATGGGCCAGACATGAAAAAGTATACCTTGATACTTTGTCAGACTGGATTTTTTTATATTAAATGTTCGTTAAAATTTGGCACCCAGTGATTAAGGGGTAATATGATAACCATCTATCCATCTGTGTTTAATAAATTAGAAGTGAAAAAAAACTACTTAGATAGATTATACAATCAGTATGTACTTGTTCCTACTTAGATAGATTATACTATCAGCATTTGTCCCTGCTGACAAAGCAGACCAAATAAAAACTTAACAAATAAAAGACAACTCGGTCATAATATTTTGTGATGACAAGGAGCACGCAGCAGATGTGACTGGTCGGCAGGGGATGCTCAACTCCTATTTTGTAATGTTTAATGGACATTTAAGCTCGAACACTGTTCGTAATCTCCACATATATTTTTATTCTCTCCCACTTCAGTCTGCTTCCATTCAAGCACCTGTTATCACCATTATGACACCTACGGTGTCTTATGCCTAGGTCACATTTCCTGGCCGGTTGCCGTAGACCGGTGGTAATCGGTAGTAATCCGTGGTGTTTAGGATGCCCCAACATCTGTCCATATCGGCCAAGTAGTCCTTTTAAAAGTATCAGTCACATTATCCAGCGATGGGTATACGATGAACAACCAATGCGTTTTATGAGAAAAATGGCGTGGTTGCCGGCCGGACTTACAAAGACCCAGCGATGCATTGCTAATCATAAAACGATGTTCCAGGATAATCGGCCGATGTATATTACATCGTTCATACATTGGTGAACATTGTTCCTACATCGGTCGACTACGGGCCAATGTTTGGTCGAACATCGACCGATGATCGATCCTTATCTGTTGAACACCACGAAACTCCCCAATGACCTCAGATTCAACGAATATTGGACGATGCTCGGCCATACATCGGCCGATCCTTGAAAGATGTGTTAATGATGGGTTGCCGATGAGGAGCGATGTGAGGCATCGTTGGAGACATCGCTGAATTTTAACTACGAATTATTTCCTACCGATGACCCTACCGATTCGCAAAATGGCCTCAGACACCGTCCGATCATTAGTGGTGCCCGGCCGGCAACCACGCCATTTTCATCAAAAAACGCAACGGTTTCTCATCGTATACCCCATCGCTGGATAATGTGTCTTATACTTTATGCATCGGCCGACATGTCTTAAATCTTGGGCCGACCTACTCCTACAAGTAAGAGCCTCGGTTAACGTCCCTTTGCTCCTTATATACCTCGGACTCTTACATCCGAAGGCCATTTTCTAACGAGCTCGTTCCGCCTGAGATTTTGGGCGGAACGCATTATGCGTGAAATAAACTGTTAACAAGAAGGACATGGAAATAACGAACAGTATCCAATCTCAACGTCCATTAAACAAATATACAAAATAAGAGCAGAGCAAACACCGACCTCCGAAACATCAGAGGTGGGATCAGGTGCATTGGAGGAGTGAGCATCCCCTGCCGACCGGTCACACCCGCCGTGTGCTCGTTGTCATAATCAGGAAATAACGGAAAAAATCCGTGGCCAATTCAGTGTATAAATAATGGACTAACAATTGGTATGAAAAACGTCAGTGAGCATATCATTCAATGATAAATTGTATTTGCTGACAAGGTCATTGTATCGACCATAGAATTTACGAAATGAAGACTTTAAACTAGACTGTTGATATTCTTGTTTTATCAACTTGCTTGTCAATAATTTACCTCGTTTAAGAAATTGTTCATACGTAGAGCATGCTCTTGCGTATCGAATCAACTGAGATATAAATACTCCGTATGCAGGTGATGAAGGTATATTGTTGCATAAGTAAGGGAAGTTGACGATAGAAAAGTTAAATGCATCAAGTTTATCATATAGCTTGGTTGTTAGATTACCATTAGTGTCTTTTTCAAGTAAAATATCCAAGTATGAAGCAGAAGTGTCGGACTCTGTTGTATCTTTTATCTCAAGCTCACCAGGATATATCGTGTCGACATAGGAATGGAAATTACCATTATTAATTGACAATACGTCGTCGATATATCTAAATGTCGAGTTGAAGACCACAGCAAGTGTTTTCTTCTTTTCACGCAAAAGATTTTGCATAAATTCCGCTTCATATGAATATAAAAATAAGTCTGCTAATAACGGAGCGCAATTTGTACCCATGGGAATTCCAATAGATTGTTGGAATACCTGGTCTCCAAAAACCACATAGATATTGTCAATCAGAAACTCAGGCATCTTCTTGATGTCAACTTCAGAGTACTTATGTGTGCAATCAGAATCTGTTTTAACAAAATAATTTTTCAAATGACCAATGACGAGGTAAGTAAACTTAAGAGTTCCATTTTTGTTGAAGAAGCAGCTGTCAATGATATCAAAAAGCCTGGATTTTAATATGTTGGGGGAATTGTTGTGTATAAAGTTGAAAAGTCGTACGTTTTTATGCTGTTGATTTTTGTAAAGTCTTGTGATTTCAAATTGTCCAAAAGTTCTTTAGAATTTTTAAGTATCCACATCTGATTTACACCACTTCTTGAATATATAGTTGTACAGTACTCTTGAAGTTTTTCCTTCACTACTGTAAATATTTTAGTGAGAAGTAACGAAAGAGGCTTGGTTGAACCTTTACCGGAACCTGCAATGTATCTTTGTTTGTAAGGATTCTTATGAAGTTTCGGAATCTAATATATATAAGGTAGTTCAAATTCATTTTGGCTCTGTGGAATATTAAAAGTATTCAAAACTGACAGGTGATTTTGAAGAATTTCTTCCTTAGAAAGAGAAGTTAATATGTATAAGTAGGATTACCACTTGTAGAATTAAATCCAAGTTCTTTTCAGGCACCTGCGTGTTTGCATGGGGTATGAAAGTCACAAGAAATAATAAAATCCATTTTATTCAGTGTGCATTATTGTTAATTAATGAAAATTGTCATTATTCCAATTTGTCACCAGAAGTACTTTCGATTTGACTCCACATTAATTTTGCGGATTGCTTGTCAGAAAACGAAATTTTCGTTGCATTACACTGGTTTCGTTTTGTCAGATTTTCTGAGTTCCATTTCCGAATTGTAAACAGACAAATTGTTTCAATTTCTGCTTCGATTTAAAAAATAATAGATTTATTGCTAATACGAGAGTTAAACAGTGTTTATTGCGTAAGTTTTATCGTAAATATTGAGTATTTTATTATTTCGTACCATTTGTTCATATACAAAGCCATATTTCATAATAAAATATTTTTTTCCACTTGGGGTTGTCAGTGGCGAGAATTTTTACAATGGATGCTAGAGGTTACGCGGCGCAAAGTCAAAAGTATCTCGCCGTGAACCTCTAGCATGCTGGAGTAGGGCCGACCCACCTGAGCCGAGACGTCAATGTTGCGCCGAGATGTCATTGGGCCGAGGTATCCTTGGGCTGCAATGTGTGACATTCTCTTAAAGCCATAATTGATAAAAAAAAAACATCAAAATTAATGAGGGCAAATCCATGTGGGTAGCTTGAATTTTCAGCTGAAGAGGGCTGTTATTTCTTGCATTGGTACATACATGTATCTAGTCGTCCGCATAGTGCATTTGCTACAATGTCTGCTCTGGAGTCGCGGAGTCTTTAGTCGCGGGTTCGAATCTACTTCTGGACCAAGAGGCCCGTCCTTTGATTGCATATGAGACCATAACAATTTAGATCCCTTGTCTCGGTAGGAGCTGGCATGAAACAATGCCTAATTGCTCAATGGCACTCAGTTCCGATTATAACTACAAATTTGCAGCCCTCGAACAGTAATGATAGTGTGAAGATGAATAGAATAGAAATACCATGGAATTTTACGTCATCTCGAAATCTAACGATTTTACAAGTTAAAAAAACATTGCAACCATATTTTCTTGAAAATGATCCTATGATTAAAAGTAACTCAAAGGAAAGTACATCCTTCTATTTTCAATAATGCATACTTCTAAGCTTGAAAATAAGTGTGTAAACGATTAAAAAACATAATAAATAAAAATTATCTGAGATACAAAGAAATTGCAGGAACTAAACCGGTATGCAGGGTCCGATTGTCATTCATTGCAATATTAACTTACTAAAGAGCGTTTTCATATAAAAAATTAAACATGTGGTTGTGTAAGTAAGAGTAATAAATATTATTCATTTTTCAATAAAAAATTTTAATGTGTTTTAGTCGCTTATTTTTATCACATTTAAATATGAGGTTTTAATTAATATAATAAAAAGTTCAATACTCAAAAGATTAAAAATGAAAACGCATATCATACAAGATTGTCAATTCCAAGTCAGAGATGGAATTCCTCTTTATCAAATCAATACCGAAATCAGCGGCCGAAATGTAATTTTATGTACTTTATATTTATTTCTTTTAGAAGTTCAAGTTGAAATCCCCAGTCAGAGATGGAATTCCTCTTTATCAAATAAGTACCGAAATCAGCGGCCGAAATGTAATTTTATGTACTTTATATTTATTTCTTTTAGAAGTTCAAGTTGAAATCCCCAGTCAGAGATGGAATTCCTCTTTATCAAATCAATACCGAAATCAGCGGCCGAAATGTAATTTTATGTACTTTATATTTATTTCTTTTAGAAGTTCAAGTTGAAATCCCCAGTCAGAGATGGAATTCCTCTTTATCAAATCAATACCGAAATCAGCGGCCGAAATGTAATTTTTTGTACTTTATATTTATTTCTTTTAGAAGTTCAAGTTGAAATCCCCAGTCAGAGATGGAATTCCTCTTTATCAAATCAATACCGAAATCAGCGGCCGAAATGTAATTTTTTGTACTTTATATTTATTTCTTTTAGAAGTTCAAGTTGAAGTCCCCAGTCAGAGATGGAATTCTTCTTTATCAAATCAATACCGAAATCAGCGGCCGAAGTGTAATTTAGTGTACTTTATATTTATTTCTTTTGAAAGTTTAAGTTGAAATCTAGTAAATTTTATGTGTAATGCTACCTTGTTGCATGAGAGTTAACACACTGAAAGCTAGCTATAGCTTTATTTGCTTTGGGTCTTTTCAACAAAAGCAGTTGCTACCAATGTTCTTTTATAGAGTCATTCATTTAGAAGATGATATGAAGACGGTTCTTTAGTTGCAAAAAAGAGACATGAAAAAGTCCTGTTGGGGAGACTAGGGTAAGATTTATTGATTGTGTATTGTTTACATGTACGTTGTTTAACGTCCCTCTCGAGAATTTTTCACTGATATGGAGACTCCACCACATGCCGGTGGAGAGCTTCAAATTTTGTCCTATGCTCGGCACTCAGGGCCATTGAGCAGGGAGGGATCTTTTTCGTTCCAGCACCTACTGCGACACGGGGCCTCGGTTTATACGGTCTCGTCCGAGGGACCAGTCTCAACGTCCCACAGTGGGATTCGCGAATCCGCCACGTAAGGATTACCTCCTTACTTCGCGAATCTAGAGCAGACGCTTTAACCACTGCGCCACGTCGACGACGACTAGGGTACATGTAAGATATAAGGTAGAAAATAATGAAGCAAAAAAATCCCAGAATATGATGCTCAGAAAATAAAACTAATTATAATGGAAATATCTGTTTTGATAATGGATATCCATTTTTTGATTAAATTTAATGTATTTGATGTGATTTTAAAAGAAGAAAATATAACATTTTTTAAAGTTTTTTCTCCATGGCCATTTTAATTAAAGTTTAATTAACTAAAAGAAAAACATATTTCAGCTTTTTCAAGACTTTTAATCGGAGCCAAATAAACAAGAACCGTACTTTCAAAACTTTGTCATTTATTACATATACTCATCTTGAATATTACATAAAAGGAGAACGGTTCTACAATTCAACAAAAGCAAAAATGATTTAAAGGAAACGTTTGGTCTAAAAAAACTTTTTGATATTTCATTCATTGAATGGTCAATAATGAATTTTACATGTTACTGCCATTTTAACAGTAATAAGACATCAAAGTTATGAGTAAACTGGCTGATGGAGGCTGCCATAGAATAAAGAATTGCAGGCAATTCCGCTCTAAGTGTAAACACTATCATGGCATAATCAAGTTGTGAAAATGTGCCAATTAAGTGTGTGCATTTTAATTTTGGATATGAATATACTATAGTAAATATAATTTCACATTCCTATGCTTCTAGTGTTTCAGAATTTAGGATAATAAAAGAAGGAAATAATAATAAAAAGCCATAAACTGGTTGGATTTAACCTTAATTAAAAACTTAGCTGCAAAGGTTGTATTATTTTACAAGACTTTAACTAAAACTTTTTAAAGTTCTAATGTGTCAAAAAAGGATGTTAATTTAATTGCTATAAATTAACAATTGCTTAGATTAGCTTATATCAGAAAGAAGGAATTTTATTTTTCAGTCATAAACACATTGACTCTTAGCCATCTGGCATTTAATCTGTCTGAATATTACATAAAAGGAGAACGGTTCTACAATTCAACAAAAGCAAAAATGATTTAAAATTGTACAGATATTTTTAATTTCAATTTCTTGGAATTCATTGATATTTGTATGGAAAGATATGGAAGAAATTGTCTCTAAACGTTAATAGAAATATATTAAAATTTGGAAAAATTCATGTGATATTAATAATAACAATGTTTATCAAGTATAATTTGTTTCAGGAAGGAATGAAAAACAAATGTTATAACGATCGAATTCAACAAATTACTGATTTCGTTATAACGAATTCGACTACGAAACTGTTATTACGAATTTAATTCGTTATAACAAATTCGACAATTATATCGAATTTAAAAATATTTTCCTAATTAGGTTTCCGTACAATTACGATGATTCACAATATTCATTGTAACAGAACCACTAACTTCACAAGATAACTCTTGTACTCTTAACATACATTTGTAATTGTTGATAATGTCTTCAAATTATTGTTAAATAGATAAACATTAAAGGTCATGATCAAGTAGAAGGTGAAAGGGCCGTCTGTTTTATTGCCAGTCCTCTCAACGAATGATCTTCTCAACAACGGCATAAACATTTCTGCTATGAATTCTGATATCACTGCCCAATGTGTGGGTGTATTAAAAGCAATACCAAAAATGCAAGACAAAGAAAAAAATAAAAGCTCTTCACAAAAAAAAACCAAAAAAAAAACAAATCAGGAAATATTTTAGACGTTTTAATTTTTCCAAATTAAAATGAGTACCCAGTTTTTTGCTATTTCAACACTTTCAAAAATTCTACATAAAATGATATAATTTTTTTTTATATTTTTTTTCATTTCAGAATAGGATATCTTTCATATTATGAATTCTCAATTTGATAAAAATAGTTCTTTATTTGCACAGGACTCGTTCACGGTACATATCAGTTAACAGTTTAGAATGTGTTGCATACGGCCCCCTCTTTTTTTGAAATGAAACTCAAAAGTACACTTGTTTACCTTGCTCTATTCAAATCAATTGTCCGCATTTGGTCCATATTAGATAAGACTTTAAGAGGTCATTCAGAGAAGAAAAGAACGGTGTAATGGCGCCTTTTTCTTCCCTCCTGCTGTTAGTTTCTTTGACAGCGATCCTAGCTGCAAAGGAACTTTCTACTACAGACAGTGATCGAATCTCCCACTTAGAGGATGTGATTAAGACATTGCAAGAGATGCAAGAGAAGGAAAGGCGGGAAAACGCTCTTCAAAATAAAAGGATATGGAATCTTGAGGAATCTATGGCAAGATATGAGGAAGAGAATGAGAAGTTAAAGACCGAAAATGAAGACCTGAAAATTAAACTCAATCAGATTGAAATATCAGTTGGGGAAATGGACACCCAAGTGAAAAGACTGCAAAAAGAGAACATCAGTTTTATGGAAAAGGTTCAATCTAACGGTAAATTAATAAACTATATTAAATTTAAGGACTTGCTTTGTCATAAACAAGGACTTGAAAATTCTATGCAGCCTGAAAAGTCGATATCCGTGGAAGTTGAAGAAACACCTAAAGTGACCGAGTCTCAAGTGAAGTCAAAATCATTGGGTTCGTCTCGCAAACGGCTCCTGACAGGTAATTTTTTTCAGTTTATATTTTTTTCGAATACTTAAGTATAAACTTGAAATATCTTCTTTTAGACTTACGAATACTAAAATACAATTTTGTCACATTTTTGGAACAATTTTTATCGAGATAAGAATGACGCTTTAATAATTTTATGAACAAGATAATTACTAGTAATCAATTGAAGAAATCATCCCAAAAATCCAAGAAATCTAGAAAGTATTAAGAATTTTAATATGTTTTACCTAGTATGTACTGGAGCATACGAATATTTATGACTTCTTTTGTTCTTCTTTTGTGGAATACTATAGTTTAGATGTCATAGATAGATTTAAGATGTGATTTCCAATACCTCCAACAATATTATTATTAATGTATTTTTACAGGAATACCTACAACTCCTCAACCTAATGGTGTTGCGTTTTCTGCCTATTTAAAAACGTCCGAAACACATTTAACAGAGCATCAGACAATTCTGTTTGACGGCATCTTGACAAACATTGGAGGCCATTACAATCCTCACAGTGGTATCTTTACTGCACCTATGCACGGGGTGTACGTTTTTACGTGGAATCTGTACTGTAATTCAAACGGAGGGTACATTTACTCTGAAATTGCAGTAAATTCCAATCCTATTGGTAGCATGTTAACTTCTTGTCAAGGATCAACAGGCGTACAGTCAACCACAGGAATAATTGTGGATGAAATAAACAAGGGTGATATTGTTTTTGTTCGCACGCATCCCATTAATGGTCATTCCGGAAGTCTCCTTAGTCATCCAGCTTGGAAATCAACCTTTAGTGGTTGGTTATTATTTTGAAACAAAAACAACTTCTGTTAGTGTATGGGTTAACTGAAGAAAAATAAATTCAAATAAAAGATACATTAAGTGTTTAATAGTTGTTTTTCAAGGAAATATTACTCTCAATCTAAAAATTTCATTAATGCATTGAATAAATATTCATGAAAAAATAAATGATAGCATGTCCTCTGAATTCAGTGTACAGCCTATTCTACGATATAATTATATGTTCTATTTTATTATAATATATTTTATATGCAGATATAAGCCTATTAGCAATTTGATAATATTTTAATTTTTATTTTTGGTGTTAATGACCAACATGAAACAAAAATGTACCATATATTTACTATACATTCTTAACCTAATTGCATAGACTGTTCGTTCTCGATTTTAATTGACCAATAAAATGATTGCATTATATTAAACCACTTTCAACTGATTGTGTGCGTGCAAATGATAAGACATAGAGACAAAATAGGTTTATCTTCCATTCATGTTATATCGTTAAGGTATATATATGGATCACAGGTTTTTATATTCCATTGTTAAAGGTACTTGGAGACGGATTTGGAGTTATAATTTTCTCTATAATATTACAACTTATATATTTTAGTAGCATTTTACACCAAAAATTAATTAAAAATCTTATTTCATATAAAAGATATTAAGATTTCAAACTTTTTGACAGATGATACAAACAAAATGTCAAAAATCAGCTATATCACGTAATAAAATTCACCTGGCTCGGTATATTTTTCTAAAGTTTATATTACACTTTAAACGTCAAGGTTACATGTTTTGCAATTTTATTTTATCTGTTAACCTTTACTGAGTGTGTTTTGACCATATTTGTATTTATATGGAAATATTACTAATATTTAAAAGTCTTTTTCAATTTCCAATTCTTAGGAGAAAAGTCTAAGGATTATCCACTTTTTTAAAACTTGTGACATAATATTAAATCACCTCCAAATAAGAATGGTACCATCTGTCCTAAAACTTTTTTTAAAAAATTGGCACTTATTGCGACAAGGGACATAGGTTTATAAAGCCTCATTCGAAGCTACGCACTCCACATCCAGCAGTAAGATTCGAACCCGCGAGGTAAAGAACTCTTCCTTTCACAATTCACAACTCCAGAACTGACGTATTTACACCCGACACTGCACAGGGGGGACACGATAAAGAACCCTGGTCCCTCAATCACCCTGAGTTCCGAGTAAAGGTCTATATTTTGAAGCCCTTCACCGCTACATTTATATAGTGATGCTGGATATCTCTATAAGAGTTTAATAGCCATTCTCTGTAAGCATTTTAACTCTTATATATAGGAAGAGTGGCACGCTAGGTCTTGGGTTTTTATGAAACTTGGCACACATGCATACATTGATGTATGAAACTAAAATTCATAATACAATGGTTGATACGGTCCAGGGTTACCATGGCAACCAACATATATTTTTCATGGCCAAAAAATCGCTAAATTTTGATGAAAATTACATTTTTTGACTTATTTAAAGTCTTAAAAAGAACAGGATATTTACAGGATTTTAACTTTTTGCCAAAATCCATCATTTTACTGTTCTTTAGAAAACAATTATCAGATTAGAGCCTTACACTGCAACAAACAAACAAAAAAAAAGCCTTAAGCAGCCTTAAAAGACTGTACCAGATCAGAGGAATTGCTGAAATCGACTGAGTTTAAAGTGGAATCAGTATCATTTGCATCATCTCATATACGCCTATTGACAAGTAATTTTTTTTAGTTCTATAAATTTTATCGTTTACTTAAGAAGAAGCTTGAACTATCGTTTGTATATTATACTGTTTTACTGATAAAATTATCAACCACACAACTGGAGAGCACAGTAAGGAATCAAACAAAATTAAATCAAATATGTTTGAGATACTGGAGAAACGATTATTTATGACTAGTTATCAATGTCTCTTTTGTGATAGAGTTGAATATCGTACAAAAAATTTGAAATGCGTTTTCTAATATCTCAGTAATGTCAATATCAATGTATTTTACCTCAACGTAATGGCGTTGCGTTTTCTGTCTATCTACATACTTACAAAACGAATATAACAGAAAATCAAACAATTTAATTTACCGGTATCATGACAAATATTGGAGGTCATTACAACATACAGTCATACTGGATCTTTTACAACACCTAAAGAAGGTGTATAGGTTTTTTTACATGGATCTTAACTGTCATGCAAACGGGGGACGCATTTTCTCGGATATAGCTGTAAATCTTTATCACACAGGCAGCATGTTTACTTTCAGTCAAGGTGCAGATGGTATTCGATCAACCAAGAGGATAATCTTTGCTGAAATAAATAAGGGTGATATTGTATTGGTTAGAATACATCCTAGGTATGGTCCTATAGGAAGTATTTATAATAATTTTGCTTGGAAATCGACATTTAATGGTTTAATGGACGGTTACTATTTTGAAATAAAAAAAAATAGTCTGCTGAAGTAAATGGATTTAAATAAAATATACATTAACGTTCAATAGTTGTTTTACTTTTTGACAAAAAAAATCGGAAAATTTCTATTTTAAATCATAAAATTATCAAATAAATTGAAAAAAAAAATTCGCGGAAAATTTAATGGCATTATATTGATTTCCTTGTCTTTGGTTTGACTCATTTCATTATCATAGACTCTTTATTATTACAAGTTTTTTAGCAATTTGATCGAAATTCTTTTGAAGTTGGGGGTTGAGTTTCAGCATTTAAAATTTATTGTACATCGAAACTGTATATTCTTAACCTGATTTCATAGACTACAAGTATACATTTCATATATTTTTTATCGATATATGATATAAACGAATTGAATAAGGGTCACCATCACCTTATTGTGTGCATGTATTTAAGGTTTTGTCAAAGGTCAACATGTCCGAAAATTTATTTTCAAAGTAGCTTTAAAACTACTGAGATATAAACTAAAAAGTTCTAAAGTTTATAAAGGTATTATTTATGAACAGATAGAAAGTATAACTTGAAAACAAATATTTAAAAAAAATTTTTTTTGAGATAATTGGTATAAAATGTACATATTTTTTTTTAAAAATACACCTGCTTAATTTTGTCCTTTTTTGTGAAAACCATTACTGCAGAAATAATATATTTTTAACAATGAAGGGCAAGTTGGATGTGAATGGTGCTTTCAAATAAAATACGCTTATTAGATAAGCAGAATCAAGGTTTTGTTATCTCATGACACAAGGAAATAATCATGGCCTGCACTCACTGTGTGTCCTATCTTTGTTACCGGTTTTCTCTACAATTGCTGAATCCATCACAAACAATGACTCAATGATTCATTCGAATAGATGTTTGGTAAAAGATCCTCTTAAGATGGTTGAAGAAGAACGAAGAAGAACCAAAGTGTAACAGAATGTAAGGATGGCTAAACTTGAAAACATTTTGTTGGAGCATGAGGAGAAATTTAAGAAGATGTTGTTCGAAAATGATGAATAGAAAAGGAGAGTTCTTGATCTTGAAATCTAGATCAGTAGCATGGACACTAGTGATACTGAAATCCAAACAGGATATACACAATCAAAAGAATCATTAAATTATCCAATCAACTCACCGGACTATTTCAAAAAAAAAAAAACATTGAATGTTACAAGAGGAATTTCTACAAGTTCCGTTCAATCGTCATCTTCAGTTTTTTGTAGTATTTATTTTGAAGGAGATGGCTGTATCAAATGAAGCCAGACTAGATCATGTTCGATCCTCCGAAATCTTTGTTAATTAAAATTTGTTTACATAAACAAAGATTTACCTTCGTGGGCCTTACGTATATATTAAGCTGTACTTCTTTGCCTCGATATTCATACACTGTGTCCACAATACCATGGATATGTCAATGAGATTTGCAAGTCCCAATACTCTATCAAATTCAACATCTCCAAATTTTGTATTAGTTTCATTAAGTTTGAGATAACAAGGATTGACTATTTTATACAGAAGGATATGGAAATAACGAACAGCATTCAATCTCAACGTCCATTAAACAAATATACAAAATAAGAGCAGAGCAAACACGGACCTCCGAAACATCAGGGGTGGGATCAGGTGCCATGGAGGAGTGAGCATCCCCTGCCGACCGGTCACACCCGCCGTGTGCTCGTCAGGGATGGGGTAATGGTAATGTGTAATGGTAATTGACTGTAATTAATTACAAATTTTGATGTAATTGAAAGTAATGTGTAATTGACCAAATTTTCAATTACAAGTAATGGTAATTTAATTAATTACTTTGCAAAAAGGCATGTAATTCACAATTACTTTTCAATTACATTCAATTACACTGGTTTTAAATAAATGGAAAATAGTCTCCTCTCCTTCAATTTCATATGAAAGGTTAATAACTTATATTTTGGACCAAACATCTTAATAGTAAAATTTCTTGAAAAGAACTTCCCTTTTTATGTCAATTGTTGTTTAAATACAATGCCCCTTTTCATTTAAAAAAAACCGTTTTAAATCAAGTTAATCTTTGTAAAGTTTACAAATAAAATTCATATTTTGATTTTTAATTAATTAATCCATATGAGAATAAGAAGTCCAATGGCTTCTAATCCTTTTGTTGGCCATATCTTTAGCTTGTGTTGGAAGTTATTAACAGGTGCTAATTAGTGTCTTGGGGTCATATACTTATTCCTAAATAAACATTTTTCAAACCTTTGACTTTGTCTGTTGGTGTTTTTATAGTCATACTCTTTGACTTGAAATTGTAGTTTGGCACAGAATAAGTCAAATACCCACATTTTGAGGTGAACCTATGATGATGAAATAAGGAAGTATAAAGGCAAATAAAAGCATCAAAAGTACATTTAGCATAAAATAACTTGTTTATGGGAAAGTAAAATTGATTCCAAAATTTAAACACATGAACTAAGGTAAAACCATCTGTAAACTTTCTACTAGTCAGTATCTACATGTATGCATTTTTCTCACAAATACTCCAGTGGAAAGAATCTTCAGCATGGCATGAAAATCTTAAAATTAATCGAAGATATATTAGGTTAGGGGACACAATATTTGAAAAATGTATGAAGCTTTTAATAATATTATTGTAAAAAATGTTGTAAAATAAACTGTTATAAATGTAAAGGAATATACATGACTATTTACTTTTATAGGTGTATTCTTGAATGTAATTTGTAATTTAATTAATTACATTTGCAAAGTAATTGTAATTTAATTAATTACATTTCAAAATTCATGTAATGGTAATGGTAATTTAATTGAAGTTTTTGGAAAGTAATTGTAATTTAATTAATTACTTTCCTATGTAATTGACCCCATCCCTGGTGCTCGTTCATTCCAATTTTAAAGAAATTTAAAGTTTAAGGTTATACAATTGTATGTGTACCTGGATAACTGAGAAATAAACAGATTTATTTTTTAAAAATCCAAACAACGCATGTATGCTTTGAAACATTTTTTTTCAAGAAATCTCATAAAAAGTTGTTTATAATTCCCAAGTCACGATTAATTTAAAGCTACGGTCTAATATACTTGCATATAATTGTTTTCTATCACCATGTATAACAATTTGAAATATTTTATATTCAACAGGTACGCCTTTCACTCCTCCGCCTGTGGGGGTAGCATTTTCGTGATATGTGAAAAAGCATGAAACCCATTTAACACAGGATCACACAATCCTATTTGACGGTATTTTTACCAACATTGGTGGACATTACATCCACACACAGTCCCTAGCCATGGTGTATACGTATTTACCTGGAACTTGTGATAGAAATGGATTTATCTTCTCTGAAATCACAGTGATTCCCGCCAGATAGGTGGCATGTACACGTCATGCGAGGGGTCAGCAAATATTCGCACAAACACTTGTATTGTGGTGGCTGAGTCAACAACGACGATGTGGTGTTGGTTCGAACACACCCCCGCATGGCTATTCGGGAAATCTCTATAGTGACCTTGACTGGAGATCGACCTTCAACGGTTGGCTGCTGTTTTGAACATTTTAGGCGCGCACGTGTACATGTATAGCATAACGCACAGTTAACTGGGAAACTAAGGGCAACAGCGTTATCTCTCTTGTCTTTTTTTCTTTTTTTTCTTCCATAAATGACACTTATGTTAAAAAATAAACAAAATAAACAACTCAATATCGCGTTAGCTAAAATTACGTAAATTTTATTTTGGTTTTACTAGCTATTCACAGGTCAGACGTACTTCAAACCGTGTCTACGACTACAACCTAAATATTTTTAGTATAGGTAATATAGCAACTGTTTCCTCACCAAACGTTCGGCACTTTAAAGTGAACGTTGCGGGTCTTCCGGATAAGACCGTTTTAAACCCAGGGATCCCTATCAGGCAGGCGTTGGCACGAAATAATATTTTTTACTGCTCAATAACCTTGATTCCCAATTAAGAAAAGATCTAATTTTGAATCCCTTAATGATACAGATGGCTCCGACGAATTTTACCATAAAAGAGTAATAGATTGATAAAGGAAAGTGAATGTTAATATTCCACTCTAACTATACAACATGAATCAGCTATTACAGAGTCTTGGTTTGCGGTGCAATTCACAGCAGCCAAAGGACTTTTCCATTCCTTTTTTAACATGCAGTTATTTTTCATTACAAAGAGCAAATTCAAAAGAATTGTGGTCCCCCACTTTCAATGTTTTTTTGGATTGAATGCAGATATTTTGTCATATTGTGTCAAATATAAACTTCCTATCGTTCATGTATGTCATTCAAAAGTAATCATCAAAATTAAAATGTTTGAAAATTAGATCAAACATAAAGGTCAAGGGTTAAAAAATTATAGCGTGTTCGAAAACATCTTGCCACAAGTAGTGCAAATGTCAAAAATGAAAGCTCAATCCCTTCTCAATCAAAAGTTGTTAGGAAAGATGATATTTTAGAAAAGTAGGTTAAAATTCAAGGTCACAGGGACAAAAGTAATAGTATATTTAGAAAAAATCTTTTAATATTATATGATTAAACATTAAAAACGTATCCCGGTAATTATTTTTAGGAATCACTGTCTAGTTAGGAGGGTATGTCAGGGCATCAACAATAATTGGAAACATGGGATAATTTGCATAAAATTAGAAATGGAAATATTTATATATGAACGTTTTGATCTGATTTTGGCATGCTTGTATATACACAGTTATTTCATAAAGGTGTTACATGTACATGTTCGTACCAAATGAAAAAATAAATCAATAAGAATATTAAGAAGATAATTTATTGATTCCAAAAGCCATCAGGTGATACACGAGGAATTCCTGCGCATACATATCTGGAGGTTGTAGAAAACGTACTGATATCATGTAAGAATCGGGCTGCATCTGTAAATAAGAATACAAGATATCACATTTACATTTTAAGGCGAGAAATCGTATTTTTATTTGCAATGATAAATTCCATAAAATGAAAACTTGTATGATATTCTTCTCAATAAACTGAAATTTTTTTCAAAAAGAGGACAGTAAAATGTTTTCTTTAATCCTAAAAAAGATAACAATATTTAAAATAATAACAGACTGGGACTGGTGTTGGATTTTTTTGATGGGGATCAATGTTTGTGGACGGCTATAGTTTTACATGCTGACGGGATCATGATAGTTTTACATGGGCTCATAGAGGGTACATGCGCGGATCAATGATTTTTTTTTCTTACGGGAGAGGGGGGTTATCGAGTCAAAAATAAAAATTCAAACCAAGACTTTTCTTGACAAGCATAAAAAGAAACCTAAACTCATTCGGAAAGGGGGGCAAGGTCACTTTTTACTTTGTTAAGTAGTAATTTGAAAATCACTTAATTTTTGCGACACCTTATTGTCGCGAAATTGACATTGTCAGTTTATTAGCAACACAAAACCTTCACGTATTGTGGTTATTATTCTACATAATCTTACGGTATACTATACAATTATAGCCTTTTGATGAGGTCAATCCCTAGATATATTGACCTCAGAGAAAGCATATTGACCGAGCACGAAGTGCGAGGTCGATATGCTTTCTCTTAGGTCTATATATCTAGGGATTGTACCGAATCAAAAGGCTACGGTTGTTTTATTATTTTTTTTTTATCAGTTTTTAATAAGAAATGTCTGAAAATCCATGTTTATAATATTCAGTACCTTCTTAATTTCCATTATTATGTCACAGAAATGAATAGCAGCTGCAGTATCTGTTTTTAGAAACATCTAGTTTATAAAGACTATTGTGACAACAGCACTATTGTTGCTTCACAGAAGAACGTTTCAAATTTTATAAACAGCAGGTTTATAAATGTTTAAAATAGAAACACCCAGTCTATAACACTTTTTATACTTGATCATGTGATCTAGTTTGAGCCAATCAGATAGGTGGCAAAAACAGAGAAAAATAATAACATAAATTATACGCGAGAGAGGCATTTTTCGCGAGTAGAGTCTCGCTTAATTACGCGAAAATGAAGTTCTTGCGAACAAAAAATTATGTACAGTATTTATTTAATAACTCAGAAAATTCCAGAGGGATGCAGATCGACCCCCCCCCTCCCCGCGACCCTCTCGAGCCACGTTTGGAGAAATTACTTGAGTAATGAAACGACTTTCTTTTCACAACATGATCTATAAAAAAAAATCAAGAGTGTACAATGTACTGTGGCTAAGCATTTTGTTTGAAATACATTTACAAATATTTCTGTAACACTTCTGGTATAAATTTGTACATTTTTGAGGGGATTATTTAGAATAATTCTAAATATTCTCGGAAAATCAGTAGAGTTACCATTTAAATGTTATCTTTTCAAATACAGATAAACTTACACTTATTCCAAAAGGTTTATTAAGCTTAACAGAAATCGACAACGGCAAATTATTGAAGATAGATTCCCCATAATTTTCTGAAGGTGTTCTGTCTAAAATTCCAGCTTGTTTAAGACATAAGCTAGATGTAAACTCATATGAAACAGTTTCTTTACAGGAAACGATGGTTGAATGTTGTATTTTTTTCATTGACGCCTTGCTAAATACAGTTATTCCACTGTGATAAGGCCAAGCTATGCCTCTGGCTGCTTTTGATATTGTTCCAAAATATTCTGGTTCCGATGCATTCTGCTTAGAGAGGTAGTACCGCAAGTTTTCCATTATCACAAATGTGTTGTCCGCAGCAAACAGAAACCACTCGTTTCGATCAAAGTATCTTTTAAAAGTTTCTAATACAGCAACACTAAATACACTTTTGGCCGCATGATCTGACTGGTAAAAAGAGAAATTAGTATGTATCATGGGGTAGGGGAAATGTCTATTGGTCTTCCTCCCAATGAAGATGGCGGATGAACATCTCTTTGCCCACGTCTTGGCAACAGCTATCGAGAGGCGACTTCCACCAGTATAATCACTGGAGAATATAACACAGTGGACTCTTACGTTCTCCTGGAGAGTTTTGCCCAAAGTATTTTTATCTGGAACATATTTTACCAAAAAAATATATATATCATTATCAAACATCAAAGCATTGTAAAGAACTCTTTTATCGTAAGAAGTGGGATCAGGTACCATAAGGGAGTAGGCTTTCCCTGTTAACCGGTCATTTTAAACAACAAAATACATGATGAAACATCAACCTACGAAAATGGCATTCGTATCCAACCAGTATATCTTTGGAAGAGAATCAACTATGTTGAAGCAGCTGAGTTCCTGATGAATAGTGGAATTCTATATCTTGACTATCACATGCTAATAATCTTCATTTAGATGGTGAATATAAATAATCAGAATTCATACAGTATACTTTACTTTTAACTAACTCGTGTACTTTTGCTTGTTAGTGTATTCCATTTAAATCGTTAGGTGGGAAATTATGAAAAAATGCTTGCAACGTTAGAGTAACTTTTAGAAAAGTTGAATTTTCATTCTTCAAGAAATCCATTTAACATACCCAAATATTGAGGTATTTTAATTGCTATATGTTTTACTTACTGGCAAAATATCTACAGGCACACATGCAGTAAAATTCTTATTCGAAATTTAATCTTTTGGAATAAGTTTCTAATCTAAGATATCATTGTACGTACGTGTTCAGACGTACTGTAAAAATGTTAAAGTTCCTCATATTCAAAATTAAACAAATTATCATAAATTCAGTAAAAGTAAGTATTCATCAATTGCTTTTCTTTAAAAGTGTTTCACATGGTCGACAGGGGATGCTTACTCCTTCATGGCGGCTGATCCCACCTCTGATGTTTTTATTAGTCAGTGTTTTCTCTGTTTCTGATTTTTTTTAGAATCAAAGGACAATAACCTTGATTAAAACTTTGCTGTGACGTCATGCCTTTGTTCTTGCAGTTTAAAAGTTTACCTGTAGCCGTCCGATAATAATAATTACCAGTCTGGTAATATATTATCGGACGGCAATGATAACAAAATAGAAAACAAAAATAAGATTGAAATAAAGATTAAACATGTCCAAAACCAAAAAAAAAATGTTAGGAAAAAAATTCAGGGAAGGCAATCGCAAAGAAATCAAGTTGCTATACAAAATAGCAAATCCATGAAGAAATCGAGTTTAAACCTTCCTCAAAATTAATACTTCCCATCTTTTAAAAGTGTTTTTGATACAGCACTTTGAATAAGCGAATTTAATCCATTTCTGAGAAATAATCGGCAAATTTATTAATTTTATAAGGATTGTTTCCAGGTGGCTGCACTTTTAAAACCTGAGAATTTCCATTATATAAAAACTGAATTCCAGGATGAAAATCTCCATTTTTACTTTCCAAAAAATGAAATCTGTATCAATTTCAATTTATGCACAAAATAAATGAAAAAGTCCCAAATTTAAAAGGAAATCTTTCACCACCGGACCCCTGTCCTGCTTAGCTAAACGATTGCCATTGAATGAATGAAATGAAACAAGAGTTCACTCACTGTTTTCACCGTTTCATTTCTTTTGTCTACTTATTAGACGGGTAAAAAAACAATTGATGCCCAAACTCCCATTGTGTTATTATCGGACTTCTCCAGGTAACTTTTGGACATTTAAATGGCAATGTTTTAAGTAAGATATATGCCTCATACTATTCTATATGTAAAATTATCAGCCCTAACGGGCCTCAAACAGTCTGATAATTTTACATATAGAACAGTATTCGGCATATATCCATTACTTATTGTTTGTTATCTCCAAATATCATTCATTGTAAAAGTATATCTTACCTTCATGAAATCTGGAATCGTTAATCATGGAACTTTGTAGGATTTCCTCCTCTCCATCGTCAAGATAAAAATTTTGCGATAATTTCCCAACAATCTGATCTTCATTCGAAGACTCCAATTGGAAGAAAACCACGGAAGGACTAGGAAATGCTACAAAGTACAGTACTATACCACACACGAATCCGGACACAAACGATACTCCCTGCACCATTGTTACATATTCTGTGTTGGCGTCCTTTCTATTCTGAAATACAGAAATAAATAACATGGTTTATGTCACCTGGATTTTAAGGGAATAATAAAAAAGCTTTAAAATGCTTTTATCATTATCATTTTTTCATCAATATGTAGTGCGTTCTTTTACCTTGCATAATGGGTTATGCTTGGATAACATTTGTGTTTGAATGTATGATTACTACTTAGTACAGTCTCGAGGTTTTTATCAGTGGTTTCATTTTCTCTTGTTTGAATTAACATTACAGAATAAAAAAACATTTTTTCCTTGATATTTTAGGAAAGTAGTATAATTAACACTATTTAAAATCTAAATTAAATAGGTAAAAATGTTTATATTATGGAAAAATCTTAAAACATTCTAAATAAGTCTAAAAATGATGATTAGTACATAACAACCTGATACTTTTTTTCTAGTCAGTTTTGGGGGATCAGACATTATCATATTTTACGTAACTGCTAATCAAAGCTTGTGAATCTGATCCCCTTCTTGTTTGTTAAATTGTTCACATTTATACCGTCATTTTAATAAATGACATTATTCATCTCTATGAAAGTCTTTTATTTGACTTATACAAAATTAGCAAAAACAAGCTGCGGTGAGCTTGCAGATAAGCATAAGAATACATAAAATCAGATTTTGTAACGCTCTAAAATTCTGATGGTCGCTGCTCACCCACCATCAAAATTTTTTAGCGTAACAGCGATCTGATTTTAAAAAGATTGAAATCATTGATTTTTGAATGAAAAAGTAAGAAAAATAAAGAAACAAGTGAGAAATGATAAACAACAGTGGGTGAATAACCTTGCAACACAGGCGGGAAAGGCAGTAATTCAGTGAAACTGAGATTTTGGTAAACCTGTAGGGATGAAAGACTAAAAAAAACATAATAATTGAAGAGATATCATCCCTCTACTATTTATGGAACCATGGTTACACTGCATTTTTGTAATAGACTGTTACATGCTTGTTTATTGCATTTAGATAAACAAGGTCCAAAATTTAAGCCCCTAAGTGATCAATATATAGGTTTCTCCAATATCTTCACAAAATATGATACAAACATGCCAAAATTTATTATTTTTCATACAAGGATCATTCATTGTTGTCGAAATAGTAATATAATTCTTTTTTTCTGGTACTTCTTAAGAAATTGGTTAACATAAAATCAATTGGTGTTTTGTCCTACTTTAAAACCTATGTATTATCCCTCGTGTAAGCTACAGTTAATGGATCAGTCAACGTAACAGCTTCTGGTCAATTTGAGCGTGATGTTTTGATTTTCGCTTGTGACGTTGCACTTTCTCTGCGTTTTACAATTACGACGTCAAACTAAAACGCATGCTTTAACCTTTTAGCACCCTGTCTGTGTTATAGTGTTTTGAATGCAATAGATTTCCATTCACTTCATATGCAAAAAACATATGTAATGTAAATATAATGTAATAACAGACGAAAACAGTGCAAAGTAGGATTTAGTTCAGTTTACTTCACAGTGGGACAAATTCAATGAAACTAGAGAGTTACCTGATACACTTTTGTCTGCCGTATCGAAAATGAACAAGGGTTCTTAGAACACGAAGATGATATCAAGTTGCACATGGATGTAACAGGAGTATGTCTCAGAACACAATTGTCATTAGTAGTTCTACCATATTTTTACCACTCTCCTATATTTTCATATTGAATTATTTCTCAAGTTCTAATTTTGATTTGAGATTCTGTTTGGTCTTATTTCCGAGCCTTTTTGTACCTTATTTTAACAAAGTCAGAAGAAAATAGATGACTTTTCCTCTTCACTGTTCCAGTTTTTTGTTATCTTTATTTTGCAAATATTGGATAAGACGTTAATAGGTCATCTAAGTAAAATAAGGACATTCAAGGAAGAGAAAGGTGTAATGGCGCCTCTTTCTTTGCTACTGCTTTTGGTTTCTTTGACAGCGTTCGTCCCCACAAATGGAGTGTCTGCCACAGACGGTGATCGAATCTCTCATTTAGAGGATGTGATAAAGACAATGCTAGAGGTGCAAGAGAAGGAAAAACACGAAAATACTCTTCAAAATAAAAGGATATGGAATCTTGAGAAAACAATAACAAGATACGAGGAAGAGAATAAGAAGTTAAAGACTGAAAATGAGGACCTGAAAAGCAATCTCAATAAGATGGAAATATCAGTTAAAAAGATGGATGCCCTTGTGAAGAGACTGCAAAAAGAGAACCTCATTTTGGTGAAAAAAATTAAATCTAACTCTAAATTAATTAACTATATTCAATTTAGAATCTTGCATTTTAACAACGAAGGACTTGAGAATTCTATGCAGCCTGAGAGGACGGTATCTGTAAAAGTTGAAAATTCAGAAGATTCGCCAAAATTGAATGAGTCTGAAGTGGAATCAAAATCATTGGTATCATCTCGCAAACGACTTTTGACTGGTAATATTTTTAAATATTCTAAAGACGTATTCTTAATAATTTTTTAGAATCCTTGAAAATTAAATTGATATAACTGTATATAAATAGAAATCCGTTTATATTGATATAATTATGTACTAAAATTTATTTGTTTTTGAGATAAGAACAATACTTTTATAATAATATGATATTTAAATACTTTCATTTTAATTACTATTAAGATTTATTCAAAACATTATCAAGCACACACACTAAATAAAGGGCAAAGAAAATACGAAATATCTTTCAAAGAAACATAAAATTTAATTAATATATAAGTTATTATGATTTTGCATTAACATGCTATCAAATGAACTTGCATGAAGAATAAAAACATTTTAGACTATTTAACATTTACTCTTTTAGGATAAAGATTGGACGTCATAAATGAATTTTTAAATGCCTTTTCCAATGACTCAATAATGATGATATTATTGGGGTTTTTTTTGTAGGTATACCTACAACTCCTCAACCTAATGGCGTTGCATTCTCTGTGTATTTAAAACCACACGAAACCCATTTAATCAGACAATCTTGTTTGATGGCATCTTGACGAACATTGGAAATCATTACAATCCACACACCGGGGCCTTTACAGCACCCGTACACGGGGTCTACGTTTTTACGTTTTTTGGAATCTATATTGTCGTTCAAATGAAGGACGCATTTTCTCTGAAATTGCTGTAAATTCCAACCCAATAGGTAGCATGTACACTTCTAGTGAAGGTGCTACAGATATCCGGACAACCACGGGAATCGTTGTTGCTGAAGTAAATAAGTGTGATATTGTGCTGGTTCGCACTCATTCCAGTAATAGTCATTTCGGAAGTCTTTATAGTTCTCCAGATTGGAAATCGACCTTTAATGGATGGTTACTATTTTGAAACCAAAAAATTAGTCTTATGAAGAAAATGAATTAAAAAAGTATACATTGAATGTTTGATAGTTATTTTACTTTTTGACACAATTTTTTCGGAAAATTACTACTTTGAATCATAAAATGATTTGAGTAAATTTTAAAAAAAAAAATAGCATAAAATTTAATGGCATTATACTCTTTGACTTTGGACTGAAGCACACCACGATGATCATACTATTAGATTCTTCAAATTTTATATAAAGTTGATACAAGTTTATTCGCAATTTGATCGAAATTCTGTTCATGTTTAGGATTGTGGTTCAGCACTTAGAATTTATTGTACTTCGTAACTGTATGACTAGCTGTACTTTTCATATTTTTCATCGACATATGAAAGAAACGAATTGAATTAGGGCCACCATCACCTTATTGTGTGCATGTAATTAATAAGATGTAAAAGGTCAAGATATAACGGTGATCTATATAAAAAAAAATCTACAAACAATACAATAATATTAGGAGGACATCAAACACAGACCATACGAAATTACAGGGATGTGATCAGATGTCTAGGAGGGGGCAATGTGAGACCGAATACTGTATGAGTACATAAATGGCGTATTCAAAATTTAGCGCAAACACTAGGTATTGAGTTGTTGGCGTATTCATAAATTAGCGCTACACACTTACGCACCCTATATCGTATTAATGAACGATCTCTTAGCGATATTCATAAATTAGTGCATCGATGTCCGTGCAAAAGCCGCTAAAATATGACGCCAGCTTTTTTTAGTGCACATCCAGTAGGTTTTGCTGCTCCCTTCATTTTACATCGTAAATGAAAAGGGCGATATCGCGGCTGTATATTTCATTTTTAAATTTGATATTGACCATTGGTATAATCCTTGGCTTTTGATTTCTTCGCAAGAAAGTAATCGACTTGAACATCTAGAAATATTTAAAATAACAAAAGATTTTCGTATGTTTTAATTGTGTGTGGTTTTTTTATTTAATGTCCTTCTTAATAATATTTCATTCATACGGACACGTCACTCATTGCCGGTGGAAGGCTGCAATTTGACCTAAACTTGACACTTAACAGTCCTTGCGTTGTGAGGGACCATCACACACTGGAAAAATCAAAACTGAAGCATGAGAATTAGAATAGAAATTTGATATCTAAAAATATTCTCATATCCAATCCAATGAGATGCCTCTTTATCATATTTTGGACAAAAAAAATCAGATTTTTGAAAGAGATTCTTCAGATCGATCACAAATCAATGAAAATAGCATATTTCTGGCAGGCAAAGCGTTTTTTTAAATGTGGATTTTGTTAATTTTATTTCTAAAACATCGGTCGTGGACACCTCATTGTAGGGCACAAGTGTGATGAGTCCTGGATATGAATATTGTTTCCGGCGGCTGGTTAAACTGCAAGCGCCCGACACTAGAAGTAAAAGAAATATCATTGGGTAAGTACATACTCATCTTATGCGGGAGTCGTGTACACATACAATCCGAAAATGATAAATCATGAGTAAAAGCCATCTTATCACGCTCTAATTACGACTATTTTCTTCTGAAAAGAGTCATATTTATTGATATAGTTCCGACTTGGAACGTCAACTAAGTTTTTTTTTTTTTTTTTTTTTTTTGCACATAGAATCCAGTCTGGCAAATACTAGTACGATCTAATCCGAGGACTTTAATGTAGTATTTCAGTGTACTGACGTGGTTACCGGACTTTCAAAAACTACCTTGTGCAGTTCTTGTACATCCACAGTTTTTGCAGAAAGTCTTTATCACCACTCTCTGAAATTTTTGACGTAGTATACAAAATGACGTTATTTTTCTTTTACATCAAAAAGTTCCTTGACAAGGTGTTTAAAATTTTAAGACCCTTGGGATCAAGTTTCTGTTATAATAATATACATTTATTATATACCCCCTAACAACGAAACATATGGAGATAACGAAAAGTATTCAAGATCAAAAGTCCATAAAACAATACAAAATAGGAGCAGAGAAAACACCGGCCTCGAAAATATCAGAAGTGGGATCAGGTGTTAACAAGTACCTAAATATATTAAAATAACACTTTACATATCAATATTATGATATTTATCCATTTAACAAAGCATATTGTCAAGGAATTTTTTAACTCTCGAGAAAAATAACGTCATATTTCTGCGTACTACTTAATCATTTTCAGAGAGTGGTGATATGGAATCGGAAAATCACAGTGTGGTACTGGTAATTCGGAAAGATGGATCACAACGTCACGTGATTGCATAAAATCTAAATTGAGTGATACACAGTTGAGTATATATTAATAATATGATATTATCATAACAGTATCTTGATCTGAAGACTCGTATCTTGACAGGCGCTGATCATCAGATCAAACGAGACGCGAAGCGATTCAGAAAACAAGTATGGTGACCGGAAAGATGGATCACGACGTCACGTGATTGCATAAAATCTAAATTAAAACTAAGTGATCAATACATATTGGGTATATAATAAAAATATGGAACAGGGCAAACTTAAGCCTCTAAAAACATCAGAGGTGGGGGTATTTTCCATGGACGAGTAAGAATCCCATTTCGACCGGTCAAAACAACATTTATTAGTCCCCTACCGGTGAAACCGGAGGGGACTATAGGTTTCCTCTGCGTCTGTCCGTCCGTCCGTCTGTCTGTCTGTCTGTCCGTCCGTCTGTCCGTCTGTCTGTCTGTCTGTCCCCGTCTGTCTGTCAGTCTGTCCCACTTGGTTTTCCACACTTTTTTTCTAAACGCTGGCAGATATTGAGCTGATTTTTGGTACGTCGGTGTATCATGATGAGTTACAGATAAAGTTTGAATATCGTTACGATTCGTTGATTTTTTACGGAATTACGGCCTTTTCAATTTTTCAGGGTTTTCTGCGTTTTCTCCTAAACGCTTGCAGATATTGAGCTGGTTTTTTGTCCCCTACCGGTGAAACCGGAGGAGACTTTAGGTTTCCTCTTCGTCTGTCCGTCTGTCTGTCCAGCTGTTTGTCTGTCTGTCCCCGTCTGTCTGTCAGTTTGTTCCACTTGGTTTTCCGCACTTTTTTTCTAAACGCTTGCAGATATTGTGCTGAATTTTGGTATGTGAGTGTATGTTGATGAGTTACAGATCAAGTTTGAATTTCGCATCGCTTCAGTTTTACCTTGGATATAACTTTTGCATATTATAAAATGACATCCTGAAGAAAAAGGGGAACCCGGTAGGGGACATGTATTGCTTATGCAATACTCTCAGAATGCTTGTTTTACATGTATGTTGTTCTCTTTTAATTGTGTATTGTCATAGAATTGATAAATTTCGATTATGTCAGATGAGCGATCTCTCCTAAGCGCTAAATAGATAAGCAGAATCAAAGTTTTGTTATCTCATGGCACAAGGAAATAATCATGGCACTGCACACACTGTGTTTCCTTTCTTTGTTACTGGTTTTCTCCACGTCGGCTGAATCAATCACAAACCATGACAGATTCATTCAGTTAGAAGTTTTGGTAAAAGATCTTCTTAAGATGGTTGAAGAAGAACGGGAAATCAACGTGCTACAGAATATTAAGATGGCCACACTTGAAAACATTTTGGTGGAGCATGAGGAAAAATATAAGAAGGAGCTGTTCGAAAATGCTGAATTGAAAAAGAGAGTTTTTGATCTTGAAATCAAAATCAGTAGCATGGACACTAAGGATACTGAAATCCAAAAAGGATATACGCAATCAAAAGAATTATTAAATTATCCAATCAAATCACCGGACAATTTCAAAAATAATGCATTGAATGTTACAAGAGGAATTTCTGCAAGTTCCGTTCAATCGCAATCTTCTTTAGTTTTTCGTGGTATTTTGAAGAAGATAGCTGTATCAAATGAACCCAGACTAGATCATGTTCGGTCTTCTGGAAAGCGATTATTGACAGGTATGTTATACATTTCGTTTCGAAGATATTCTTTTAAAAAATCTTTGTTAATTAAAATTTGTTTACATAAGCAAGGACTTACCTTGTGGTCCTTACATATATTAAGCTGTAATTCTTTTTCTCGATCATCCATACACTGTATCTACACTGTATCTAGAATACCATGGATATGTCAATGAGATTTGCAAGTCCCAATACTCTATCTTCATGTATCATATTCAACATCTCCAAATTTTGTATTAGTCTCACTGAGTTCGAGATAACAAAGATTGACTATTTTTATACAGTTCATTCAAATTCTAAAGAAATTTAAAGTTTAAGGTTACACAAGTGCCTGGATCACTGAGAAACAAACAGAGCTATTTTAAAAATTTTCAAACAACCCATGTATGCTTTGAAGCATTTTTTTTCAAGAAATCTCATAAAAAGTAGGTTATAATTCCCAAGTCACGATTTTTTAAAGCTAAGGTCTAATATACTTGCATATAAATATTTTTTCTATCACCATGTATAACAATTAGAAATTTTTCATATTCAACAGGCACGCCTTCTACTCCTCCGCCTGTGGGGGTAGCATTTTCAGCATATGTGAAAAAGCATGAAACCCATTTAACACAGGATCACACAATCCTATATGATGGCATCGTTACCAACATTGGCGGACATTATAATCCACATACTGGGGCCTTCACAGTCCCCAGCCATGGTGTATACGTATTCACCTGGAACCTATATTGTGATAGAAATGGATTTATTTTCTCTGAAATCGCAGTGAATTCCCGCCAAATAGGTAGCATGTACACGTCATGCGAGGGGTCAGCAAATATTCGCACAACCACTGGTATTGTGGTGGCTGAAGTCAACAAGGACGATGTAGTGTTGGTTCGAACACACCCCACACATGGCTATTCGGGAAATCTCTATAGTGACATTGACTGGAGATCGACCTTCAACGGCTGGCTATTGTTTTGAAACATTTACAAGTGCAACTGTAGAGCTAACTTGGAATCTTAGCTTAGTGTAACAGCATTATCGCGCTTCTTCCATATATGGCATCTTGAAAAAATAAACAATTTAATAAGGCTTCATCTGAAACAGTACTACATAGATTTATTTTCATTTTACTAGCTAAAACAAATAATCGGAAGGTCATGGGTTCAGTTCTCAGATGCGAATGACCTAATTTGATGAGAGAAAAATATATAAGTAGTGACTGTTCCTTTGCCAATTGCAAACGCATTAGAACAACGTAGAACAACGTACAATCAATCAATCATAATCAATGTATGGCTTCTGGTTGAATTGTAAAAGCTTTTACAACTACTGTCACCCACTTGCGGAGAGCATCATTTAGATGAAGCATTTTGGGATTCGTCTACAAATTCAGTAAAACAACAAAATCAAAACTGCTTAATCCCTGCTTTTCATTCAGTACTGGTGATTTAATGAATCACTGAACTCAACGGAATCAAAATGTTTAAAACCGAATTTTTGCAGAATGTCCGTAATTTGGGTAGAATGGTTCTTCAAACAACAGTAGAAATAAATGATAGAAATTGTATTCAGTGGCATCGTAATGAAATGTACATGTGTTTATTGCTTTCTTTATGGAATATTAGTATATCCCGCTAATGAAATGTACATGAAAAATGAAAAGTTTGATAAAACTGCTGATATACACAGTTATAATTTCATAAAGGTATTATGCATGTTCGTATCAAATGAAAAACAATCAATCAATCAGGATATTAAGAAGATAATTTATTGATTCCGAACGCCCTCAGGTGATAGACGAGAAACTCGTGCGCATACATATCTGGAGGTTGTAGAAAACGTACAGATATCATGTTAGAATCGGGCTGCATCTGTAAATTAAAATGCAAAATATTACATGTACATTTTAAGAAGAGAAGTCGTTTTTATGAGAAATCCTCACAAAGTGAAAACTAATATCGATCTTATTTTCAAAAACTGAGAGTTTTTTTTTTTTAAAAGAGGAACAGTAAAGTGTTTTCTTTAATCCTGAGAAAATAATAATATTCAATATAGTAACAGACTGGGACTGGTGTTGGATTTTTTCCGGTGAAGATCAATGTTTGTGGACAGCTACAGTTTTACATGCTGACGGGATCATGAAAGTTTTGCATGGGCTCATAGAGGGTACAGGCGCGGATCCAGGGTTTTTTTTCCAAGGGGGGGGGGGGGGTCATCGAGTCCAAAATAAAACTTCTAATCATGACATTTCTTGACAAGCATAAAAAGAAACCTAAACTCATTCGAAAAGGGGGGTGGGGGGCAAGGTCACTTTTTACTTGGTTAAGTAGTTATTGAAAAACACTTAAGTTTCGTGACACCTTATTGTCGCGAGATAGTCATTGTCAATTTATTAGCGAGACAAAACATTCACGAATTGTGGTTATTTTTTAAATAATCGTACGGAATACTATACAATTATAGCCTTTTGATGAGGTCAACCCCTAGATATACTGACCTTAGAGAAAGCATATCGACCGAGCACGAAGTGCGAGGTCGATATGCTTTCTGTAAGGTCTATATATCGAGGGGATTTACCGAATCAAAAGGCTACAATTGTTTTATTATTTTTTTTATCAGTTAATAAGAAATGTCTTAAAAATCCATGTTTCTAATACTCAGTACCTTATCATATATGGCATTGTTATGCCATTTGCATTACATGTATGACGTCATAGTAATGAATAACAGCTACAGTATCTGTTTTTAGAAACATACAGTTTATACAGACTTTTGTGACATCAGCACTATTGTTGCTTCACAGAAGAACGTTTCCAATTTTAGAAACAGCAGGTTTATAATTTTTTTAAATAGAAACATCCAGTCTATAACAATTTTTAAACTTGATCGTGTGATCTAGTTTGAGCCAATCAGATAGGTGGCAGCAATAGAGAAAAATAATAATATAAATTATACGCGAGAATAACATTTTTCGCGAGTACAGCCTCGCTTAATTACGCGAAAATGAAGTTCTCGCGAATAAAAAGTTATTTACAGAATTTATTTAATAACTCAGAAAATTCTAGGGGTGCAGACCCCCCCTCCCCCCCCCCCCCCCCCCCCCCCCCCCACCACCGACCCTCTAGATCCGCGTATGGAGAAATTGCTTTAGTCATGAAACGACTTTCTTTTCACAACATGATCTACGAAAAAAAATTCAAGAGTGTACTGTGGCTAAGCATTTTGTTTGAAATACATTTACAAATATTTCTGTAACACTTCTGGTATAAATTTGTACAATTTTTTGAGGGGATTATTTAGAATAATTTTAAATATTCTCGGAAAATCAGTGGAGTTACCATTTAAATGTTATCTTTTCAAATACAGATGTACTTACACTTATTCCTAGGGGTTTATTAAGCTTAACTGAAATCGACAAGGGCAAATTATTGAAGATAGATTCCCCATAATGTTCTGAAGGTGTTTTGTCTGAAATTCCAGCTTGTTTAAGACATAAGCTTGAAGTGAACTCATATGAAACTGTTTCTTTGCAGGAAATGATGGCTGAATGTTGTATTTTCTTCATTGACGCCTTGCTAAATACAGTTATTCCACTGTGATAAGGCCAAGCTATGCCTCTGGCTGCCTTTGAAATTCTTCCAAAATATTCTGGTTCCGATGCATTCTGCTTAGAAAGGTAGTACCGCAAATTTTCCATTATCACAAACGTGTTGTCCGCAGCAAACAAAAACCAATCGTTCCGATCAAAGTACCTGTTTAAAGTTTCTAATACAGCAACACTAAATACACTTTTGGCCGCATGATCTGACCGGTAAAATGAGAAATTAGTATATATCATGGGGTAGGGGAAATGTCTATTGGTCTTCCTTCCGATGAAGACGGCGGATGAACATCTCTTTGCCCACGTCTTGGCAACAGCTGTCGAGAGGCGACTTCCACCAAAATAATCACTGGTGAATATAACACAGTGGACTCTAACGCTCTCCTGGAGAATTTTGCCCAAAGTATTATTATCTGGAACATATTTTACCAAAAAATATATATATTTTAAAACATCTTCTCAACAAAAGTATAATATATTTTTTGTTCAATGAAATATGTGCATGGAGATAACACAGAGTATTCAAGCTCACAAGTCCATTTAAACAATACAAATCAGCAGCAAAGCATTATAAAGAGCTCTTTAATCATCAGAGAAGGGATCAGGTGAAATTAAAAATTACGCATTGAAACTTATTCATTCAACTCATTAAATCATGATTAAGTTGTTATTTTCAAATTTTTTGACAAAAATATGTTAGTATCATCTGTCCTTAAACCAGTGTATCATGAATTCGATAAAAGCAAGTTTTCACCAAATGTCTCCTTTTTTTAACGTGTTTCACACGGTCGACAGGGGATGCTTACTCCTTCATTGCGCTCGATCCCACCTCTGATGCTTTTATCAGTCAGTATTTGCTCTGCTTTTGAATTGATTAGTTCAGTGGACTATGAACTTGATTATTGTTTGTTAAATCCATATTTCATTCACTGTAAAAGTATCCTACCTTTATGAAATCTGGAATCATTAATCATGGGACTATGTGTCATTTCTTCCTCTTCATCGTCAAGATAAAAATTTTCAGATAATGTCCTAACAATTTGATCTTCATTCGTAGTCTCCAGTTGGAAGAAAAATACGGAAGGATTAGGAAATGCTACAAAGTACAGTATTATACCGCATACGAATCCGGACACAAACGATACACCCTGCGCCATTGTTACATATTCTGTGTCGACGTCTTTTCTATTCTGAAATACAGAAATAAATAACATGTTCAAGTCACCTGGATTTTAAGAGAATATGAAAAAAGCTTTAAAATGTTTAAATTATTATCATTCTTTCATCAATATGTAGTGCGTTATTGTACCTTGCATGTTAGGTTATGCTTGGATTACAGTCGTGTTTGAATGTGTGATTACTTGAAGTACTACTTAGTACCAATTACGGGGTGCTTTTCAGTGGTATAATATTCTCTTGTTTGAATAATATTTTAGAAAATAGAACGAATTTTTCCTTATATTTATAGGAATGCAGTATAACTAACACTACTTAAAATTTAAATCAAATAAGTAGAAATGTTTATATATTTTGGAAAAAGCTAATTAAGCCCAAAAATGATTATCAGTTTATAGCAATCTTCTTAAAATCAGATCGTTGTTACGCTCTACAATTCTGATGGTTGCTGTTCACCAACCATCAGAATTTCGGAGCGTAACAGAGATCTGATTTTAAAAAGCTTGAAATCATTGATTTTTGAATGAGAAGTTAAGGAAAATAAAGAAACAAGTGAGAAATGATAAACAACAGTGGGCGAATAACCTTGCAACACAGGCGGGAGTGGCAGTACACATGTAAGACAGTAAAATTGGGTAAACCTGTAAGGATAAAAGACTAAAAACATAACAATTGAAGAGTAAGATAACAAAGTCATCTTGTTTGTTTGGTGTTGTTTTTTTCTATATTGTTTATTGTCCCTCTCGAGAATGTTTCATTCATGTGAAGACCCCACCACTTGCTGTTGGAGAGCTGCCAACGTTGTCTTATACCACTGGTCTTAGAGTTTGACTCACTCTTTGAATAACCTTTGAGTAGCTAGTACTGGGGTTTTGGTATTTCACTATGCGCCCGGCGGCAACAAAGTTCGGAAAAAGCTATTTTTAGCATTAAGGTCACAGTCGAGGTCACAAGGTCATTGACCTTAGTGTCATTTGGAAGAACCTGATAAGTGGAGTTTGCCTACCAAACATGAAGTCTCTATCTTTCATGGTTCAAAAGTTATGGCGAAGGTTAAAGTTTGCAGAAAAAGCTATTTTTAGCATATAAGCTACAGTCAAGGTCACAAGGTCATTGACCTTGGTGTCATTTGAAAGAACCTAATTATTGGAGTATGCATACCAAATATGAAGTCTCTATCTTTCATGGTTCAAAAGTTATGGTGAAGGTTAAAGTTCGGGACAAACAAACAGACAGACAGACAGGACAAAAACAATACAGTATACGCCCTGGATCTATCGATCCGGGCGCATAAAAATCCCTTGGATACTTAACATTGTAATCTTGACATTTGGGTTTGGCCAACTTTTTACAAACTTGGCCATAGCGTTTGAACAGTTGGTGCTATGGTTTTTAGATGTTCACATGTGTTTTTCTTCTGACAATGTTTTCTCGTGGTTACCATAATAATTTTTATCCCTTTAACCTTGATTTTTGAGTTTTGACCCACTTTAGAAAACTTTAACCTTGTCTATTTCTTTGGAATATTTGTATCTCGATTTCATAGGTATATTCATTGAGACAAGTCGATTTTATCACTTGAGCTTCGATTTTAACCTTCATATATATGTAAAACATTGACCTTAGCCATAAGCTGCCATACGGGGGACATCGTTGTTCCACGTTCACAAGTTGTTTAATGGAATATTTGGTATATTTTTAAAAATGAAAGTTTAATAATTCATTTGATGCGCGCTACCGTGCAAATAAAGATTTGTTTTTCAAATGATCAATATGTTATCTATCTTTCAATTTGATTTATTACGGACATTAACTTAGTTATGGGTGTCACTAATTAATTTGCTGAGTCGATTTTCGCAGTAGTTAAATGATTTATTCCTACTGCCTTCAACTTGTTAACAAATGATGTTAACACTTAAATTGATGAGGGCAATAATTCAGTTAAAGAAAGGTAATGGAAAATTAAAGCGCGCACACTTCAAAGAATTACTTTGTAGCATTTTTCTATTTATTTTGATTAATGAGCATTTTAAATTCTAGTTAATGCGCGCAATAGTAGTTATTGCTTTTTTTCGTTTAATTTATAATTTTATTTATTTATATATTGCTTGCAACAATTCTTTTAAAGATATACTTGTAAAAGTAAATAATAAGTTATATTTTCAATTCACCATATTCCTAATTTTATAATGATCCTTCCAATTGAGTAGTTGCTCTCTTGAAAAGAATGAGGTGCATGGACATCAACTCTTCGAGCAAGAAAAATAGAATAATAATATAAAGATTTGATACTAACGTCTTCATAAGTTTTTAGGACCAAAAAGTTTAATATAATAAAATTATTTGGTTTTTTTGATTGTTTGGTTTTTTTTTTTTTTTTTTTTTTTTTTTTGGGGGGGGGGTTGTTGTTGTTGTTGTTGTTGTTTAACGCCTCTCTCGAGAATTTTTCACTCATATGGAGACACCAACACTTGCCTATGGCGAGCTACAAATATTGACGTTTTCTCAGCAATGAAGGCCATTGAACAGTGAGGGGTTTTCTATTTGCCAGCATCTACTTGCGACGCGAGACCGTGGTTTATACGGTCTCATCCGAAGGATCAACTTGATATGCAATTGATATGCACAGCAGTTGATTTGCTTAAAGCAATAACTGAATTGATACTGACGCACAATAAATATGAAGTTAATATGATATTTTCTTACCATTAAAATATCTTTAGGATTTTGAGTACAATATATGTTTATTGCAATAGGTAGCTAATTATATTTTCTTACAAATAAGAATATCTTATTTTTTTAGTTTCTGTTTATTTGGCTTTCCATTTATGTTATGCATGCATATTTAACGTTGCAGTCACACGGTAGAAAAAGACTACCAGGTAAATTATAACCCAATCCTATGTAAAACAATGTAAGCCTGTATTAACAAATATATGCATTAATTTCTTTTCTGTCGTTAAATTACTCAAAAATGAATTAATAAATTAGTGAAAATTTTGAAAAGAATACCTGGTATTCCACTTACTGTTAGAAAGATAAATCCGCCGTTTTCAAAAATCATTTCATCTTACTTGTAAAAAGAAAAATTCGCAATTTTCAGCAAAAAAAATCATTGTCCTGTCGTGTTTAAATGGTTTATTTTAACAAATGTCCTGATATTTGTTTACCTGGCTCTCTGTTTACAAATCATGCCTTGCATACAGCAACAGTTGATGAATTCAGGTCGATCCCTTTGTTCATTCAAACACATCTGCGACAGTCCTTCATCTGTATTAATTGTCTATTTCATTATAACAATCAGTATAACTGTAATGGTATGGATTTTAAAGCCCCATAGATCAAAGACTTATTTTTTTCTCACTTTGTTTACACAAAATTTATAATCACAGCCACTTAAGTGTGGATACCCCCCCCCCATTTAAAAAAATATATAAAGAGCATTTATTTTCAAGATTGCGTACGTGGCCAATCTTTACACTTAAAAATAAAGTTATAATCTGCTTGCATAAAAAGACATATGGATGTGATTGACGGGAATTTTTTTTTTATATTTTTGAAAAATTGTAAGCTCTTGGCATTTTTTAAAATCAAAGTATGGGGGGAGGGGGGTATATCGATCCATATTTCAGGTGCCTGTGGTTTAATTACACTGTACTTTAACTTTTCCGTAATTGTTTTAATATGAAATAAAAACCTCATCTGGCAGTGCATCATAGTAAATTGTCAGACAGTATTATTCTTAAATATAGAATAAATATTTATAGAATAAATATTGCTGCAACCATTTTCTTTAAAATACAGTGCAAGCAATAAAGTCAACAAAACATAAACAATATGTGTTCTTTTAAGACAAATTAGATATAAAATGTATTACGAGGTACATCGTATATCTCATTTAACATTATGATAACTTTTATATAATACACGTATCTACCGACATACCTAGTATACATGTAAATATTTAAAAAAAAATTGAAGACACGAAAATCAAACAAAATCTTACCTAAATTTAAACGAAACAAATGTTTATACAAAATACATCCCGTTAGAACCAAGGCGTGTTTGGGTTAACACTGAAATGTACTCAGTCAATGTCCTCTTTAAATGATTGTTGATGCAGCTGTAAGATTTTTCTAATCCGGCCATCGTTCCCATCTTTAACTTAACAACTTTTGGTCACATCTGTACTTTATGCTATTTTTGAGTGACATAAATGGCGATATGGAGAGCTGTGGTCTTTATAATTAATCAAGCTGTTACAGCATGATCTAAAACCTCATCCTCTATCCATAAAGAAAATCTTTCAAAATCCCAGTAACACATGTTGCAATCTTTTTTTTCCATATGAAATCGCCTTCACCTATCTCTGTGAATATGTGTCACCGAAACATGCAGAATTTAAGCCTTGTCAATTTCTTTAAAAAAAAAAAAACAAACAAAAAAACAAAAACAAAACAAAAACAAAAACAAAAAACAAAAAAACACAAGTATCTGTCGAGACGGTAGATTTACTGGTTTCTACATGTAATAAAGGAAAAGTAACAGTTGGACTTAAACTTTGCAACAGCAATAAACACAATAATGATCCTTGATTTAGTCTCTTTTAGTGGCAAGATTGCGAAAAGACTAGAACTATAGAAGTAGCCTTTAAAATGAATTTTCACAGAATTTTGATTACCATGGTAACATCTTTCATTAAAAAAAATTAAAATAGAGAGATTTATGTATCTTAGTGTTGTCTACTTGTGTACCAAATCATATTGAGATCAGACAAAGACTGTTGGAGGAGAAGCATTTTTAAAAGTATTTCAAAGAAATTTCTATTTTTAGTAACCATGGCAACACCGTTCAAGGAAATCAAAAACCGATACACGAAATGATGTGTCTAAGTGTGGTCTACTTGTTTGCCAAGTTATATTGAAATCAAACCAAAACTGTAGGAGGAGTAGCACTTGAAAGTATTTAAGGACATACGCAACGTACCTTACCTGTTGATAATTTTTAATTTAAGATTATAGTGTCATCAGATGTTCATAGACAAAAAATCAGTATTCATTACCAGAGGATTTTGAGAGATATTGACTGATGAAAAAATTTGGATGATTCAAAGAAAATGATATAAAAAATACTAAACATATATTCTAGATGTTTCTTTTATCCAAAATTGTTATAGAAGAAGTGTACAACACCATATATAGAAGTTAGAATATTACACACAGTTCCTTCAAGATTTGGAACTCTTCAACTCCACGGAAAAAGACAGAAAAGTTCAAACTACGTTGCGTATGACCTTAAAAGAAATTTCTTTTTTAGTAACCATGGCAACACCGTTTATCGAAATCTAGAACCAATAAATAGAATTTTGTACCTTAGTGTACCTTAGTGTGGTCTACCTGTGTACCAAGTTCTGTTGATTTAAACAATATTTATTCAGTAAACTGAATAGATTGAGCAACAGGCTTAAGCCTATAAATACCCTCTCTATACAACAGGTCAAGGTTACAATACGATGAACAGAGTATATATACAATGTTTATTTAGATATGAGTGCTCACATACGCACAAACGATTGATTTTTTGATATCAATTCGTAATCTTTTATATAATTGTACATATACTTGAAAAGTATTTCCTCCATAACTTTACAGACAGAACGTGTAAGAGAGATGGGCCTATAATTATTAGCATTGTCGGGGCTTCCTTTATTTTTAAAGACTGGGGAAACATGTGCTTGTTTCCATACATAAGGTAGACATTTCTCACTGAGTGACATGTTAAAAAGTTTTGTTAATGGTTTATAAATAGAGAATCGTGTTTCTTTTAGGATTCTTGGAGATAACCCGTCTGGCCCTGGTGGTTTAGAGGTATCTAAGATTGATAATTGATCAAGAACGTCGATCCTGTTCAGTAATTTCAAAATCATCAAAGCAATTAATTGGAGGACCTGGTCCATGTTCAGGGAGATCAGGCTCGGTGTTTATGTGTGAAATATTTGCAAAATAATTATTAAATTCTTCTGATTTATCATTTGGATGAACGAATATCCTGCCATCTCTAGATTTCCCAGCTAACACAAAAACATTTTTAAAATGTTTTTAAAACATTTTCAAAATGTTGCGAAAACATTTTTAAAAATGTTTTAATCACGTGATTTTGTATGGTTTTTTAATCGTTTTTAAAACATTTTAGTGAAATATTTCAGCAAAATGTTGTCAGAACATTTTCTTAAAATGTTGCAAAAACATTTTCAATAATGTTTTAATCACGTGAATTTGTTTTTAATGGTTTTTTAAACGTTTTTAAAACATTTTAGTGAAATATTTCAGCAAATGTTTCTGGAACATTTTCTTAAAATGTTACAAAAACATTTTTGAACAATGTTATAATCACGTGATTTTGTATGGTTTTTTAAATGTTTTTAAAACATTTTACAAAATATTTCAACTAATGTTATCATAACATTGTTATAAAATGTAACAAAAAAATTTTCAATTATTTTTTTCACTTTTAATTTGTGTGGTTTTTAAAACGTTTTCAAACATTCACGTCGAGGTTACAAAAGTATTTATGCAGAAATTCTACTTTTCTCATTAAATAATGATATATCTATATTTTAAAAGAAATAAACACTAATTATATTTATTTTTGAACCTTTAATACAAACCCATATTCAATATGGTAATCACATTTAAATTCCATTCTCGGTACAAGTTTTAATTTATTTTCTTTCAAGTCACCGGGTTTTTAAAGGGTGAAAACGGCGTCTAATCCATTCACTGAATTTTAAACAAGAATCACAGAAATCCTATGTTCACAGTATAGGTAGAACAGAGCGGCGGATCTATAAGACTTAGTTAGAATCACATACACTGAAAAGGCTGATACGGAATCCGCCCCTCGGAAAGAACAGCACAACCTGTAAAGATAAGGAAAATAGTGTTTGTATTAGCGTTCTACATCTAATGTATCTTAACGCTTACGATGATCAATGAGGTTCTTTCCTCATTCTATTTGCATTGAAAAAGCAGAATAATAATTACTATGACAATATTATTGAAGAGTAAAAGTATTAACGTACACATTTGCCTTCAACAAAGGCGGGTCTTTTGAATGTGGGAATTTGAAAATACGGATGATGCAATCAACACCATGCTGTAAAAAAAATTCATTTTTAAATCAACATATTGTTTGATAATTTTAAAACATTTCACAAAGACAACGAATACTTGAATCAAGGATATAATTGTGTTGCCTTAAGAATGAAATATTCAAATCAAATACATACGTATGCTACATACATTTGTACAAAGTTATTGATCATGCACTGGTAGTATAAAAGTCATTTTTAAATGATCTTTTAAAGTCTATGATAAAGGAATAATTCTTACCATTCAAAGTTAATAAATCCCGAGGTTATTATTGTGGTGTTATGGTGCAAAGTCTTCTCGTGCAAATCGGCAGGAAGTAAGCGCGCACATCTTGTTTACCAGAATTCAAAATCTGGCCTAGATAAGCTGCAAACCACTATACTCTGTAATGCGCTGCCCAGCAGGAAAATTACATAATAGGCTATCATGACACTGAAACTGACCAGTGTGCCAATCCCTATCCAATGCCTTAGAGTAAAATCCTGGGAGTGGATCACAGATTTGATGAAGAACATTTTTTTTTAAAAAAGACATTAAGAGTTTTATCAAATACTTATGATTTTATACATTTATTTATATTTTAAATTTTGTGTTTGCCTATCCTTTCATTTATTGATTTTTTGATTTGTTTTAATTAAAGGACTTTATATATATGTCTGTTTAATCATTAAGCCAAAACTAGAAATCATTATGAAATACCGGAAAAATCTTTCAGTTAAAAAATTACTACAGTTCCTCATTTCAACACTATTCTTTCTATATATTCTTTTTTTTTCTTCATAAACTGAATTTTAGGAAAATAGCAATCATACATTATTTGAATGTTTTAAGAACGTTATGAAAATAACATTAAAAAATGTTGCAGCGATGCAAAATGAAGTCTTTAAAAAGGAAAACACATTAAATTGAATGTTCTAAAATTATTCTCACAACATACTCTTAAAGTTAGTAAATGAATTAAATTGTGCTGCAATTACATATATGTTTCAGAAACATCTTGAAAATGTTTCCAAAAAATGTTACAAAAACTACAATTTAAATGTTTCAATTGTAGTGAAAATAATTATTTTAGTTAATGTATTAAATAAACATTTTCACTGCCTAGGCCGAAAAATATCCGGAATTTAATGTTTATAACTAACAGCGATATTAAGAATGTTTTAAAAATATTTTTAAAATAGTCCTTACAAATTTTTCAGAAACGTATAGGCAATGTTTTACAGAAAAAGAATGTTTCATTTCATGTTTTAAGAACGTTTTTAAAACGTTTTATAAGATGTTTAATATTTTGAAGCTATACATACCCTTATAATAATAACGTATAGGCAATGTTTTACAGAAAAAGAATGTTTCATTTAATGTTTTAAGAACGTTTTTAAAACGTTTTATAAGATGTTAAATATTTTGAAGCTATACATACCCTTAGAATAATTTTAAGAAAAATTTTCCTTAAATGAATTAAGAATGTTTGAAAAACATTTTGACAACGTTCCTTCCAAATGTTTCAGAAACGTATTAATGCAATGTTTCAGATTTATGGAAAAGGAATGTTTCATTTCATGTTTTTAGAATGTTTTTAAAACGTAATATAAAAATTTTTGATATTTGAAAGCTAAACATACATTTTGAAACATTTTTAAAACGTTTCAAAAATATTTTATAAAAATGTTCCAAAAGGATTTAATCATAAGCTTCTTGAAAACATTTTTAAAATGTTTTTAAAATGTTATAAAGAGAAGAGGAAATGTTTTAAAAATGTTTTTAAAATGTTTAATCTGAAATGTTTCGAAAAAACCTTTTTACAACACCAATAAAATGTTTTGAAAATGTTTTGTGCTACCTGGGTTCAGAGGAGGAGGGGAAGTATTTTGTTTTTTAAATCTTGAGACAGATGTAGCAATTCGCCACCATTTACCTGGAGGAATAGTCTTATCGATAAGTTGAGAGGCCAGTTTCACTTTATAATCATTTCGAGCTTTTCGTACTAATTTGACTACCTCATTACGAATTTCTTTAAATTTTTGTCAGTGATTAGGGATTACTTGTTTGTTTTGCCTTATGATGTATTCTATTTCTTTTCCTCATTTTTCTACGAATTGCGTTTGTAATAAAAGGTTTATCAGAGGGTCGAACAGTAATGACTTTCGTAGGGATATATTTATCAACTAAGGTCATCAATTTTAAATTAAAATTAGTATTTACTTCATTAATATTCTCACAATAGAACACATCCTCATCCCATTTAACGTGATTTAAGTCGTCATTCAAGCTTTGATAGTTGGCTAAGTTATAGTTTCTTATGGTACGTTTATATGCCTTTTGTTTGTAGGCCTTAAAAGATATATTAACTATGACTGGGGAGTGCGAACTGCATATGGTGCATTGACCTTTACAATTTCTACTTTATTTACATCATTTGTGAGGACCAAATCTATACAGGTTCCTGTATTTGAAGTAAAATTAGTTGGTTCAGTTACCACATTAGAGATGTTCAGCCTTTGTAAGAGTTGTTTAAAGGTATTGTTACCTGCCGCTAACATATTTACGTTAAAATCTCCGACCAAAAATATTGACATTTCAGTATCTAAAGCTTTTTCAATGGTATTAGAAAAATTATTCCAATATTCAGAATTTGAATGAGGAGGTCTGTAGATTACTCCAACTAAAAACTTTTGTTTCTGTGTACAAATCTCAACCCATAATACTTCAATATTAGGATCATTTATACATATCATTTCTCAAAATGTAATTTAACTTAGTAGACACATACAAAGCTACACCCCCTCCATGTCTATTTCTGTCTTTTCTGATTGGCGCTTGAAAACCATTTATCAAAATTTCTTCATTACTAATACTGTCGTCTAAATATGTTGATATCAGATCAAAACTGTAGGAGGATTTGATACTGAATACCGTACCTGTTCATCCAACTTCACTTTATCATAGGAACCGGGGTGTCACCGCTGTGGAAGATGGGGGGTCCCAATAATTTTGCCGATGTATATAAATTATAGAATACTATAAACAGTGCGACATTTAACTCTGGGCACGACATTGTCCAGACTTTTTACGAACATTTTTTAATTAATTTTTAGGCCGCCCCCCAAAAAGTTAACGTTTAAAGCACTTAATTGGTGGGATTTCTTACAGTATCATAGGATCTCATGTAGAACTCACCATCATCTCTTCTTTTAAAAATATGTATGTGAGACATTTGATAAACATTATTAAACATGAGAATCATATCCCATAGATTTTAATGAAATCTCACTGATCATTATCTATTGGACACATCCCATTTTAGAACAATGTATGGGAGAAAATGTCGCATTGTTAATATCCGAGCAAGAGATTTGTCCCATATACACTTTTCTCCCATGGAAGAAAGGTGGCCTAAACCAGGACTAAAATACCATCATGGGGGACTCTGACTTTGACTTTATGTCCTAAAATTAAAAAAAACCAGATATGCTTGTGAGTTCAACATGAGGGCCTGTGATTCTGTTAAAAAATCCCACAGAGTGTTATAAACTTTTTTTGATATCACAATTAGAAATACATATAGTAGTAAAAATTAAGTCTGGACAAGGTCGTGTCCGGAGTTAAATGTTGCTCTGTTTATAGAAAACATACATGTATCTATAGATATACTGTATTCTTGGTCCCCACAATAAAAACGTCTGATGACTTTTTTTTTAATCAAAGAATAATTTTGGCAGTTGATGGTGCCCCTCCAACTGAAAATGTATGACTGCTCCCCCCCCCTGCCCCAAACCTACTGAAATCCTGTCATCCGGATGTGTTTATTGATTGTTTATTTGTTTATTACTTGTGGACGACATAGCTTCATCTTCCAGTTTATTTTGGTTTATTTCTTTTACTTTATAACCTCATGACAACTGCTGCAACAAAAAAGAAAAAGGACATCCCACCTTTCAATAATTTTTTTCAACAGTTAAAATTAAAAATTGATCAATCAATCAATAATAAATATATAAATACTAATAATTATTATCATTTTGCATGTTTTAATTGTTATTTTAATACAAAGCAATGATTTCCGTTTTTATCCGAAAGTAACAAAACTTTTTATCTTCCATATGCAAGAAAGATAACTCTGATGATTTTATCATAAACAAAAAAGACACCATGGAACTGGAGAAAGCTCAAGCGTTGAAAATTACCAACAAAAGTGCAGCGATAGATATATTATACAATATTGGTAAAGTTTTCTCTCTGATCTTGATATGATATGAAAGTTAACAGACATAGTCTGTGGATTTTATTTCTACCAAACTTATTTTGCTTTTACCGGTCTTCAATTTTGCTACTTCATCGTGTTCTTTTTTTTTTTTAATCTGTCCAGCGAATTGTAAACGAGTAAACATTATATAGATTTATAGTTTACATTACATGGATAATTTTTTTTCTTACTTGAATAATGATCGTTAATATTTTAAGTCTTTGAATTTTCTTAATGATGGAAGGGGGGGGGGGGGGGTTCGTTCGAATTTTCTCAAATTTTATTTCTTTCTTTGCAGTTAAAAGAAATGTTGAAATAAACAATGAGAATGATATTAAAACCAAAGAGCAGGCGATATTAGATTTGGGAGCACTGTTAGCAGAGACAGGACAGGCTGAAGGTATGTCAGAATTTAGGCAGGGGGTGGGGGGGGCTACGTTGAGGCTCCCAGTGGGTTCAGGGCGAAGCCTTGATTTTAGAGATTTTGTTGGGTAAAAATGAGGTCCATCGAGTAAACATTTTAACATTTTCCTAAATAAGAAACTATGATTTACCTCTAACTTTGACATAAATTCACAAGGTGTGCAACACAATTTTGACCCCCTGCTCGATTCAGGCCTCATTTTAACACATAGATCGGATATGCCTACCGGTTTGCGTGTAGCATTGGGTTCAAATAGAAATTATTAAAAATTATTAAAACAATGCCTTCGAAAAAAAGGATACATAATTAGATAAGAATGAATGATTGCTTCAGGGACCTATATACTAATGGGATAAGCAATAATCGTTAGTATATAAGTCCCTGATTGTATGTTCAAGTTAGTAATTGCTGAAAGTATCCAATCTCACAATTTTTACATAGATAAGCTTTTGTAAGATTCTATATCATAATATTATTATACCTCATTATAATTATTCTATACATCACATTATCTGATTGGTTCTAGATTAACACGAGACCGAGCCATAAAACTTCACATTTCCCAGTCATCGGCACACTTTTCATCATATTCCACCACTTTGGAAACCTAACTTGCATTTTCCTGCAATCCAAAATTTTTGCTTGTTTCGGTATGATAAATAATTCATTGCATGAATGTTCTGGAAACATGAACATGATGAAGATTTATTTAACCAAGAAAAATCATATTCCCCTCAATATGTGCTCGGGGAATATGATTTTTCTTGGTTGAATAAATCATATTTCCCTCACTATCATGCAATAAATGTATATTATTATATAGCTTATAAATAGTCTCTAATAAAATACTACCAAACATCTAGAGAATTTTAGTATTCAATATCTTGACGTTTTATTGAACGCTGAGTTTGTATTACATATACGAGTATGTCCGAAACATTCCGAATACGAGCGTTCAATATCAAACGCCCCGTTAGAAACAAAAAAAGTCGTCTGGTCAAATTCTCAGAGCTAGATTAATGAAAGGAAGTGGCATCTAGGTAAGATGTGTTTATTTTCCACACAAAAATAAAATTACATGTGTAGTGATTTTCCTGGACCTGTCAGAAAAGGGTCGCTTATTATCGGCTTATGCATCATATGAATAAAAGTAATGGGAGAAGTTAAGTCCATATGAGGAAGAAATAACCAATATCCTGAAGAAGAAAAAAATCAACTATTAAAAAGCAAGTATATACAAATATATACAGTTGTGTGGTATTGTTTGTGGCAGCCAGAAAAATTAATTTACACTTAATTGAAAAAATTTTCACCCTACCCCCCAATACTCCCTGTCTGTTTTATGATAGGAATTATAATTTTAGGTCTCAAGTGTATTTTAGAACAGTGTCTTCAGATTCACGTAACATATGAAAAAATGAAGATATATTGAAAGAATTTCAAAGAATTGATTTTTAAAATCTATTTTGATCAGCATCACAAAATTCATATTGTTATATCACTGGCCCAAACTGGCAGATTATGAAATAAACAATAAAATGTTCTTCTTTCTTATTTGTAACCATTATGTGTCCAGTGGCAAGGAGCCTCTTAGGATAGCATAAAAAAAGAAGCAGAAATGAATGTACAAAAGTTGATAATTTATTTCCAAAAAAAAAAAAAATTTCCTCCTCCTATGGGACTTTTTCATTCTGATGTTCGTAAACCTAAAAATAAAAAAAAATGCTGGCCTAGCAATTTTATAATACCATGTAGGCTTGGGATAATGCTTATTGTAATGGTAATGCATTGCAATGCATTATATGAACTCAAAGTAATGCTAGTAATGTGTAATGCCCAAAAATTTTCATTAAATGTAATGGCAATGTAATGAATTGCTTCATAAAATTATATAATATTATTACCATGAATGACAAACCTGACATCCCACATGATGTAAATCGTTAATCTAAGAGAAATTTATTTAATGACTCAGCACTATTGCCAATTATGCCAGGGATGAATTCTCACGAAAAAGACTATACATATCAATATTTCAATCCCATGTCTTTTGGGTTACAAAGTCTTGTTTAATAATAATTATACAGTATAAACTATAAATATGAATTTACTGTGTATTTTTTTTCCATTTATAGAACTAGCCGGTCTGATAAAGTTTACACGTCCTTTCCTTGTTATGGTCAGTAAAGCTAAGGCGGCCAAGCTGGTCAGGGGACTGGTAGACATGTTTCTGGATATGGAAGCATCAACAGGAAAAGAGGTATTCATAAACTGGATGTGAACACTGTAGTTATTCTAAGTCCTGCATGAATTAGAAGTATGGAGGCTACTAAGAAAAACTTAATTCTAAATCTTTTTTTTTTTGGATACATGGTAAACATGGTAAAGCGTGCTATTCCTATTGAACAAAGACTTAATGACTGTATAATTTTCAAAATATTGAACACGGTACACCAGTGATTTTTTTTTTCCAACAGCGAGTGTAGCAGCTTGATTTTACATATATGTATACACTGTATGCATCTAAAATTTGTAAGATTGGCAAGATTTTCATTAAGCATTATGATCACAATTATAAATGTGTGAATAGCATTGTTTTCCCTTTAGGTTCAGCTTTGTCAGGAATGTATAGATTGGGCTAAAGACGAAAAACGAACCTTCCTTAGACAGGCATTAGAGGTAAGCCATGGCATTGTATTGTAAATGTCTTCTATTAGCCTGATTTTTTTTTCACCATGTACATATGGTCAAGAAATTCATTTTGATATTCTTTCATATTATGTTAAATGCTACCTAGCAAGTTCATGGTTAGAGGGGTTGACATGAAAATGGTTAATATTCAGCATACTTACATATTTTAGTGTAATTCATATCTTAACAATATGTAGTATCTTTTCATGATGCCCTTTATCCTCTTATTCATGTACGAACTAATACTTGGTTAAAACTAATACATGTCATCGTTAAAACTTTGGTGCATTGAGTTTTGATTGAATTAAAGTAATGAGTGCGTTCATTTATTTTCATTTACATTATTTAGCAGAGTGTCACAGGGTACCTAACAATATAATATATATCTCAATACTGATAGTAAAATTGTATTATCATAAATTTCTTTTTCTTTCCCTTTTCAAGGCCAGACTTATTGCTTTATATCACGGAACACAACAGTTTACCGAGGCTCTTCAGTTAGGTAAGAAACTTACAGAAACAAGAAGAGGTGAATTTCACCCATTTGATTGACCTACTGATAAGGGAGATTACTCTAACTTGGATAAATGATTTTTAGGAAATTGTCAAGTTTAAAAAGGAAAATTAAAATTAAAGATATTAAAGACCACATCTGTTAAGTTTTGCCACACAAGTAATCTTAACTTGTTTGTATTTCAATTTCAGTGTTCAAGAAAAATTTTGTACACGTATGAATGAATGTAGGGATAATAAACCTTAAGTTAGAAATTTTAAGGTGGCTCTTCTTTTTCGATATAATTAAGGTGGATCTTCTACTTATATTTTGTTTATTTCCACAGCTTCTTCACTGTTGAGAGAGCTAAAGAAACTAGACGACAAGGCACTGTTGGTTGAAGTCCAGCTTTTAGAGAGTAGAATATATCATTCTCTGTCAAATTTACCCAAAGCAAGGTACAGAACTCCTTTAGTTGAACTTTACATGTAGAGTAGAATTTATCATTCTCTGTCCAATTTACCCAAAGCAAGGTACAAAACTCCAATAGTTAAACTTTACATGTAGAGTAGAATTTATCATTCTCTGTCAAATTTACCCAAGGCAAGGTACAGAACTCCAATAGTTAAACTGTACATGTAGAGTAGAATTTGTCATTCTCTGTCCAATCTACCCAAGGCAAGGTACAGAATTCCTATAGTTAAACTTTATATGTAGAGTAGAAATTATCATTCTCTGTCAGATTTACCCAAAGCAAGGTACAGAACTCCTATAGTTAAACTTTATATGTAGAGTAGAAATTATCATTCTCTGTCAGATTTACCCAAAGCAAGGTACAGAACTCCAATAGTTAATCTTTAACATTTAGAGTAGAATTTATCATTCTCTGTCAAATTTACCCAAAGCAAGGTACAGAACTCCAATAGTTAAACTTTACATTTAGAGTAGAATTTATCATTCTCTGTCAAATTTACCCAAAGCAAGGTACAAAACTCCAATAATTAAACTTTACATTTAGAGTAGAATTTATCATTCTCTGTCAAATTTACCCAAAGCAAGGTACAGAACTCCAATAGTTAAACTTTACATGTAGAGTAGAATTTATCATTCTCTGTCAAATTTACCCAAAGCAAGGTACAGAACTCCTATAGTTAAACTTTACATGTAGAGTAGAATTTATCATTCTCTGTATAATTTACCCAAAGCAAGGTACAGAACTCCAGTAGTTAAACTTTACATGTAGAGTAGAATTTATCATTCTCTGTCAAATTTACCCAAGGCAAGGTACACAACTCCTATAGTTAAACTTTAACATAGAGAGTAGAATTCATTCCCAGGCAAGATACAGAAGGTTCAAGCTGATCTCTTATAGCTTAACTAATACACCATTCTGTGACAAAGTTTTCATTAATACAATCAATTTATATTAACCTTTAGGTCATAAACATATCAAATTAACAAATATTGTCAGTTTAAGTTTAAAAAAAATCATGATTTTAATTGAATAAATTGATTTGTATATGAGGAAAGTTTTGATAGATTTGGACTTTGAAGCTTACATACATGCAATGTTCGTTATCTCCACATTTAATTTCTTTTTATGTGCAGAATACATAAGTATGAGTGTATATATATATGTACATTGCTTAACTCAAGGAATGATAAAGAAAAATTGAGTTAACGCTGTATGAAAAATGTAAGACACAGATTTATGCATTTCTATTTATAGGGCAGCCTTGACCTCTGGTAGAACAACAGCCAATGGTATTTATTGTCCACCTAAACTGCAGGCAGCTCTAGACATGCAATCAGGTAAATCTGAGCTAAATCAATAAGCAGTTTCTATAATCATGAAGGTATTTTGGTGGTAAACATTTGCCAAAAATGCATGTAATGCATTGAAAGTGTAAATTTGACCTCACAAGTATACTATACACTTTTATTCGTGACGACTTTATTTCACGATTTACCAGGGATAAACAAGTTCACGATGATTAATTTTTTGCGATCAAGCCTTCTTGGATCTGTTGTTAATAGACACATACAGTTTAAGGACTGGTTTGTGACGAGAAATATTCGCGAGGACAAGGCTCTCGTGAACTTTGCGAAAATTTCTTGCACACGAATAAAAGCTGGTTTACAGTATATAATGTCTGGATGATGCACACGCTTTCAAAACAGAGACTAAACAACTTGAGTATACTACCCGTACAGAAATGGACACCAATCAATGCAAAATTAGAAAGTAACGAAAACATTAGAAAACACTTGCTCATATCAGATTGTTGTATTCAAATTAGTGGAATTCTGCTAAATATTGGAACTGAATCATCAGTGGTGTTGAAAACTTCTGTTTTGATTTATTTAAGGTATCCTACATGCTGCTGATGAGAGAGATTTTAAGACGGCTTATTCTTACTTCTACGAGGCCTTTGAGGGTTACGATTCCATAGACAGCCCCAAGGCTGTGACAGGACTCAAATACATGCTGATGTGTAAAATCATGTTAAACACGTATGTTCACCTTATGTGAGAATTCTACACTTAAATTTTTTATACTTACTCATGGAAAAGTTGTACAACTCATGAACTGTCAGTCTTTAGCATGTTTATTATTGTCAAGTTATTTACAGTGGCTGCAACGATATTGTTGACAAGTTACACGAATGATCACGTTACATGAACGATTCCGCACGTTTAACGCAGGATTAAACCTGTTACACGAACGATCCTTCACGCAAACGATTCTACACGTTACACGATCTTACACGATTGCTAACGCAAACGCACGATTCTTCACTCAAAATAGTTCAAAATATTTAGGAATCTATGTTTCAAAACGAAATACGACTTAATACTGATCGATGATAGATTTCAAAGAATTATCAATATTATTTTATAGACTTTGGAAAAAAAACGGCAATGGATATTTCTGTAACTTAATACATGTAAGACTTATTTATTATTTAAAATTATAAATTGTTATGATTTTAATAGGAAATTCTCCGACCTAAGAAACAGATTTTTTCACTTTATCAGAAGATGCACATGTAGTTGGACCGTAAAATTTTATTGAATTGGATTTCAAAAAATGCAGAAATGAAAAAACGATTTTTAAAAAAAATATGGCAGGATGGAAGGATTTTAATTACGTATTATATCATGTTTCCATTGATTCAATGTTTGTGATTCTCTAAAATCATGAAAATGAACTTGCCAATTATTTCACATTTTTTTATTAGCAGAAATCAAATTAAAGAAAATATTTAAAAGTACGTTACATAGAAAAACACTGGTAAACAAACCCCAGAAAATCATGTCGAGTGTATGTATAATTATTCGCCGACTAAATATTCATGTAAGCCTTGGGAAATGCTTTTTTTTTTAATTTGTAAAACAATTTATTTTTGATTTCAAAAGTATCTTGTTCACAATTAGCAGTAAACAAGAATGAAAATCAGAGAGAGACAAAAAAAACGTTAAACATCTTAATACGGTTATCACAATGTAACAGATCCCGCTATTTGACGAGAACATAATATTGTACGACTTACTATATTGCTTGTTTACGAGCAATAATTAGTTCGTTCTGCATTCAATTATGTAAATTGCGCTTCATTCATTTGATTTGGATTAAAAAATATAAAAAAAAACAAATGAAATGCTTGTTTAACAAATAACATTCCGATTAAAACTTACAAAACGAAATTTACATGTTTCAAAACGCACGATCACGCACGATTAAAACCGCAAACGATTGAGTCTGATACACGCACGATCTCGCACGTTACACGAACGATCAGCACGATACACGAACGATTCTACACGATTGGTTTGTCAACAATAACGTTGCAACCACTGTAAATTACACTAATACAAAAACTCGAAATTTTGGCCATTTTAAGACAAGGGACAGTAGAATTAATGTTATTTATGTTTAAATTGTCAAAGATAATGGGAATTCATATTTTGATGATGGAATTAATGAATCATTCACAATTTGAAGTTAAAAAAGAATAGTGGGCTACTTACCTTATTGCAGCTACTTTTTATTCTGTCAAAGGCAACAATAGTACTGATAAATCGGGGAGGAAGGGGGGGACGTTAAATTGTCTTTAACATGTTTAAAAATGTTTAGATTCATGGACCTTTTCTTCCGTTACAGAGCAGATGAGGTTCAAACAATACTGAGTGGAAAACTAGCCTTAAAATACCAAGGCCCTGAAGTGGAGGCCATGAAAAGCATAGCCCAGGCTAGTCACAAACGGTCTCTCGCCGAGTTCCAAAAGGTCAGTAGTCCAGTAGTTACTTACTGTAGATCACTATATTTTTGCGACACCTTATTTTCGCGAGATAGTCATTGACTCTTGATAAGCGAGACAAAATTTTCATGAATTGTGGTTATATGATTTACAGTATATGTGTGTCCGAGGCATGGTTAGCCAAAAGTTGTAAACCAACTTTTATTCATGTACGAGAAATTTTCATGAGAGCAGGGGTTCAAAATTTTTTTTGTCATGGTCAAGTCCAGGACTTAAAGAGTAAATTTCAGGCAAGTCCGAGGAAGAAATTTGAAAGTCCATATTAACCTATACATCATTAAATTTATGTTACTTATAATTTATTTTCATTTGTTGCATTGAATGAATAAAGACTATATGTATTAATATATGTTTTATTTTTCCTCCATAAACTGTCATATAGTCATACATGAGTATTTCAAAAATACCACACTGATAGATTATTGGTACATTAAAATAACTTTTACAAATACTCACTACTGAATAAACCATCTGTTACAATAAATAGCAGTTAGAATGTGCTGTAAGTCAAAGCTAAAACCGAAATTTAAAAAACTAATAGACTAATTGCTGTTTGTCATATAGGAGGAAACATGAGGAATTGCGTAAAAGCAAGAATCTAACCGCAACGGAAAATAAAAAGACGGATTGTATTTTCGAAACGTTCGTAATGTTTTACGGGTATTTTAACGATCACAAACCCACATTTTTACTTAATACATTTGAGAATTTGCTTTATTTTTAGCTTTACGATCATTTTTTTAACTTAAAAAAAAAAGATAAACAAAAAACATAGCCAAGTCCCAGGACTTTGGCGAATTCTAAATGCCGAGTCCGGATCCAGAATTTGTTAGTCCGGGACGTCGGGCTTGAGGAATTTTGAACCCCTGTGAGAGCCTTGTCATTGTGAATATTTCTTGCTGAGAAGCGGTCCTTAAAGTCTCTGTTCTATTAACAACAGATCAAAAAAATTTGGATCATAGCGAACCAGATAAACCCCGGTAAATCGCGAAATATAGTTGTTGTGAATAAAAGTTGGTTTAGGTACGTGTCCAAGGCATGGTTATCTCCCCCTTTCTGTCAGTTACCAAATCCGTGTCTCATTGTCTTGGAGAATCGGAAAGGTGTCATAATCTTTTTTAAGTCTGATAGGGCAAAGATCAAAATAATCCTATTAGCAGCAAATTAAAAGTCACTCAGGGATAAAATCTTTTACAATTATTAAGTAAAAAATTATTTTTGAGGAGGCTGTCTAGCTTAGATCCTGTTATTTACATTTTTTTTTAAGAGGAATGCACTCTGGAAAAGATTCTAGAAATGGATCAACGTCAATGTTGTGGGGTTTTTTTTACACGCTAAGTTTTATAAAAGTCACTAGCTCATTTAAAAATTATACTAAATGACATAAGATAATCATCCAGGCATTTAGAGGTTATTTAAATGTCAAAAATGTCAATGATAATCAATATGCTTATATTAGAACTAGGTGCTGGAAAACATATTGTTAGTGAAAAAATAAACATAAAGATGATCTTTCAGAGGTCATTTCATTTTATGCATAACACTAAAGGGTGACCAATTAGCAGCCGATCTCAGAGAAAAACTGAATGAAACTGTGATGGTGAATCTGTGGACAAATAATTGAATGCTTATTATTATCCCATCGCAACAGAGTTGGAAGGGAAATAGTAGGGCTGGGTATTGGCCAGAGATTTCGTATTGTGATATATTGCGATATTTTTAACTGTATTGCGATATGTATTGCAATATTTTCAAAGAAAATTACAATGGCATTTTCTTATTATATTAACTTTAATTTACATGCAGAATGAACATGAAAAGTAACCACAAAAAAAAAATTGCTGATTTTATTTAAGTTATGCTCTGAAATACATCCATAAAACACCTTCTGTCTTACTGCTTAGCCTAGTAACAAGCCTTTCTTACATTTATTTTTATATTTAATGATAAAATTCCTTAGCCTAAGCATCTTGCCGATATATCGATATTACAAAAACGTAATGCAATACGATATTTTTTTGTCATTGTATTGCAATATACCGAAATATTGATATTTTTGCCCAGATCTAGGAAATAGTAATTTAAATGCAATCAGGTGGGTGTGTTATGTCCCATGTGAAATGAAAGTGAGTATCAATGTCAAATGCTTTCTTGATTTATAGATATGATCTTTGCGCGGAGATGCCATGCTTTGAGGTTCCCTTGTTCTGATTTTGCCCCAGTAGCTTGGGGAGTATATTGGAAACAGCATGATTGTCCATTTGTCTGTCTGTCTAAGGATATGATTTTGTCCAGACATATTTTGATGAAGATGTCTCTTAGATCCTGTATGTACAATTTAAAGGAGGAAATTACATCTCCAATAATATTATTAAAAAAACACTATTTTTTTGAGACTGAAACCCACAAAGCTAACAATCAATTCAGATAATGTGCGTGGTTTATCTGAATAACTGGGTCTGAGAGAATAAGCTTCCTTCTAGAATTTCTCTTTTACAAACTATTGCTGTTATACCCCCTCCATATCCCTCCTTCTCTACAAAGCTTCGGGAGTATATTGGAAATAGCATGTCCATTTGTCTGTCTGTGTAAGAACATCATTTTGTCCAGACATGTTCTTAAAAAAAAAAATTAATTAAACATGTTAACGTTAACAAATTCTAAGCACATCTAGACCTTTGAAATACTTCGTGACTTCAAGATGGTACCTTTGCTGAAAAACACAAAGTATTTTTCCATTTTAGTCTGTCTAGCTTCACCTTGGCCTCTTTAACTGAATGAATTACCTCTTTAATGACAGAGTTCTTTAACGCAAACATACTCTTTAAGTGGCATTCATAACTTAGCACCCTTAGCTGTACACTAATTAAGGTACATGAATGTATGATTATATAACCAAAACATTTGGAGGTCTGGCTCTGTGATTTCTAATTCATTGATAACACTTACCAGGTGATGAGAAAAATGGTACTAAATCAGGAGTGCACTATTTCAGTGTTCTCCCTAAGAACTGGTTGACGGCCAAATTGACCGCCTTCGATTGATAAAAATGTCGCCTAGAAATCAAAATTTCTTGTAAGTTTAACATAGTTCTGTTCTTTAACATCAACCCTTAGCCTGTAACAATCAATCTTTAACCCTTTACTTTAAAATAAAGGGAAAACACTGTATTTTATTTTAGTTCTCAATACAGTACAGTAAAAGTGCTGCAGTGAAACCTAATGGAACAAGCACTGGGATATACTCTAAGTGTATTTTATATTTGGCATATATGATATTTTGAGGGAATTCATTTTTCAGCAAGGTAGCATAGAATTGATTTAGCGCTACCTGAATGTGCTAGACATAAATGTATGATATACAAGACATTAACAGTGTACTTGATTAAGCAGAAAGTCGGTAAATAGAATACACGGCCAAATAAAGTATGTTTACAGTAAATTTTGTGTCAAAATAGACAGGGCAATGTCATTAATAACAAAAATATAAAAATTTGGAATGAAAATAAGGTCATAATTTACATTAATCACAGTAGACAGATTGCACATGTTTTAAATTAGACAGTTTTCATCAAACATAGAAAATAAATACAATGTATAAGAAAAAGAAAAAATACTTGAAGATATTTAGATTTTTTTCTGTTGTGATTTCAGACATTGGTGCAGTATAAAGCCCAGCTAGCAGAGGATCCAATCGTGAACGCTCACCTGAAGACGCTCTATGACAACTTACTGGAACAGAATCTCTGTCGCATCATCGAGCCCTTCTCCAGAGTTCAGGTCTGTCTCCATACTGTAAATCACTTTTTATTCGTGAGAACTTTAATTTTGCATACTAATATACAAGAAAATTTTCACCCCCGTTTTTATTTTCACCCCTCTCGCCCTAACCTCGGTTGGGGGAATATATAAAAAGGGGGCGAATTTAAAGTGTTCAGTATATTTTCTTAAACAAAATTGTGAGTAGGTGAATTTAAAACCAGGCAGAACTTTGCAAGAGTGAAAGGGCAAAAAAAAAAAGCTGACAAAAATAATCCTGTATACAGTAATTTCCTGAGAAAGTGAGCTCTCGAGAAATGTCATTCTCACATATAAAATTCCGGTATTCCTTAAGATTGTATAGAGATATGACAAGAATTCGTGAAAAATTATATCTCGTCAGACTCCAGGTTGGAACATTTATTAACACGTTAATTCAGCACTATTGAATTTTAAAAGTAATTTCTACTGTGACCCGAAAATGCCTTAAAACGTGCTTTTAAAATTTGTAGGTGTATGTTTTGATAAGTAATGTTATTTGCTAAAGAAAGATTAGATAAAAAGAACTTTTTATAGTGATGTAAGACTATTATTACTTACTAAAGAAAGAGTACATTTTAAAGAGAACTCCTTTTGATATTTGATGTAAGATTAGAATACCTAGGTTCTGAAAACAAAATTTTATTAAAACTTCTTTCTAGATTTACCAAGTAATTTAAAAATGAAGTTAAAAGAAAATTTAATATTAGAGGATGTTCATGTGTAACTGATTTGCTCAAAACAATAGATTTTTTGCCCCCTGTTATAAAGTCTTTTGAAATATTACATCATGTCTGAAGTTATTGTATCAAATTCTGTTTTTGTTTCAGGTCCAACATGTTGCAAATTTGATCAAACTGCCAATAGTAAGTGTCCCGTTCATATAATCTTTGCCTTTTTTGTTTTGTTTGTTGATTAAAATCCCTCATGAGAATTTTTCACTCATATGGAGACGCCACCACTTGCCAGTTGAGAGCTGCAAATTTATACATATATATACAAGCTAAGCACTCATCAGGGGCATTGAGCAATGGGGAATGTTTATCGTGTCAGCATCTTCTGTGACAGGGGGTCTTATACGGTTTATACGGTCTCACCCAAACGACCGGTCTCCATGTCCCATATTGGATTCGAACCCCTGATGTACGGATCATATCCTTGCTCTGCAACTTTAAAGCAAATGTTCTTACAACTGCACAATACAGTGACTGACTTTTTGTTACTGACACATGCATTTCCACTCTGATATATCCTTAGCAACAAGTAATTTTCAAGGAGCTAAAAAAATCAGTAGAAAAAATAGAGACAGGAAATCTCAGTATGCGTTTGAAATACAATGTTATAAGCCTTCAGGATGGCAGGTACATGTAACCATTTGTGATTTATTAAAACTGTAGACTGAGGTACTTTTTAGGTCACCTGAGTAAACTCAGGTGACCTATTGCTATCCGTTTTCGTCCGTCGTCGTGCGTCGTTCGTCGTGCGTCGTTCGTCGTGCGTTAACATTTGAACATTTTTAGCTTCTTCTCTGAAACCACTGAACCAATTTCAACCAATTTTAGCATATAGCATCTATGGGTGAAGGGGAACAAAAATTGTGAATTTCATTGTCCCTGCCCCCCTGGGGCCTGGGGGGTGGGGCCAAAACCACTAAAATTAGTGCAATCTTTGAAAATCTTCTTCTTAACTCCTGGACATCAAGCAGTCAAACTGTTTGCATGATTGTAATCAACATTTAGTCCTCTACCAAAATTGTGAAATTCATGGCCCTGGGGTCAGGGGTTCTAGTGCTAGGGCGGGGCTAAATAAGTATATAGTGAAAATGCATTATTTCTTTGAAAATCTTCTTCTCTACTCCTGGGTATTAAATAAACCAACTAAGTACATAGTTATGATGAGCAAGAGTGCCTCTACCAAAATTGTGAATTTTATGGCCCCAGGGTCAGGGGTTCTTGTGTTAGGGCGGGGCTCTATTGATTATATATAGTGAAAACACATGATTTCTTTGAAAATCTTCTTCTCTGCCCCTGGGTATTAAATATACTAACTAAGTGCATAGTTATGATGAGCAAGAGAGCCTCTACCATAATTGTGAATTTTATGGCCCCAGGGTCAAGGGTCATGATGTTGGGGGGGGGCTCTATTGATTATATAGTGAAAATACATGAATTCTTTGAAAATCTTCTACTCTGCTCCTAGGTATAAAATAAACTAACTAATTGCATAGTTATGATGAGCAAGAGTGCCTCAACCATAATTGTGAATTTTATGGCCCCAGGGTCAAGGGTTCCTGTGTAAGGGAGGGGGGGCTCTATTGATTATATGGTGAAAATACACGAATTCTTTGAAAATCTTCTATCTTCCTAGGTATTAAATAAACTAACTAAGTGCATAGTTATGATGAGCAAGAGTGCCTCAACCAAAATTGTGAATTTTATGGCCCCAGGGTCTGGGGTTCTGGTGTTAGGGTGGGGCTCTATAGATTATATAGTAAAAATACATGAATTCTTTGAAAATCTACTACTCTGCTCCAAGGTATTAAATAAACTGACTAAGTGCATAATTATGATGAGCAAGAGTGTTTTTACCAAAATTGTGAATTCTATGGTCCCAGGGTCAAGGGTTGTGGTGTTGGGGGGGGGGGGCTCTATTGATTATATACTAGTATTGAAAATACATGAATTCTTTGAAAATCTTCTACTCTGCTCCTAGGAATTAAATAAACTAAGTACATAGTTATGATGAGCACGAATGCCTCTTTTAAAACTATGAATTTTATGGACCCAGGGTCAGGGGTTCTGGTGTTAGGGGGGCGGGGCTCTATTGATAATATAGTGAAAATACATTAAATATTTGAAAATTTTCTTCTCTGTCTCTGGGTATAAAGCAGATGAACTACCTTTACAGTTATTATCAGCAAGGGCCCTAATCTTGCAGACTTGTGAATTTCAAGGCCCCAGGGTCAGGGGTGGGGTGGGGGCTCTACTTATATACTGAAAATGAATTTATTGTTTGAAATCTGCTCTTTTGTATTTATAAACCATTTATTAATTGATATTAAGGGTGCCTTTTTAAAATTTGTGCAATGTGTGGACCTTAAGGGTCAGGGGTTTAGGTCACAGTGTTAGGGGCACTACTGATTAGTTGGAATGCATTTTTGTTCCCCTACCCTGCGTATTCAGTAACCAAGCTAAGCAACTGCTAAGTGTATTGTTATGATGATCAATGGTGCCTCTTTCAAATTGTGAATGTCATATACCATCTGGCTTAAAACATTAATCAAATTCAATAACTGGAAAGTTGTTGCATAATGCTCAGGTGACCTATAAGGCCCGTGGGCCTCTTGTTTTGCATTTACCGTTAATTTAGGGTATTAGCAATCTTAGAGGCCTGCAGGTTGACAGGTACATGTAGTCCTTCATGATTTATTAATTACTGTAGAGGTACTTTTTTTTTTCCATGTGCTGATAATTTAGGGTATCATGCAATCATAAATCCTTTTCTGTTCCAATTTACCTCAAGCACATTTAAGGCCTGTAGTGGCAATTAAAGAATTGAATCCATATAATTTTCTACCCAGGGATTAATTCAAAGGAAAATATGTACATTGCAAATGTTTTCTTTTATGAAACATTTATGGAATATAAACATGGATGCAAATGATTAATGACATTTCATTTGCAAAATTTTTTTAGGACACAGTTGAGAAGAAATTGTCCCAAATGATTTTGGATAAAAAATTTCATGGTAAGTGAAGATTGATTCTTTGGTAAATGATGAAAGAGAAGAAGTAAAATGTTTTTTCATTGACTCAATTTTTGAGCAGATCTAGAAAACCTTTTTTGCAAATACTAATCATCTATCAGATACTGTCAAACATAATGATCCCGAACCTGATGGGATTGAGACAAAAACTATCCAAATATTTGAAGTACCGAGGGTAAAATACTTTAAAAAGTGGGGACTTCCACATCACTTCGATATATCCATGATATTCAAGATATCAGTGTTCAAGATATCGAAGTTCTACTGTAATTGAATTGATATTGTTGTCCTTTCTATACTAGGTATATTGGATCAAGGTGCAGGAGTACTTATCGTGTTTGATGAGACACCTGTGGATAAGACTTATGAGAACTCTCTGGAAACCATACAGAACATGGGCAAAGTTGTGGACGCCCTGTACCATAAAGCTAAAAAACTGACCTAAGGAAAACAACATGTGAAAGTCACTATGAAATGACATACATGTAAGGATTATTGCTTTCAAAGTGAAAGTATGATCTAGTTATTAATATTGTGAAGAAAAAGTTGAAAAACTGAAACTTCCACAGTAAAACTTGAAAAATCAATTTTTCTGTGGGTTAAATTAATATGAAACAGAAAATATGAGTCTGAAAATAATTACATGTGAATATGAATTCATAAGGTTGGAAGTGAATTCTAAAAATAATTAAACTGTTAAAATCTAAGATTGTTATTTCTTTTGTTTGCTGTTTTACAGCAAAGTGAACATCTCCTGACATTCATATGTTCAGAATTAAAACCAGGTTTGGACAGAGGGTGCATAATAAGGAAAGCAATATCTATGCATAGCAAGTTTCATCAAAATCTGTAGACCCTTATTGGAGTTATAGGCCATAAAATGTCAAATTTTAATAACATTTGATAACAATTATGAGGATTTATTGCAATTTTTTGAGAGACATCCTCATATGAAAATATCAGGCAAGATATCTTCCGGAAATGAGAGTGTTACACACAGAAAGAAAGTATGAATTTCTGACCTTGACATTTGACCTTTCAAAAAATTAGCATATTACATTACCAGAGGTTTTGATTAGATATCAATTGATGAAAAATCCTTGAATATATATTATTGAAACTCTTCATCTTTCCCGAGAAATGACAATAAAGTTCAATCTACTAGTATGTTGCGCGTGTCCTTATATATATATGTACCAATGTACAGTTATCTCAAGTATAAGTATTCTCTGGTATAACATTAACCGAGTTTCCGTTACTGCAGTAACCAGTACTCATAGAGAGATGACATGCTGTTTGTACAGGATATGTTTTTCTTACACATAGTATATTTTCGCTGTCTCGGTAGTAGACTAGAAGAAAATATTCATTGATTGATAGGTTTTCTTTCGTTGATCCAGGCACGTAGTATTGTTCTTGAAAACTATATTACTACATTACAATTTAGTGATTTGACTCTGCTTCAACGGCGTTATGTTTAGGAATTTCCAAATGGAATATGTAAACAAAAAAATATTGGTACCCAAAGAAAGGTCTTGCTCTTTTAACAAGATCTAGAATTAGACTCGTGAAATACGAAGCCGTGGAAGCCATGGTTCAAAAGTTATGGCCAAGATTAGTAGCAGACAGTCAGAGGAGTAAACCCAACACGCATTCTGAGAGTATTGCCATTAGCAATACTAGTCCCCTATCGGTAAGAGTAATCTGGTTCCCTTTCAAAATTAAAAAGGCACTTCCTTAAAGAATCAAAGAAACGGAAAGAAAATCAAATTCAAACGATCTATAATTCATCAAGATACATTTACATACTAAAAATCATCTCGGTTTTTGTGTCTAGTAACCAAATGGGACAGCTGACAGACAGACAGCTAGACAGGTGGACAGACAGGCAAAGAGGAAACCTAGATCCCCCATACGATTTCAACGGCAGGGGACTAAAAATATGAGCCCTCAATTTTCTGATCAGGAGAAACATAAAAAAAAAACTTCAGGTCTCTCTATCTCTTGTGGTTCAAACGTTATGGCGAAGGTTCGAAAAACTATTTTTAGCTTATAGGTCACAGTCAAGGTCACAAGGTCATTGATCTTGGGTTCTTTTGAAAAAGCTTAATTAGTGGAGTATGCAAACAAAATATGAAGTCTCTAGCATACCTACTATGAAGTCTCTATCCCTCATGGTTCAAAAGTTATGGCGAAGGTTAAAGTTGACAACAGACAGACAGAACAAAAACAATATGCTCCCCGTTCTATCGATTCGGGCGCATAAAAACACACTACTTCTGCATGTGTAAGAATTTTACCTACTTAAACTGTACATAGTGTATATTTATTATATATGTAATATATATATTTTACTTATCTCAAAGTGGATGCGGAAACGTTCTGATGGTGTGCAAAATTTCCTGTGCTGTAGATATAAATAAATGTATATGTGTGAAATTATCAAGTAGTGACACTTCATGTCATACTTTAGTACGTGTATTTGAATTTACTGGATGGTAATTAATACAAAATTATAGGTTAAAAGTTTTTGCAGACAAATTGACAGACGGACGGACAGGGCAAAAACTTATATATATATACTCCCGAATCTTCAATTCTGAGAACAAAAACATCTATTCGATTGTTCCCTTATAAAGATATACCTCAAAGAAATCTTTATGGTTTATTTACTCCCGGGGGAATTACAATTAATTGAAAAATTATCTTGGTAAATCATTTTTGCAGATTTGGAGGTATATCGGTTTTGCCCTGTCCGTCTAGCTAGCTGTTTGTTTTTACGCAAAACTTGAACCTCGCCCATAACCTTTGATTGGTTGGAGCAATAACTTTTCATAATTCACACTTTTACATGTATATTCTTTGTGACAGACCTTTCTTTGTGAACCAATATATTTGACCTTGGAGTTTGACCTTTTACAACAAATTACTTAACTTTACACTAAGCCATAACTTTTTAAGTTAGAGATATGGCTTTCAAACTTCACGTGTGTATTTACTTATATTGTGAGAAGATCTTTGCGTAGGCATAAATATTTTTGATTTTTTGACCTTGCCAGTGACCTTAGAATTTGATCAACTTTGAAAAGACTTTAACCTTGGCCATAACACTTGAACATTAAGAACTATGTATTTACTTTATATTTAACTAGCTTATTAGCTCCTTGAGATAAGACCTCCTTTCGATTCAAAAAGTTTGTCCTTTGCCTTTGATCTAAAGTCTGACCTACTTAAAAAAAACTTTAACACTGGCCATAATGTTTAAACAGTTGGCGTTTGGCTTTCATATTCAAATAAAGAAGTCCTGTGTTTTGGGTAACAACACGTTTTTGATTGCCTGACCTTGATGTTTTATTTCCATTCTAGAAACTTTAATCTTTGTCATTAGCTGCCATATGGAGGCACGTAGTAGTGTTTTATTTCCATTCTAGAAACTTTAATCTTTGTCATTAGCTGCCATATGGAGGCACGTAGGGGACAATGACGTCATATCTACATTATATTAATTGTTTTTATGTGACCTTGACCTTACTAGCTTGTCGTTTTTTAAAGATTTTAATATTCAACAGATATATGGACAAGGTTATTGAAGATAAAAATCCTAAAAGTACTTCAAACGACAAGGTCACATAGAAAAAAAATCAAAGTACAGGCCAAAGTCTTGTCACAGTTAATGTTCATGTGAAATATGAAAGTCCTATCTTTTATTAGATAGACGGACAAAGAAGATATAGTATGTCCTCACTTTCGCGAAAGCGTGGGACGATGACGTCATATCTAAATTATATTAATCGATGTTACCAGGCAAAAAAGAGAGAAAAATTAATATTTAATTAATTTTAACAGCATCGACCTTGAATAGAAGAGCATTAACAATATATTAACCAATCACCAACATAAACAAGAAAACGTGGGGGATAATTAATCGACCTCCTCACAAAGTCTAAAACAAAACGACATGCAGCAGTACTATAGTACGTGTATGACTAATACTTGAAAACGACAATGCAAGCAAGGAGTGTTTTGTATTTCTTAATTGTTAAGCCTTTAAAAATGGCCATGTACAGGGGTTTTTTTTAATAAAATTTAGGGTACTTTAATCCAGATAGAAAAAAAACATCTCTCTTTTCCAAAACATCTGTCTTATAAAAAAATGTCACTAAGTATAAATCCATAACATTAAAGTTTCCTGGGACCAAATAACGTCAATTGCTCGTGGTTTAATCCCCCCCCCCCCATGACTTTAAAGTTTGGCCTTTTTTTTTAAATTTAACTTCAGTGATAACTTTTGCATAAGAGAAAATAGGCCTTTCATAATAACGACGCACTTTAACTGTGGCAAAGATGTTTCCGAGAGCACTTTAGCTTAAAACGCCATGGCCTTGACCTTGAAGTTTGACTTAATTAATTTTCAAAACATTGTATATATTGCGGTTAACTTTTAAATGAGAGAAGATAAGGTTTCACATTTGACAAGTGCATTATTTATACTTTTATCAAGACCTTTCCAAATGAACTTTTGTTTTTGTCCTTGAAACCTTAACCTTGAAGTGGGGGCTTCAGTTTTTCTCCATTTTTTAACATAAGTAATGACCTTTGAATGAGAGAAGATGGATTTTCATATAATGTTTCATATATACCTATGACAACCCATTTCAAACGAAAAGAAAGCAACCTACCGGGTATATCATTGTTGACTTCATGAATTTGATCTAGAAGTTTGGCTTACATATCAATTTCAACTTGGCCATTTGGCCATAACTTTGCTCCAGAAGGCACAGGACTTTTTATATTTTTATGCCCCCGTAATCGAAGAGACGGGACAATATAGTTTTTGTCCTGTCTGTCCGTCCGTCTGCCTGTCTATCTGCCTCTCTTTTTGTCCGCAAAAACATTAACCTTGTCTATAACTTTTTAGTCGGTGGGGGTATGGCTTTCATCTTTCACAGTTTATTCCTTACGACAAGACCTTTCTTTTTACCAAAAAATTTGACATCGTGACCTTGACGTTGAAGTTTGACCCCCTTATAACCCCCAATTTCCAAACTTTAACCATAGCCATAATTTTGGAACAGTTGGTGCTGGGGCTTTCATACTTCACATGTGTATTTACTGCGACAAGAATTTACAATGAATGGGTATAAAAATATTTTACCATTTGACCTTGACCTATGAGTTTGGCCCACTTTTTAGAACTTTTACCTTGGTCATAATTTTTGAACCGTTAGTACTAAGGCTTTCATTTTTAAAAGAAGTATTTCTTGTGGCAAGACCTTTCTTTGGATATCAACAATTTTGACCTTGATCTTAGAGATTGGCCCACTTAAAAAAAATTTAACCTTTACCATAGCTTTTGAAACGTTAGTACTATGGGCTTTCATATTTCACAGTTGTATTTCTTGCAAGAAGACCTTCAATTGGGTACAAACAATTATGACCTTTTGACCTTAACCTAAGAGTTAAACTTTCATCTGACTCTGAGAAACTTCAAACCTCGCCATAGTTGTCATACGGGAGCATCAGCGTTTCAGAAACGCGTCTTGTTTTAAAATGTGAATACTTGTGAACTTTTCGTATATTGTATTCGGATATTTGACCGGTAGACAATAAAAAAATTGCATCTCAGACTCTCAGCCAATAATGCACCGAAAGCAGGGGAGACAAATTTTACGCCCTGTCAGTCCGTATGTCTGTCCGCAAAAAACTTTAAAATTGTCCATAACTTTTGAGTGTGTGGGGCTATGGCTTTCATATTTTACAGTTAGCTAGATATAATTACGCCCCCGTAATCGAAGATTGGAGGGGTATGATGTAGCGCATGACGTGTCGCTTGGACTCCACTCATCTCCTTTGTGGGATATAAGTATATCTATGTTGAAAAACTCGTGAAACAGAAGTGATCATAAATCCCTACGGTCCTCTTTTTTCTTTCAGTTTATTGAAAACTGCTACAAGACTGCTTTGTGAACCTGTGGAGGGTTTGGGATAAATGGCAAAAACTGTTGCTTGCCAAGTTAAAAGAAATCATGTCCAATCTCGATCACAAGACAGTGTTCGAGTCGGATGAAATTATAAATAACACTTTTATTATAAAACATAAATTCTTTTTTGGTTTATTATTAATATAGCACAAAACGTTAACGATAAATGAAAATGTGGTTTAATCCATTAACAATGAAACTTTGCATTGATATCAGAAGTGACATATAAAGTATATCGCATTGAGTCTTCACATTGAAAATAAAACATAAAAATCAGTTCACTTAAAGTTCATTTGGTCGTTTTCGTTAAAATCTTTTATCAATACGTAATCTTTTAAAGCGCGTGGCATTGGCAGAGTCTCCACGCTTTCTGCTATTTTGTACCCGATCCGTTTCCGGATGCACTTCCGGCAAAGCTGCTGAAGAGAGGTAGTCGTCTGCATCTTCTTCCGCAGCCAGTTTACAACAAATTCTGCCTCTGGCACTAACCGTGGAGGGATATAGCTTGGGTGAAAATACATCCGGGCTCGATAGTCCACGTAACCATGCACTGCTAAAAGTCTGCAGATTGTGAAATGGCCCCTCTCTGAAGCAATTTGAAAAAGCGATTTGTAAACACCGTTAGTAAAATATTTCCCAGGCTGCTCTAGGTCGCAGTTATGAACAACCATGAGTCTGATAATCTCGATTTTGTTGCTGACAACCGCATCGTACGCGGCTGTTTCACTCTGGTGATTGTAAATATCATGCCGACTTCCGGCTTTCAGAAGTAGTTCCACTACATCTGTATAGTTCCGCTTTATCGCAATGTGCAAAGCTGTGTCTCCTGTCTTGAATTCTCGTCGATTTAAATCACAGTGAGCTTTTAAGAGTCTAGCCACAGCCTCCTTGTGGTTGTAGCACACTGCCTCCATTAAGGGCGTGCGTCCCCAGTAGTTTTGAACGTCAATCAAACTTCCCGCCGAAATAAGAATATCAATGACGTCAGCACACCCATTTCTGGAGGCATAATGCAGGGCCATGTCATAATTCCTGTCTGTTATATTCATATTGCAGTTAGCCCTGATCAGTCGGATGACGGCGTCGGTTTTATTGTTTCTCACGGCTTTCATTAAGGGGGTTTTTGACGTTATATCCTGGGTATTAACATTTACTCCGCGTCGAATCAGACGATCCAAAATCTGACAGTAGCCATCGTCCGCCGCGTAATGACAGGGAGAGTTGCTAAATGTGTCTTTAGCGTCTATTTTAGCACCCGCTCGGATGAGCAACAACATACAGGCCAGTTTGTGGCGCAACACGGCGAAGTGCAACGCCGTTCTACGTAACGTTGCTGTCGTTTTGTTGACGTCACACTTGGACTCGATTAGGTATTGTAACATGTAGGTGTACCCTCTGTACGCCGCTAAGTGAATCGGACACAGGTCCGCGTGGTTCTTCTTTCTTACCTCCACAAATTTGGCATTAAGATCTATTTTGTGTTGGGTCACAATCCTCTTCAGTAGCTGTAATTCGTTGTTAAGAACGGCATCGTAAAATTCGATACCCACCATCTGCGTTCTAAGTAACATTCTGGGATAATGTTATTGTCATCTGCAGCAAGCACCTGTCAACCTAACTCTCTGCCTTTTTGGCTTTCAATTTTGCCCCTTCTGTAACCACTTTTTTCTTACAAATCAGTCGTCATTGTTATCCAAGTATAATGTCTAAGTATAACATCATCTGAGATCAATACCCAGCTAGGTGTTAACAAGTAGTGGTTCGATAAGAACTCCCCGCCATTAATTATCACATGCAGCCTTATGGACCTACTACCTTAATGGCGTAATATAAATTTCCTTTCAATGAATAAATCTCTCATTCGGACTTTTTGTTCCAACATGGCGCCTGTCTAAAAATATAGCGCATCTTTACGTCTGAATTCTTAGTGACGTACAGAGCTGTGGATAAATTATACTAAATATATATATATCGCAGGCGATCGATATAGTTGCTGCTACTGTTGTGAAAACACGGCAAGAGGTTCCATACGGGGTAATTTTACATATACATACAAGCCTATAGTAATATACAATGATATATTGGGTGATGACTAATATAAAATATTGCAGACAATTGATGAAATGTCAAATAAGTCATAAAATCAGGTTGATATTCATGAGAATATTTCTTGTAATTCGGTTAATGACACTCTCTGCAAGGATTGATTTAATACTAGTAACTATTATACGCAAAAACTACATACATGTATACATATTTAATAAATATACGCTTTCGGTAAGTAAAAATTGTCGCACGATTTCGTGTAGTTTTCTTTTGAAAAAATGAATACGTGTTTGTTGTTTCTATTTTAATTTTTCATCTGGTATAATTTGTGGAAAAAACGCATACGTACATATGTATATGCGTGTTTGTGAATTTCGCTTTTTGAAATATTTTATTACACCTTGATATGAGTTGCATATAATAAAAATATACAGATAACTATCTTTATAAATTATACTCATAAAAGTGTTATCGATAATTTTTTGGCATACATGAAAATATGACTGAAATTAATTATTCTTTGTTTGCTTTTGCTCTATTTGTAGCGCAAATGTAGCGCATTTTTAACTGTTTATTATGTCAAGATCAGTTAATTAAACGTAATTAAATGACATACATGTAAATAAGATTATTAGCATCTGAATCTATAAAATGTTAATTGCTCTAAAATATACTTCATAATTATTTTATTGTAATGTTTTAGTACATGTACGAGGGTTGTTCGAAAAGTTCGTGGAAGATGTCAATCTTCGTTATATTACTCACTAGAAATTTAAACTAAGCGCAATATAATATGTAAAAATATTTGTTTTGTTGATGTGTGAAGATTCATACCATTCGATGTAACAAAAATCAATTTACTTCATTTTAAGGGGGCCGACTATAGTTTTATTGTGTGAAAACTACAGTAGCGAAACTCTTCATTTTTATACCATATATAACTTACATTAACTTCAGTGTACATGCAAAGTTTGGTGGAAATCTACCGTCCAGGTATTTTTGAGGGACCGTCTCAAGATACAGGTACATTTACTATAGGATTATATAGGAAAATGCCAATTTTTAGCACTTTAAATCAAATTATACAAATACTACAATAGACATTTTGTTCAAACTATAATATTTGATGAGTAATACTATATTATACAATATATGCAAGAAACACAAAATTCTACCGTCTTGTTACCAAAGGGGGCATCTCAAAATGCAAAAAATTAGCAAATATTCCTATTTTTTATAGAGTACTACAAAATATGACGTACACAATGAATTCACATGAAACATGATAAAAATATTTGACATTTTCTCAAATTTCTATGCTTTAAATTTCAAGAGCGTATGTTTATTACTTTTTCTTTCATAATATTTTGATTATCCCTTTCTTTAAGAGCTACAGATTATCATAACGACAAAAAGACACTGCAGCGACGTCAACCTACCTATCAATTGCAAATCCGGTTAAAAAATCAGTTATATCAAATTGTAATTACATTTTTATACCTATAATTTCTTAATTTTGTTTAATTTTAATAATTAAGCGAAAAAAGTTGCATTAAAACAGTAGATACGCTTCATTTTACTATGATGCGCGAAATATTGCGCAATGGAAAATGTAGTCGGCCCCCTTAAATTCAACATGTTTTGTACGCGCGGAGCACACGTAACGGCAAAGTAACGTCGAAACATAGCGTCAAGAATTTCTAAAAAATACTATCCCTACATATTTCACACAGTATAATCCAATACCCACTCATTGAATCCTTGTTCTAATACTTGACATTTCTTTTTTTAAGAATTGCTCTCGTTGTATAATTTCCTTAGTTAAGGTTTTGATTTTTTTTAGTACTTATATTAACCCTAGTTTCACAGGATACGTAACTCTAAAGCGCCCATGTCTTTCCTTGACTTTCTAACTTTTTAACATTTCTGTCACTGAAACACTGCCTATAGATACTATTTGTACATACATGCACATGTGACAACTGGCTTGTGACATATTTTCTTGATTCCTCAAATATTTTTAGAGTTTATTCAGGGATTTTCTTGGGAAAAACACCAAACTGCATCGTTATCTGCTGCTCCGTGACGTTAATTCTAAAACGTCATCGTTTTTGTCGTTTTCAATAAGGACTTCCTATCTTCTCAAGTTGATTTCTTTTCAACAAGGCAAAATATAAAGCCATTATTTGGTATACGAATCGATGTAACAATTCTTAATTTGGATTTTTAGGTTGTTTTTCGTTTTTGCTCCATTTTACAGAGAATACGACTACAGACATTATATAGTGTATTGTCTGTAACTTTCTGAATTTTGACCTGCTCCGCGATCCGATTTTTGCATTTTCAAAATCTGGATAGGTTTTGAATGAATCGTTATATTTTGGAAAAATTAAACCAAATCATTTGGATTTATTGTAAAAATATTTCCACCAAATTTGGATAACATATGACGTCAAATAAAAAAGGTATGACAGCTGTCCACGAACTTTTCGAACAACCCTCGTATGTAACCGCAGAGACCAGCTGACGTTACTAATTTTTCTTTTCAGTTATAAAAAAATATACCCCTACCTAATAATACATGTAGGCCACGGGGGCATATCTTTTATTAAAAGGAAGAAAAAGAAAAAAGAAATGTTAGGTGCCTGCGTATGTAACGCATAATTCATTTATATTCTTTATATATTTGTAAATAAACAAACAAACAAATAAATAAATAAATAAATAAATAAATAAATAAATAAATAAATAAATAAATAAATAATATTAATCATACTTTTTTCTGTAAGAAAAGGGAATTACATCTATAGAGTTTGAATAAAAGTATAAAAGTGGACTTAAATTAATTTAATGCTTTTCCAATTGAGGACATGTGCGTGCTTATAACTTATAATTTTATTCTGCCTGTCTTAGACTCGTTTTAATAAAGGTGTGACACAAACATTTCGCGCCAAATGTCACGTATACGAAAAAACTTTTCATTGCCATATTTGGAATTTTCTTAAACTATTTAATGGCCTTTCTTTATTTATACCCTCCCTCCCCCCCAGCTTGAATATGTTTCAGTAGTGTGGGGAGGTTGTTCAACGTTAGATTCTGAAAAATTAGAAAATTTACAACTACAAGCAGCCGGTACGTATTGTTACTGGTCTGACTCTATTAGCTTCTAGAGAGTCTTTATATTTCGAAACTGGCTGGGAGCCACTAAGTGATAGACGCAAGCTACATAGATTACATACCGTGTATAAGATTCATAATAATTTAGTTCCTGATTATCTCTGTGATATAATACCTGATTTACGTTTTGCAACGTGTCCACCTCTCTCAAAACTATAATATACCCATGTGTAGACTGCAAACTTATAAATCATCATTTGTACCAACTGTAGTTAACGAATGGAATTTATTAGTCCTATCGCTAGAAATAAGAAACTCGGGCTCACTATCTAACTTTAAAAGAACGATTGCACAAAAAATAGCAGTAGCTCCACCTTATTTCAGTTTTGGAAAAAATACGTAATATATACCACACATTGAGCAGACTTCGACATAACTGTGCATTAAATATTGATCTTTATAGGTGTAACATTATATATCAAGTCCATCATGTTCTTGTGGAAAAGTAGAAGACACTCACCATTATTTTTATGCGCCCGGATAGATAGATCCGGGGCATATATTGTTTTTGTCCTGTCTGTCTGTTTGTTTGTTTGTTTGTATGTATGTCTGTTTGTCTGCAAACTTTAACCTTCGCCATAACTTTTGAACCATGAAACATAGAGACTTCATATTTGGTACGCATACTCCACTTATAAGCTCTTTCAAATGACACTAAGGCCAATGGCCTTGTGACCTTGACTGTGATCTTTATGCTATAAATAGCTTTTCATCTGCAAACTTTAACCTTCGCCATAACTTTTGAACCATGAAAGATAGAGACTTTATATTTGGTATGCATACTCCACTAATAAAACCTTTTCAAATGACACCAAGGTCAATGACCTTGTGACCTTGACAGTGACCTGTATGTTAAAAATAGTTTTTTTTCGTTCCTTTGCCTAGCTGCAGATCTGTAGCTCTCCGAAAAAATATATTGATAGATCGGAGAACTACAGTGCCACCCATTGAAAAAAACTGTGTATTTATTGCGCACAAAATTTATTTGGTGTGCATACTCCACTAATGAAGTTCTTCAAATGACACCAAGGTCAATGACCTTGTGACCTTGACTTTCACTTATCTGCTGAAAATAGTTTTTTTAAAACTTTGTTGCCGCCGGGCGCATAGTGTTTCACAAACACATTTTGTTTTTATTATAATTATAGAAATATCATTGTCATTTCTTGAAAAAATAAATAATTTAAAAGCTGATGATTCATAAATTCACTCCTGTTACTATTAATTCATGCCTGATGATTAATGAATTTTTAAGTAAACTGTTTGTTTTCAGGGTTAGGCATGTTAAGGTTAGAGGGTCAAATTAATTTTACAGCTGTTAAGAACTGTATGCTAAATTTGTATTTATTTTGTCGAAGTAAAAAAAATGTTTGGTTGTTTACATTAACTTCTTCCCATTTTCAGAATTCGAAAAGATTTAGTGATTTATTTAATTTAGTCACTCACGTTAAAATAAATTAATTACGATCTTTAAAAATAAAATAACCCCCACCCCACCCCCCAAAAATATAAATAAAAAAAATGAATGAACAGTTTATCACTATCATGTTTGTACTATACTTGTTGAATTAAATATTGATTTCTTTAGTCAGGCAAGCTTTTTAGAAATATTCATTGCAACATTTTTAAGTACGACAGTACGGTACAAACCGGCATCGGGCACGGTATACCGAATACATGTCAACTTCCGGTATTCAAGGTGAGAGCTAAGAAACTAGAAAGAAGAGGAAAACTTTGCCATAATTATGGCGAGTTTGGGCGCGAGGTTACTAACATCAGGGAGCAGTTGTGCTAAAGGATTCCTCAAAGCACCGCTTCTTACTGCAGTTCTGCCAGGTTGCACTCAGGTTGCAAACTTGCGGTCGAAGAACGACCCGTTTCCATTGCCTCCCCGGGAGAAGCCTTTCAAACACAGATTTAATTGTTACTGGCAGCCTTTTGAAAGTAACATTCATCGTATGAATGAAAACTCTATCGTAATTATCGTTGATGGAAATATCGGAACAGGAAAGAAAGATTTGGCCAAGAAAATAGCAGAGGAATTTGATTTGCGGTATATTGAAGATGTTGACTATGACAAAATTTACATTTCAAGGGAATTATGGGGTCATTTTGACATGAGGGAAGTCAATGCTTGTGCCCCAAACCGTACAATGTTCAACAGCCTGGAAACATTTTGGGCAACCAAAAAGTTGGAGGACAACTCGCTGATTATGAAGACCCAATGGGAAATGTACTATTACAGATGGAACGTATATATCGATGCCCTGAAACACATAGTCAATACAGGTATGATAAAGTACTGTCAACCAACTTTTACGCGTGACAACTTTATTTTGCGATTTATCAGGGCTAAACATATATATTGATGCTCTGAAACACTTAGTAAATACAGGTATGACGACTGTCAAAGAACTTTTATTTGCGACAACTTACATTTCACGATTTACTGTGGCTAAACTAGGGTGAATTTTGGTAGCCTTTTTTGTACTGAAGAGCTCTAGAAACACACAAAAGATTTTACAAATGAAATTTAAAATACCCGATTGGCGACATGCAAACATTCACAATGCAGATGCTCACGTGAATAAAAGTTGGTTTACAGTATGGTTAAAATGAGCAGGTAATTCTGGTTGTCTATAATTGGGGCTTCATATTCAAAGGTCCCATCCTTTTCTCCAATTTTGCAAAGGCCAGTCTATTTTTCCATGTAATTTATCTTTAAGAACATATATTGAGCATGGTAAGATATATTATGATAACTGAACTTTATATTCATATTTTTCTGTACAGAAAGAAACAAAGGAATTTAGTCACACAATACGACTATTAAATGATTTTTTCCCCCCACATATTTATATGTATTTGTCAATTGAATTTGATATCCATTGTTGGAATCAGGATATACAATCTAATTAAAATTAGATCTTTGATCATGTTGATCTGATCCAGCTAGATCGCTACACAACTTTGTGTAGCAATCTAACTGGAGCAAATCAAAGATCTAATTTTAATAGATTGCAGGAAATAATGACAATAATATTTCATTGTGTTTTCTATTTCAAGGACAAGGAGTGGTCCTGTCTAGAAATTTATACAGTGACATAGCCTTCTCTTACGCCATGCTGAAAAAGAAACTGTACAATAAAAGAGGTAACCAAAAATATGTTTTAATCTTACTTCTGTTTAACATATATAGTTTTTGATAGGAAAATATGGGTAAGAGTAGATTTTTAATCAGTGTAATAAAGAATAAATGATGGGGATATATATACTGTAAAAATAGTAATGTCATGGGGGATAATTTTCATTGTTTTTTTTTTTGTTTTGTTTGTTGTTTTTTTTTTGGTAACTGATAAACAGCCCAAATTAATAATAAATTGTCCTGAAAAAATTGTAAAATTTTAAATGTGTAGGGTTAACAACTCAACACTTTAATTGTCAACCACAGACTGAATCTAATTCCCAGGAACAGACCCTTTTTTCCTCAAGTGATGAAAATAAGAACTAAAAAAAAGAATATTTGGCTGTTCAGCACTGTACAATACTCAGTAGACAGTTAAAAATTAACTCTAAAAGTGCCGCTAGTGGCTTAAGAAAGAGAATTGTGTTGGGGAATGTGAAAAAGTAGCTAAAATTGATTAAAATTGTATTAGAGGCATTTACATGATTCATAAAAAGTTTACGAACAGACATTTGATTATTTTTCTCTTAGAGGAAAATCTCCCTTGAAATACTCTTGTCTGAGAACTTTAATGAAACATGTGGAGATAACGACCAATTCCAGTACAAAAGTCCATAAAACAATACAAAATAGGAGCAGAGCAAAGACGGACCTCCAAAACATCAGAGGTGGGATCAGGTGCCATGCAGGAGTGAGCATCCCCAGGCCCTGCAGACCAGTCACTCATGCCATGTGCTCCTTTTCATGATCGGGAAATAACTGAAAAATTCTGATTAAAAAAAATTACTTAGACTGCACTAGTTTGTTGACGGTGTATTATTAGTGTTAAAATTTATTTTGTGGATGGTTTATTTTCAGAGTTAAAGCTGACATGAACTCTTAAAAAGCCATCATTTTTCATCTTTGTACGACTTACTACATTCCTGTACACCTTTGTCCGCCATATATCTTCGATTCCGCCATATTTAATTGAAAATTTTTGGTCACCTGTACCTGCTATATATAGCCTTGTACGATTGCTTCACTTGAGTGATTTTGTAGCCTGACTGTCGATATGTGCACATCTCCGATAACAAAGTTTTTAGAAATCCATAAACTGACCAAATACATGTTTGAAAAGTAAAAATTCAACAAAAAATAAAACTATACCGAGAATTAAATTATTTTTGAATGCATTTGCTGCAATATAGAAAATAAACTGACACGGAATACATACAAGTACACCAAACACCCATGCAGGTCGAGAAAACGCGCCAAACGCAGTGATAAAAAACATTTACCTGACTACTGCTATCGTTACAGGGATGTGCACATGTCGAAAGAATTATCCTATTTTACTTTTATTGAAAAATGCATCTCAGAAGTCATGTAATCCATTGCTAACTCAACAGTAAAAGATGCTTGGACACACGTGGCCCATGCCGATCATTTTATTTGGTAAGGGAAAATATCAAAGGTTGAAAGCTCAGTGGGGTACGTTGATTGAAAAAAAAATTGCAAGTAATTTTTTCAAAAATAACATTACTCTTGTCTGTACATGTTGTAATTAAAATTTACGATTAAGTACATGGTTTAACTTCAACAAATTCAAAAAAAAGCAGGCATTATCACGAATCATTCACCTTTTGAAGATATTTTCCCATGATATGGGGGGGGGGGTGTAATAAAACAGTCATGCATAACACTCTCATAAAATTAATGTAAGGAAAACGTCTGAAACAGATTGGATTTCTTTATGATCAATTATTTTCAAATAAATACTGTGTATTGGCTTTATTAGACCTAATATAATTTGATTTAAAGTTATTTATAATTTTATGCACTTTGAAAGAAAAAGTGACCACGTTCACATACCCCACACTCCCCCAAAAGTCGAAGTGCTGAAATTCCCAGAAAAAAAATAAAGGAATCGTAATTTCCTTGTAATATGCACATCTATACACATTGTGTCCTAAATATCTGCAAAGTTTGACGAAATTGTGTGCAGCAGTTTATGAGGAGTTGCGCTGACAAACTGCTCACCTCTATATTCAAGATATGGCCAAAATCTAAATGTAAAAGTGCGGAAATTCCCGAAAAATAAAGAATTCGAAATTTCCTGGTGATGTGCAAATCTACGTACACACACATTGTCTCCTATAAATATCTGCAAAGTTCGACAAAACTCTGTACAGTGGTTTATGAAAAGTTGCGCTGACCAAAAAAAAAAAAAAAAAAAAAAAAAAAGACTGACTGACGGGTCAAAAACATTATACCTCACGCGTGGGGTATAACAAACGAGTTTGATTCTTTGGTACAATGATAATGAAAATAGAATTTAATGTGAATTTTTCTAGGCATAAATAATTTATTTAATGATTATTAGAAAAAGCATATAGGAAGAGAGAGTAAACTCCTCGTGAGAATTCCACATTCTACCTAAAACTAGCTTTTTAAAAATTCTCTTGTCTGTTGTCCAAGTTCGACACATACGTTTGAGAGGGTATTCGAGAAGGTTCCCAATGTTCCCATTCCTGTGATGTATATTTCACGTTTATTATATCCCCCGCCTGAAAAGTGGGAGGTTATATAGTAATCGTTATGTCCGTTCGTCTGTCTGTTATGCTTTGGGGTACCCATCTCTTATCCGCAAATCCTCTTATACCACGTAGAGAAATTTAATGAAACTTTCAAAGAATCTTAAGTTTATTACGTTTTACCATTATACACCCCCTATTTTACTTTTTGATCTGACACGTATGAATTTAGCGGAATATGGACTTTGCCCTTATAACCATATGGGAGGCAGGTTTCTTTTTAGTGAGCTCATTGCTCATAATACATGTACGTCTAGTTTCTCTTTCAATTTGGGCGTTTGGGTTAATTTCCTGTCCAAAGTAAAATTATTATTCAATTTATGAAGTTTCGACATCTCGCCTGTAAAAAATCCTTGATCTGTTCTAAGGCATGATAAATGGTACAGCATAAAGTGCGTAGGATTTTATACCTTTGCCCCAACGGGTGGTTACAGACAGAAAGAGAGAGAGTTCAGTATACAAAAGAATAAATAATAATTATCCGTATTCAACCAGTGTCAAGTATCCCTACCCTAGCTTTTAAAATTATCTCCCAAATTCACCTACAGAAATTATTTATATTTATAAAAAAAAAAATACCTAGACTATCAGGCAGGGATACTGAAATCTCGAAATACTTCCTGTAACAACATAATTATAAAACAGTTACGGTACATTCCTCAAAATGCACATACTTTGTGGTCGGAGTGACACATTTTTAAAAAATCTCAAAACTGAATTCGGAAGAAATGTCTGTCTTCCAAGAATATTTAAATAACGGTCATGTCAATTATTTTTGTATCCCCCCCCCCCCCCCCCCCCCCCCCCCCCCCCGCCCGGTCCAAAAAATCAAATGCCTAAATGTCAATCTGAACAGGGGATGGCCTTTCTCCGTGTGTGTATGTGTTAAAAAATGTATAGATGTACACATAAGAATTTGTATTCTGGTAAATTGCTTTTAAGATTTGAAGTAAATTATTGCCGTACATCAAATTACTTGGTTTAGATTTGAGATTAGTACTAAAATAATCAGTTATAATTGACAAATGAATTTTGCGACGCAAACCAACTGCAGACTATATACATGACTTTGTATAGAACGTATATTATAGAACTACGTGTAGATAAACAATTCAAAATTATAGCTTATTAACATCATTTATAATACCCCCCCCCCCCCTTTCAGCCGCGCAAATACCAAATAACTTCTCTTTCCACTTTTGATATTTTCCCTGACCAAAATCTGATCAGCACGGACTAAGTGTATCGTCGTGCTGGTGTGTACGGAGTAATGACAGTGTGTTTACTATTGAGCTTTTATGGAGTTTATTTCTTTTTTGTGATGCATATTTCAATAAATGGAATTCAGGGTGAATATCACTTGACTTGTGCACATCTTCGAACCGATGCAGTAACCTTATTACCAGGTATGGGTACGTTTACAGCGTTCGAGGCGTTTTCTCGATTTGCATCAATTGCATAGGACCTGCAAATCAAAGACGTTGCTTGTTTTGTTCCATTCAAATGATATAATTTCAAAAATGTGTTTGCAAATTTTACTGCTTTTTATTTCATGTTTATTCTGCATAAATTGGCGCACTGTAAAAATACGTACTCATGCATCTAAATTTCTCTTCCAAACTTGCATTTTTTTTCTTTTGATTCAAATCAATAATCATTCAAAAATACGATTATTATGTTGTTTATTTTGTTTTTGAAATGTCTTGATCACCTCATGTGTTCTCATATGCTTTACCATCGGAGATGTGCACAAGTCGATACCCAATCCAAAAAATCATTCAAGTGTAACGAGCGCATTGGGGTATACATCGTTACAATGAGACAAGGTATCGGAAAGAAATATGGCGGAATACGGCTATAGTTGGTATGAAACAAGTCGTACATAGATGAAAATGTTGCGTTTTCAAGAATTCATGTCAGCTTTAAAATCTATTTTGTATGACTGTGTTTAGTGTTAAACTCTATTTTGTGAATGGTCTATTTTTAGTGTATGAGCAGTTTGAGGATTACGTGGAGGGTTCGTTTCATTATCTCTGGGCGCCACATCTCTGTATTTACCTTGATGCCACCCCAGCATACTGCATGAAGAAGATCAAAGAGAGGAAAGTGGTAAGATAATTAAAGTGACTTTTTTTTGGGGGGGGATCAGATACAAAAATTGTAGAGGGGCTACATTATTGCAGCTGTTTAACATGATGCCCCCTCCCCCTCCTTCTTCCACATATTTTTAAAAAGTCACCATCAAATAGAGAATTTTTTTTAGAAACAGCACAGTAATGAAACAAAACAAAAAAAAAAAAAGAAACAAAAGACAGGTCTGAAAACAATGGAGTATATTAACTGCACAGTAACTTGATAAAATCCATTATTTTAAGACCTGTCTTTTGTTTCGTTTAAAAAGTACTAAAATGTTTAATTGACCCTTGAATCATGAAATATCTGATACCTTGTGATTAATTTTTCAGCCGTTTGAGATGAACAGCCCTATACTAAATGAGGAATTCCTGGCACTCAATGCAGAAGGATATGAGAAGAAAGCATTACCAAAACTAGAGTAAGTTTCTGTCTTTTTACAAATTCTATACACCCTGATGTGGTGGATTTAGGTATACTATAGGTTTAAGGACACATGCATGGTGCGGTATTGAGAGCACCAGCTCTAGAGTATTTGCCAGGAGTAAGGAAATGATCCTTAACTCATGGGTTTGAATCCTACTGTGGATGTTTAAACCGGTTCTTCAGTTGATACCTTATGAATTGAAATCTCTATGATTTGCAGTAGGTGCTGGCAATGTGAGTGAAAACTTCTAAAAAAAACACATTAAACAAAAATAAATAAAGCACCTGGAATAGAACAGTAGATTTTTATGTTCCCCAAACGAAGTTGGGGAACATATTGTTTTTACTCTGTTTCTTATTAAGGTCTTCCGTTTCAGACGGAAGACCTTATAGTGATTCTACTGTTTCTTTTTATTATTATTATTATTTTTTTTTCCCCTTTTGAAATTTCTTTTTTTGACGATTTCTCAGAGATGACTGGACAGATTCTCATGAAATTTTCAGGGGTGATAGAAAATGAAAATATCTTTCAAATGTAGTTTTCAGTATTTCAGAATTCACTTCCGGTCGTCAAATATGTCCGATTTCCGTTTTTACGAAAGAGATCATGTCCGGACGATTTCTCAGGAACGGTAACAGATTAAGACACGAAACTTTAAGGAATAATAGATCATGACAAGTAGATTTGTGCAATATGTTTAAGTCCGTCCTCCGTTACTTCCGGTCGTCACAGGAAGTGGTCAAAGAAATCGAAAATTTCAACTTTTTCTTTTTTGAAACTTTTTTGCATCACGTTATAGCATTTTATTTGTAGTTTTGAAATATATCAGTATCACCGGAAACAAAAACGACAACTTCCGGTTATGAGAGAAAAACTGCATATTTTCAGTATTTTTCTTTCCCATAAATATTTTTTATATAGATAAAGTATTTATAATGATTTTTGGATATGTTATTCAGATTGCAAATGACTACAGTAACGTCAAATATCTTTGGAAAATTCACTTCCGGTCGCATGATTTCCTGTCCTCAAAATGAGAAGTTATCATAGCTAGATCTCGTAAACGATAAGAGATTAAGACACCAAACTTATATAAGTGTTAGATCTTGATAAGTAGGCAAATTCAGTTGGGATAAGACCGTCAGTCGTCACTTCCGGTCGTCACAGGAAGTGATCCAAAAAATCAAAATTTTTAACTTTTCTTTCATGAAACATTTTTTGCATCACATTATAACATCTTATTTGTATTTTTGAAAAATATCAGTCCCACCGGAAACTAAAACGACAACTTCCGGTTATAAGAGAAAAACTACATAATTTGTGTATTTTTCTTTCCCATAAATATTTTTTATACATAAAGTATTTGTAGTGATTTTTAGATATGTTATATAGACTGCTAATGTCTACAGTAACCTCAAATATCTTTGTAAACTTCACTTCCGGTCGCGTGATTTTCTGTCCTCAATATGAGAAGTTATCACAAAGAGATCTCGGAAACGGTAAGAGATGGAGACGCCAAACTTGAATGAGTAATAGATCTTGATAAGTAGGCAAAACCATAAGGGTTAAGATCGTTCGCCGTCATTTCCGGTCGTCACAGGAAGTGATCAAAGAAATCAGAAATTTCAGCTTTTCTTTTTGGAATACTTCTCGGCATCACATTATTGCATCTTATTGGTTGTTCTGATATATGTCCGTCCCACCAGAAACAAAAACGGCAACTTCCGGTTATGAGAGAAAAACTGCATAATTTGAGTTCCATACTATCCCATAAATATCTTTTATAGAAAGAGTATTTGAAATGATTTTAGAACATCTAATTCAGACTGCAAATGTCTAGAGTAACTACAAATATCTGTTAAAAATTGATTTCCGGTCTCATGATTTCCTATCCTCAACTGAGTAGTTAACATAGCCAGATCTTGGTTATGGTAACACATCAAGACACTTAACTTATAAGAATAATAAACTTTGACGAGTGAACAACAGATATAGGGATAAATGTCTCCGCCGTCACTTCCGGTCGTCACAGGATGTGATTTGAAAAATCGAAATTTCCACCTTTTTTCTTTCCAATTTTTTTTCATTACTTTATTGCATCTAATTAGTAGTTTTGAAATATGTCAGCGCCACCAAAAATAAATTAAAAGAAATAAAAACAACGAAAACTTCCAATTATAAGAAATAAAACAACACCAAAGGTCAAAAGGTCAAGGTCATTGGAAAAGTATTTAAATTGCTTATATATGCCACATGACCTTGACCTTTGAGTTTGATGTTTGACCTTGACCTTTGACCTTTGGCCCAAGAGTTATTTTTTTTATTAGCTCACCTGAGCCGAAGGCTCAAGTGAGCTTTTCTGATCACATTTTGTCCGTCGTCCGTCCGTCCGTCTGTCTGTCCGTCCGTCTGTCCGTCTGTCTGTCCGTCTGTAAACTTTTCACATTTTCGACTTCTTCTCAAGAACCACTGGGCCAATTTTGACCACACTTGGTACAAAGCATCCTTGGGTGAAGGGGAATTTAAATTGTTAAAATGAAGGAACATATCCCCTCGCAAGGGGAGATAATCAAGAAAAGAGAAAAATAGGGTTGGGTCATTAAAAAATCTTCTTCTCAAGAACCACTGGGCCAGAAAAGCTGAAACTTATGTGGAAGCATCCTGGTATAGTGTAGATTCTAAATTGTTCACATCATGACCCCCGGGGGAAGGGCGGGGCCACAATGGGGAATCCAAGTTTTACATAGAAATATATAGGAAAAATCTTTGAAAGTCTTCTTCTCAAGAACCACTAGGCCAGAAAAGCTGAAACTTATATGGGAGCATCCTGGTATAATGTAGATTCTAAATTGTTCAAATCATGACCCCCGGGGGAAGGGTGGGGCCACAATGGGGAATCAAAGTTTTATATAGAAATATATAGGAAAAATCTTTGAAAATCTTCTTCTCAAGAACCACTAGGCCAGAAAAGCTGAAACTTATGTGGAAGCATCCTGGTGTAGTGTAGATTCTAAATTGTTCAAATCATGACCCCCGGGGGAAGGGCGGGGCCACAATGGGGTATCAAAGTTTTACATAGAAATATATAGGAAAAATCTTTGAAAATCTTCTTCTCAAGAACCACTGGGCCAGAAAAGCTAAAACTTATGTGGAAGCATCCTGGTATAATGTAGATTCTAAATTGTTCAAATAATGATCCCCAGGGGAAGGGCGGGGTCACAATGGGGAATCAAAGTTTTATATAGAAATATATAGGAAAAATCTTTGAAAATCTTCTTCTCAAGAACCACTGGGCCAGAAAAAGTGAAGCTTATGTGGAAGCATCCTGGTATAGTGTAGATTCTAAATTGTTCACATCATGACCCCCGGGAGAAGGGCGGGGCCACAATGGGGAATCCAAGTTTTACATAGAAATATATAGGAAAAATCTTTGAAAGTCTTCTTCTCAAGAACCACTAGGCCAGAAAAGCTGAAACTTATATGGGAGCATCCTGGTATAATGTAGATTCTAAATTGTTCAAATCATGACCCCCGGGGGAAGGGTGGGGCCACAATGGGGAATCAAAGTTTTATATAGAAATCTATAGGAAAAATCTTTGAAACTCTTCTTCTCAAGAACCACTAGGCCAGTAAAGCTGAAACTTATGTGGAAGCATCCTGGTGTAGTGTAGATTCTAAATTGTTCAAATCATGACCCCCGGGGGAAGGGCGGGGCCACAATGGGGTATCAAAGTTTTACATAGAAATATATAGGAAAAATCTTTGAAAATCTTCTTCTCAAGAACCACTGGGCCAGAAAAGCTAAAACTTATGTGGAAGCATCCTGGTATAATGTAGATTCTAAATTGTTCAAATAATGACCCCCGGGGGAAGGGCGGGGTCACAATGGGGAATCAAAGTTTTATATAGAAATATATAGGAAAAATCTTTGAAAATCTTCTTCTCAAGAACCACTGGGCCAGAAAAAGTGAAGCTTATGTGGAAGCATCCTGGTATAGTGTAGATTCTTAATTGTTCACATCATGACCCTCGGGAGAAGGGCGGGGCCACAATGGGGAATCCAAGTTTTACATAGAAATATATAGGAAAAATCTTTGAAAGTCTTCTTCTCAAGAACCACTAGGCCAGAAAAGCTGAAACTTATATGGGAGCATCCTGGTATAATGTAGATGCTAAATTGTTCAAATCATGACCCCCGGGGGAAGGGTGGGACCACAATGGGGAATCAAAGTTTTATATAGAAATCTATAGGAAAAATCTTTGAAACTCTTCTTCTCAAGAACCACTAGGCCAGAAAAGCTGAAACTTATGTGGAAGCATCCTGGTGTAGTTTAGATTCTAAATTGTTCAAATCATGACCCCCGGGGGAAGGGCGGGGCCACAATGGGGTATCAAAGTTTTACATAGAAATATATAGGAAAAATCTTTGAAAATCTTCTTCTCAAGAACCTCTGGGCCAGAAAAGCTGAAACTTATGTGGAAGCATCCTGGTATAATGTAGATTCTAAATTGTTCAAATAATGACCCCCGGGGGAAGGGCGGGGCCACAATGGGGAATCAAAGTTTTATATAGAAATATATAGGAAAAATCTTTGAAAATCTTCTTCTCAAGAACCACTGGGCCAGAAAAAGTGAAGCTTATGTGGAAGCATTCTGGGGTAGTGTAAATTCTAAATTGTAGGAATCATGACCCCCGGGAGAAGGGCGGAGCCATTATAGGGGAAGAAAGTTTTACATAGAAATATATAGGAAAAATCTTTGAAAATCTTCTTCTCAGGAACCACTGGGCCAAAAATGCTGAAACATATGTGCCCATGGAAGGATCGTGGGGTAGTGTAGATTTCAAAATGTCTAAATTATGATCAGTGGGGTAGGGTGGGGATGCATTATGTATAACAAGGGGGAAATCTGGTAAAGAACAGAATGGTCAAAGCTTCTCAGGTGAGCGATGTGGCCCATGGGCCTCTTGTATTTAGCTTGATACAGCTTCAAGTGTAAAAGTCGAGTTTAAAAGGTTTTTGAATGACCTTTGACCTCGATAAATGACCTTGACCTTTGACCCCATTGACCCAAAGGTCACAATCAAGCTTGAGTCCGTGGGGATGTTTACATCTCTCACTTGAACAAATGCTTATATTGCCCCCCCTATTTTTTTCTTTTTTTTTTAAATCAATAGGAACCTAGAAAAATTTTCTACAGTTCAAACGACGACACAGATTGACATGAAATTTAAAGATTGCAGTAGAAGACACATCAAAGAAAGTGTCCTGAGTGTTTAACAGTGAGTCTCTGAAGTATATAATGAAATTCTAATGAGTATCGGCAACAACTACATTTCTGTCTGAAATCTAGGTGCTGATGAGCATGAAAACTAATCAAAGCTTGTATTGGGTAGTTCTTCACTTTTTGTCAATAGCATTCGATTCTCCTGCTCAAATACGAAATTTTAATACCAAGTATTCTTGATCTCCTTTGTATGTAGAGTTTATTTCAATTTTATTTACATTGAATATTAATTGAATGGATCTAAGAAATAGCGATTTTTCCCTACCAAATCAATTTCTACGCAATTTAGATAGCTTAGATAAATTGCAGTTACCTCCCTTTGAACGGCGTGGTGTTGAGAAAATGTCTATGACTCACTACTGCATGAGATGTTTTGACCTTTGACTTTGAGGAGTAGGTCAAGATCATTGGAAAACTAGAGAAATTGTCGATTTATATTTGACCTTGACCTTTGACCTTGACCTTTGACCCCTTACTCCAAAAGTAATAAAGAAATATTCATTACCTTTATCTAGATTCAGCTTCAAGAGTTAATCTCAAGTTTATCTCTCTCTCTTTTTTGGATGACCTTGACCTTGATAAATAAACCCCTATTGATCCAAAGGTCACAATCAAGTTTAATGTCGTTGAGGTATTTGCAACTCTTACTCTAACAAATGCTTATATCCTCCCCCCTCCTTTCTTGAAATAAAAAATCAACAGCAGTATAGAGAAAATGTCTACAAGTCAAACGACAAGTATATCGACATAAGATTCGGAGTAAAAGCAAGAAAAGACCTTAAAGAAAGTGTCCTGAGAGTTTTAAAGTGAGCCTCTAAAATATAATGAAATTCTAGTGAAAATCGGCAAAATCTGCATTTTTTTTTTCTGTCTGAGATTTTGTATTGCTGAGCATTAAAATTAATTAAAGCCCGTATTGGCTATTTCTGCAATTTTTGTTAATATCATTCGATTCTCCTGCTCTATTACGACATTTTAATACCAAGTACTCTTGCTTTCTTTAGTGTATGGAATTTATTTCAATTTTATTTGGATTTAATATTAATAGAATGAATCTTGATTTCATTTGAAATTTGTTTTTTTTTTCTAGAATAACACAATCCCAAGAAATAGCGACTTTCAGCATAGTAAAAAGAAATACACGTTTCTTCCCTGTGTTTCCCATCTAGAATTACATGTTTGGAATTTTATTTATGCTACTTACATTGAATTTCATGCCTATTTCGGTCAGGAATGTTAAAACCCGAACCCGATTCTCTGTTTTCCTTTTCCATAATTATAAACTGCCTTGCATCTCTCGCTCATGTTTCTCACATGCTCTTAAATAATTTATCGCCATCCATTTCAAACATAAAACAACTCAAATCGGATATTTTCAAACATCTCTTTAATACATGTATAATGCACATATAATGCAGGTACACATGGGACATTTCACAACGTTTTCACTTACGCTTCCGTCTTGATGCGCAGATCAAATGCATGTTATTCATATTATTAGGTATTTCGTAATTTTAATCAGACCCTACCCCTTACATCTTAACTCGAAAACAATCTCATTCAAGCTGATATATGCACCTAGGAGTGTGTTACAATGTTTTTAACGTGCTCTCTTTGCGTGATCAATGAAATCGTGGTTGTCCCCGAGTCGACTACAAACAATCCAGGAAGTCTGTTTAGGGTAAAATTATACCAACTGCGAGCCCGATCTAAAATCCTAGTAGAGAAATGACAATTTTGCTGTTTTATTTATTTTCTTGCTTTTTTTCTAATTTTTTCAGCCCAAATGATATTGAAATGCTTAAAAAGGTGGAAAGGCCGATAATTGTTCACTGAACAATTAGTCTACTAGTTTATTATATGTCTGTCTTTTTAGCTCACCTGAGCCGAAGGCTCAAGTGAGCTTTTCTGATCAAAATTTGTCCGTTGTCTGTCGTTGTCGTTGTCGTTGTTGTCGTTGTTGTCGTCGTAAACTTTTCACATTTTCATCTTCTTCTCAAGAACCACTGGGCCAATTTCAACCAAACTTGGTACAAAGTATCCTTGGGTGAAGGGGATTCAAGTTTGTTCAAATGAAGGGCCAGGCCCTTTTCCAAGGGGAGATAATTATGAATTAGGGAAAAATTAATGGCATTTTTAAAAAATCTTCTTCTCAAGAACCACTTAGCCAGGAAAGATGAAACTCATGTGGAAGCATCCTCAGGTAGTTTAGATTGAAGTTTGTTCAAATCATGACCCCTGGGGGTAGGGTGGGGCCACAATGGCTGATAAAAGTTAACATAGGAATATATAGGGAAAATCTTAAAAATCTTCTTCTCAAGAACCACTGGGCCAGGAAAGATGAAACTCATGTGGAATCATCCTCAGGTAGTGTAGATTCAAGTTTGTTTAAATCATGACCCCTGGGGGTAGGGTGGGGCCAAAATGGCCGATCAAAGTTTTACATAGGAATATATAGGGAAAATCTTTAAAAATCTTCTTCTCCAGAACCACTGGGCCAGTAAAGATGAAACTCATGTTGGATCATCCTCAGGTAGTGTAGATTCAAGTTTGTTCAAATCATGACCCCCGGGGGTAGGGTGGGGCCAAAATGGCCGACCCAAGTTTTACATGGGAATATATAGGAAAAATCTTTAAAAATCTTCTTCTCCAGAACAACAGGGCCAGGAAAGATGAAACTCATGTGGAATCATCCTCAGGTAGTGTAGATTCAAGTTTGTTCAAATCATGACCCCCGGGGGTAGGGTGGGGCCAAAATGGCCGACCCAAGTTTTACATAGGAATATTTAGGAAAAATCTTTAAAAATCTTCTTCTCCAGAACAACAGGGCCAGGAAAGATCAAACTCATGTGGAATCATCCTCAGGTAGTGTAGATTCAAGTTTGTTCAAATCATGACCCCCGGGGGTAGGGTGGGGCCAGAATGGCCGATCAAAGTTTTACATAGGAATATATAGGGAAAATGTTTAAAAATCTTCTTCTCAAGAACCACTGGGCCAGGAAAGATGAAACTCATGTGGAATCATCCTCAGGTAGTGTAGATTCAAGTTTGTTCAAATCATGACCCCCGGGGCTAGGGTGGGGCCAAAATGGCCGACCCAAGTTATACATAGGAATATATAGGAAAAATCTTTAAAAATCTTCTTCTCCAGAACAACAGGGCCAGGAAAGATCAAACTCATGTGGAATCATCCTTAGGTAGTGTAGATTCAAGTTTTTTCAAATCATGACCCCCGGGGTAGGGTGGGGCCAAAATGGCCGATCAAAGTTTTACATAGGAATATATAGGGAAAATCTTTAAAAATCTTCTTCTCAAGAACCACTGGGCCAGGAAAGATGAAACTCATGTGGAATCATCCTCAGGTAGTGTAGATTCAAGTTTGTTCAAATCATGACCCCCGGGGGTAGGGTGGGGCCAAAATGGCCGACCCAAGTTATACATAGGAATATATAGGAAAAATCTTTAAAAATCTTCTTCTCCAGAACCACTGGGCCAGGAAAGATGAAACTCATGTGGAATCATCCTTAGGTAGTGTAGATTCAAGTTTGTTCAAATCATGACCCCCGGGGGTAGGGTGGGGCCAAAATGGCCGACCCAAGTTTTACATAGGAATATATAGGAAAAATCTTTAAAAATCTTCTTCTCCAGAACAACAGGGCCAGGAAAGATCAAACTCATGTGGAATCATCCTCAGGTAGTGTAGATTCAAGTTAGTTCAAATCATGACCCCAGGGGGTAGGGTGGGGCCAAAATGGCCGATCAAAGTTTTACATAGGAATATATAGGGAAAATCTTTAAAAATCTTCTTCTCAAGAACCACTGGGCCAGGAAAGATGAAACTCATGTGGAATCATCCTCAGGTAGTGTAGATTCAAGTTTGTTCAAATCATGACCCCCGGGGGTAGGGTGGGGCCAAAATGGCCGATCAAAGTTTTACATAGGAATATATAGGGAAAATCTTTAAAAATCTTCTTCTCAAGAACCACTGGGCCAGGAAAGATGAAACTCATGTGGAATCATCCTCAGGTAGTGTAGATTCAAGTTTGTTTAAATCATGACCCCCGGGGGTAGGGTGGGGCCAAAATGGCCGATCAAAGTTTTACATAGGAATATATAGGGAAAATCTTTAAAAATCTTCTTCTCAAGAACCTTTGGGTCAGTAAAGATGAAACTCATGTGCGATCATCCTCAGGTAGTGTAGATTCAAGTTTGTTCAAATCATGACCCCCGGGGGTAGGGTGGGGCCAAAATGGCCGACCCTAGTTTTAAATAGGAATATATAGGAAAAATCTTTAAAAATCTTCTTCTCCAGAACCACTGGGCCAGGAAAGATGAAACTCATGTGGAATCATTCTCAGGTAGTGTAGATTCAAGTTTGTTCAAATCATGACCCCCAGGGCAAGGGTGGGGCCAAAATGGCCGACCCAATTTTTACATAGGAATATATAGGAAAAATCTTTAAAAATCTTCTTCTCAAGAACCACTGGGCCAGGAAAGATGAAACTCATGTGGAATCATCCTCAGGTAGTGTAGATTCAAGTTTGTTCAAATCATGACCCCCACGGCTAGGGTGGGGCCAAAATGGCCGACCCAAGTTTTACATAGGAATATATAGGAAATATCTTTAAAAATCTTCTTCTCAATTACCACTGGGCCAGGAAAGATGAAACTCAGGTGGAATCATCCTCAGGTAGTGTAGATTCAAGTTTGTTCAAATCATGACTCCCTGGGCTAGGGTGGGGCCAAAATGGCCGACCCAAGTTTTACATAGGGATATATAGGGAAACCTTTTAAAATCTTCTTTTCAAGTACTTCAAAGCTATGATTAGTGATATTTATATGGAATCATCCTCAGGTAGTGTAGATTCTAGTTTGTTCATATGATGAATGCCTGGAGGGGGGGGGGGGAGTAAATTCAAGCCCGATGTGCTCAGGTGAGCGCTGTGGCCCCTGGGCCTCTTGTTTAAAATAGAAAAAAAAATCCTGCATACAGATAAATAGAGGAAAACGGAAGACCTTCTTTGTTGCTGTAGCAACAAGAGTTTCTAGTTATTATTATTATTTTTTTTCTTCTTCCTGGGAAAATCTTTTCCGCGAGTGATCTTGTAAACTGCACATCCAACTAAGGTGAAACCTTTTTAGGGTCAGTAGGCATGTTATGTAGATTTGCGGAACGAAGGTCATTTTGCGCGCACGTGCTTGCAAGAGCGTGCACATGCAACACGTGAAATGACCAATATAATAGATATAGCCGTAACTTTTCTATTTTTTTTATTAAATGCTTTGAAACTCAACGCCAGATATGTCCAATATAATTGATATAGATGTAACTATTTAAATTTTTGATGGAATGTTTTGAAACTTATAATATAAGGATATAATTATGAGAAGCATAGACTAGAGGACATGGTCAAAATAGCAAGATCTCAAGCGCATGCACGTGTACCTCGCTCTGATTGGCTGAAACTAAAGTCTCAATATCTTTCTTGTTTTTCGACAAAATCCTTTGAAATTTTGAACATTGTTATACTTTATGAAGATCTACAGCATGGTATATAAGAATTATCATGAAAAGCCTGCGCATGAATGATTGCTGCAATCTGATTGGCTGAAAATTTAAATGTCTTTAACTTTTTTAGTTTTCTATGAAACGGGATAAAATTTAGAATATGATAGGTATAATGATTCCTACATAATGGTACTATCAAAATTGAATACACGAACAGACATTCATGCACGTGCACGCGCGAAATACGCAAAATGCCATTTTTGTCTCGCCTGCGACGAATGTCGCGAAGCGAGACATAGCGACCATAGATTCCGTCGTCGTCGTCGTCGGCGTCCAACTTTTGGTTAACCCAAATGTCAAAGTTTTATAAACTGCAATAACTTTCTCAAATTTTATTCAAGTATCTTGAAATTTGGACACAATATTCAGTATGGATAAAAATTTATATCCCAAGTATGATTTTGAAAAAAAAAATTCAAATTTTTCCGTATTTTTTCCTTAAGTTGGACTTAGTTTTTTCATGATAATTTATGGTGAAGACCTATATTCCAGCAACTATAAGTTATAGGGATATGATAATTAGTCAGTGGATACATCATGGGTAACCACAAACGTCAGTACCAGAATTAGGTCATCTTGACCTACATTTTTCTGCATGAGTGACTTTGGTTAAATTTTTGGTGGAGGTCCATATCTCAGCATCTATAACTTATAATGGCATGATGATTTGTCATTGTACAGGTTATAAGTAACCAACAACATCAGTACCAGAATTAGGTCATTTTGACCTACATTTTTCTGCATGAATGACTTTGGTTAAATTGATAATGGAGGTTCATATTTCAGCAGCGAGAACCAGAGCGGCATGATAGTTAGTCAGTGGATACATCATGGGTAACCACAAGGCCTGTACCAGAATTAGGTCATCTCGACCTACATTTTTCCGCATGAGTGACTTTGCATAAATTTATGGTGGAGGTCCATATCTCAGCAACTATAACTTATAGTGGCATGATAATTTGTCAGTGGATACTATGGGTAACCACAAACGCCTGTACCAAAATTGGTCATCTTGACCTACTTTTTTGCATGAGTGACTTTGCATAAATTTATGGTGGAGGTCCATACCCACAACTATAACTTATAGTGGCATGATAATTTGTCAGTCTCCAACATCATTAAAAAAACCAACAATATCAGTCCCAAAAATTAGGTAATCTTCACCTACATTTTCTGCATGAATGACTTGATACATATACAGTGGATTTGATTTCAAAATGCAAGTTCAAATTATTGCGACTCATAACACGTTGCAATATTCGCAATAATAAAAACATCACAATAATTTGTGAATTTACGGGGGTATATGTATATATATATAAATGCCAATATAATGGGCCAAGGGATTAGATTTTAAAGTCAGCTGTTCCATTTCTTTATTATTGTATTTTTGAGTTATTCCTTCTGAAATGTCAATAAAAACTTCAGTTTATCAAACAAATTATTTCTTACTAACCACAGCGACACAGGCGAGACACAGGGTTGCGGGCAACCCTTCGTACTTTTTTTTTAAAAAAAACATTAAAATATATATTTTAAAGAAATTTTTTTTATTTATTTTTGATATATAGATATGTTAATTGTTTAGACAACATGCCGTGATCATCTTGCATGTACATGCACGTGCGTGCACGTACAATGCGTTAAATGACATATAGTTGATATCATTGTAGCTTTTATTATTCTTTGATAAAATCCTTCGATACTTTTAAATTTTTTTTAAAGTTTTAAAGGAATTGGGGCCAAAAAAGGGGTTTGGGGAGCGTTTGGGGGCATCTGTAACCCGGGCCCCGTTCAAAATTTTTCCCGGGTAAATGATTGCTTTACACAAAACCCTACAAATTACACAAAAACCATAAAAGGGTGACTTTCATAATATAGTTTTTCAAACGTAAAAAGAAGGAGGAAGAAGGAAAAAAAAAAGTTTTTCAATGGAGGCATATTTGGATGCAAAACAGAAAAAAAAAACTATTTAAGTCCTTTTTTGTCTAGTGTGGATTAAAGTTTTGAAAAATTTCTTTTTCGTTATTGGAAATTTTTTAATTTTAAAAATTTTAATATGCATGTACGAGGGTTGATCCAAAAGTTCGTGGGGAAATTTTTTCATATTTTATTTATTTATAAGTGAAATTGGTTGAAAATTACAAATGAAAATATAGGCACTTGTTGAATATTTTTAAAAAAAAAAATATTTTAAATATTTCTGATAGTAACTCTATGACAGTTGCCATAGAAACGGATGTTTGGAAATGCGGGGAAACATCAATGCGTTTTTTTTCATTTTAATTCTTTATACTTGAAATGAGAAGAAAACACCGTATGTGTTATAGAAAATGAATATGTCGTTATTACAATTGCTTGATCTTTTATAAACCTTTTTTTTAAAGTTTTACCAATTTTGCTGCATATTTAGTTTATTAATTGATAATTTATTGTTCAAAACTGTAGGTTTTTAGACTACCCTCAAATTTCGGTAAAGTCATACATTTTGTAAAATTCCCGGATCACTGTATCTTTAAAAACTTATATTATTGACATAGGCTAGGGAAAAATGCATTTGATTACTGGTTTCCCAGTTGTGTAAGAAATTTAAGGAAAATTGGAAATTTTTTTAGACATTGCATAAAGGTGTGGCTCCCTTTTTAGGGTTCTTTTAAATGTTTATCCCCCTTGACAATTTTAAAAGCGTTAATGGACGTTGTCGGCTGATGTACTGTTCCAAACATTGCTACTGAAACTGGAAACATCATATGGAAAGATGGGGAGTATTTTATATATGAGTGAAAAATGAATATATTGGGGGGCAAAAGGGAAACCCCGGCCTTTTGTAAAAAAAAAATTAAAAAAGGGGAGCATTTTGTAGAATTAAGTATTCAAATTTTGGGCATTAGGGTGAGATGCTTCTATAATGTGACGTGACATGTCTAATTTGACGTAACTGAAATTTCCCCCAATTTTTACAACTATTCATTTTCAGAAAGCTTGGGGTTACCTTATTGGTAATTGGAACATGGTGAATTTTCCAATATTGTTACATTATGACTCTTTATTATGATATGCCTATTGTTTGCTTTCATCAAAAACAAAAATAAAATTTTAGGGAAAAAAATTCCACGAACTTTTGGATCAACCCTCGTACATGATATACTACTACAGCATTATTTTTAAGATTGCAAAGTCATTTTATAGAATCTCTTTTAAATTTTTTTTCAGACCATTCTCAGAAATAATGGTTCTAGATGCTGATAATCTGCCAGACTTTGACTTGGTGAGTCATTCATTGAAACCTTAATTTAAAAAAAATATTGTTGCCTCTTATTCCCACTATTACTATGCTCCCAAGATCAAAGATTATAGAAAATTGTTTTCAGCTCAGTTGACCAGGATTTGGAAAATTGTAAAGTGCTTGTTGTCTATTTGATCATTTTCTTAAAACCCAAAAATTTAAAAAGTCCTTTGTCCTAAGATTTTGCCTTCTTTTGTCTGTAACTTTAAAGACATACCTAATACCCGTAAACCTACTTTATTCGCGGCGATTTATTTCCTAAATTTTTAAGAGATAAACTAGTTAGCGACGATTAATTTTTTGCGATCCCAAAACCTTTTTGGTTGTTGTTAATAGACACATACACTTTAAGGACGGGTTCGCGGCCCAAATTCGCGATGGGGAGGCTCTCCCCGAACTTTTGCGAAAATTTCTCTCGCACAAAAAAAAAAGGGGTTTCAGTGTTTTTATACAGAATTGTAAATAAACAGTATTTTTTTTTCTGGAGCAGGTCTATTTCCCGAATAACTGTACACCCACAAGAAACAGTTGTACACAGAACATGCATAGACGCAATGTATCGAGTAATAGATTTGCTTATTAGGAAATACAGCATGCAATGTGTTTAGACTATTTTTATATGACTCATTGTTGGGCAGCCCACTCTCTCATGATTAATGTTCAAGAAGGAGTAAAAGAAGTGGGATAACATGTTTTCTGACATCTGTTTGTAACACCCTCACATTGTCTCTGTTCTTGACCATTTAAAGTGATCAAATACATGTACTTGAAATTTAATCTATTACACATCGTCCAAACCCACATGTTTTCTCTCCATTACATAAATCAGCAAAACCTACGGGTTTCTCTCTGTTACACTACATTCATTACGTCGGATTGAATATCTGTAAGGGAGAAAAAATTTTTTATTCCACGATTTTAGTCTATTCAATTAGGGAATGTTTTTACCTTTTATATTATTGGTTTAATCAAAAAACTTTCACGGGGGAATTTATGGCCGTACGCTTAATAAAAAATGTCCTACTAAACTGTGTGATTCACACACCAATGATTAAAACTAAACTGAAAAACATTCTTTATATTTACATTTTACATGTTTGGAAGCAACTAAAATATTCTAAATATTTGAAGTTTTCGCTGCACTATATTGTTGCGCTTTTACTAATGTCGCTGCAGCCTCATTGTGACGTCATGTTAACGCACGTTCCCCGGGTTATATTTCTGCATATAGTATACATGAAAATGGTATTCAAATCAATTTCACAGTTGGCTTAGTAGTAAAAAACAACGAATGTAAATATTTTAAAATGAAATGAACCCATGTATGCCTAAAAGCATGAGGCTCTTTCACTAAATTCTTTATCTGTGATCTGTTTGTTTATTCTTAATTGTAGAAGAGCTGGAGAAGATAGACTTTAACCCGTTTAAGGACACGCTACTGAGAGATGATAAATTCTTACACTGGAGGCACGTTCACGAGAGGAGCTGGGCAGATTGGAGGCGATGGTACGTAACCAGTACTATAGAGGTACTGTTATCTGTGTGTGAATAATTTACTCCATGTACGTAAGGCCATAAAAAGTTAATTTCTTGGTTCTCAGGCCCTCCCTATCTCTTCCAAGGGTCCCTATTGACCCTTTTTATTGCTAAATCAATAAAATTAAAACAACAAATCACCTCCCTCATCATTTTTTGAGGTTTTGTACAAAGTAAAAAGCAGCCTCATCAGGATTTGGGGGCAATAAAAAAGAGAAAAAAAGCCTTTCTCCCTCATCATATTTTTTGAAAAAAGGCCTGAGAACCAAGAAATTAATTTTCCATGGCCTAAATCTATGTTCTTGAGAGAAGATGGGAAAAGTGGAGCAATGGTATGTAGCTTTACTAGTACTGCTAAATTCAGTGACAAGATATGATCGAGTTGTGTTAGGGTAATGCTAAGTTTTGGATGCACCGTATGGAAATTTAAAGGTTGTACTGTATACAGGGTTATTTTCCCCCCCAAGGTATTTTCGCCCTTTTACACTTGCAAACAATTTTGCCCCCATTTTAGATTTGCCCAGTCATGTTTTTTTTAAGAAAATTATAATTATGCAGTCCTTGAATTCGCCCCACATTAAATTCACTCAAATGGGGGTAGGGTGAAAATAAAACGGGGGCGAAATTTTTCCTGCATACAGTAATCATTGTAATTATTCTTAAGATTACCATATACGCTGTATATGTTTGATGTATCTTCAGATTCTTACCATATGTCTGGTGGCTCTTTAATTTGCATGGTACATTCACATATTTTTGTGGGGTAAAATTTTTGAGGTTTGAAGAAAAAAATATTGGTTTGTGGGGTATTTGATTTTGTGGTTTGAGAAAGTTTTAATGCATATGAAAGCTAACATTATGTGGTGGATATAAATTGTTGGGTTTCTCCATACCTCGAAAACAACGAAAATTAAACCTCCATGAAAATTGGTGATTTCACAGTACTTTCTTTCCCAGTTGACCAAATTCCATAATAACAGTACTTGATCACCTTGTCTGTTTTTTTTGTATTGATATAAAGTTTTTTTTCACAGAACAGAAAATATGTGATTTCTGAAATTCAATTAATTTTTTTGGGGGACCATCCAGCGCGTGACTTTACAATCGTCATCCTAAAAGTGGAGACATCCCTAGATCCAGTTTACACCCGAATCCTTTGTGTTTAACGATTTTTCAGAGTGAGTAAACTTAGTTTACTATATTACAATGTATAGTACATTGTACACATGAATGTGCACATTTTAGTGCCTTTTCTGCTGTCTTTTTAAAGGGGGGTCACTGCTGAAATATAAACTTAGGTTGATGTGCCAAAACTACTTTATGTGGCCCATTTTTTTTACGACAAATTATAATTATTTTACAATGATTTTGATAGTTTTTTAAATGAGAGAATAAATCGACCCTTTGAAAAGTTTCAATAGAACATCATTACAGATGGGGAAATTTCTCGCCCCTGGGTCTAACCCACTTCTGAAAATAGGCCAACATGCTGAAAACATGTAAATTATGATAATCTAACATGACACATTCATGAAACATTTCTTATTGTTCTTCATAATTAAAAATTAAATATATCTTCAAATATTTTTTTTGTCTAAAAATTTAATTTTTCATTCCCACGAGGAGGGATAATACTTCTACACCGAGCCTCAGGGGAAAGGGGGGATTCCCTGGAGCAGTAAAAAGGTTCCTATTGGATAAAAAATAGTGGAGGAGTGAACATAAAAGGACTGAAATGACTGGAATGCTTCTAACTCATTGTTTTATGTGTATTGATTTAAGTGCTTGACTGTTAAAATAAAATAAATATTAAAACAGATCATCTTTGTTCATTTAACACATACATTTGATAATTTGGGTTTTTTTTTTTTTGGTGAGGGGCATATAAACTGCATATAAGCAAACTAAAAAGGAAGGATTAGTTTATAAGCCCACATTTAGGTTACATGTAACAGATCACTTATGTATTTGTCACAAGGTAGCTTCCTGGGGTACTATTATATCTAAATTTTCTTATGGTTCAAAGTTATGGTGAAGGTCACAGTCAAGGTCACAAGGTCATTGAACTTGGTGTCATTTGAAAGAGCTGAACTAGTGGAGTAAGTGCATACCAAATATGAAGTCTCTATCTCTAATGGTTCGAAAGTTATGGCGAAGGTTAAAGTTGACAACAGACAGACAAACAGACAGACAGGACAAAATATGCGCCCTCGATCTATCAATCCGGGCACATAAAAATTCTTTTTTTTAAAGCCAAGAAACCTGTGTGAAAGCTTCCTGAGATGCTGTAAAATTTAAAAAAGGTTAACTATTTCGTGTATCTCGTACATGTATACTGGCCCCTTAAATAAGATATCATTGCAGTGCAATGCATCTCATTGTTTGCTTGACGCACTGCTAGTACTTAGAACATACTTGGTGAAGGTCATTTTTTTATGTTAAACATTAAAATAAATATGAACTTTCCTGTTTAACTGATAAGTGCACAGCTTGAGCTCAATCAAACTAACCACCAAATTACTTTGTAGAAAAATCAAAGGCGCTTTTCAGTACTGCTTAGCCAGTTAGCAGTACTTTTGGATTTTAATTTCAATTTTACATTTTGTTGTTTTTAGCTCTACTGGTCAGAGACCAGAAGAGCTTATGCGATGGTAATGCGTCCGGGTCCCTCCGTCTGTCCGTTTTCTGTCCGTCTGTCTGTAAACAATTTTTAAAATGCTACTCCTCCTACAGTTTTGGTTTATTTATTTAAAGGCACACAAGTAGACTACACTAAGATACATAATTCTATGTATCGGTTTTTGATTTTGATGAACGGTGTTGCCGTGGTTACTAAAAATAGAAATTTCTGTGATATTCTTTCAAAACGCTACTCCTCCTACAGTTTTGGGATTTTAGTATAACTTGGACACAAGTTGACTACACTAAAAACATAATTCTGTGTATCGGTTTTATTTTGATGACGGTTTGCCTGGGTTTAAAAATAAAAATTTTTGTGAAATTCTTTTAAAATGCTACTCCTCCTACAGTTTTGGTTTGATTTCATTATAACTTGGCACACAAGTTGACTACACTAAGATACATAATTCTGTGTATCGCTTTTTGATTTCGATGAATGGTGTTGCCGTGGTTACTAAAAATAGAAATTTCTGTGAAATTCTTTAAAATGCTACTCCTCCTACAGTTTTGGTTTGATTTCATTATAACTTGGCACACAAGTAGACTACACTAAGATACATAATTCTATTTATCGGTTTTCAATTTTGATGAACGGTGTTGCCGTGGTTACAAAAAATAAAATATCTGAAAAATTGTTTAAAAATGCTACTCCTCCTACAGTTTTGGTCTGATTTCAATATAACTTGGCACATAAGTAGAATACACTAAAAACATAATTCTGTGATTAAATTTTAATTTTGATGAAGGGTGTTGCCGTGGTTACTAAAAATAGAAATGTCTGTAAAATTTTTTCAAAATGCTATTCCTCCTACGTTTTGGTCTGATTTCAGTATAACTTGGCACACAAGTAGACTACACTAAGAACATAAAGAGACTTTATCAACGATCATTATTCTATTTATTTCAAATCCCAGCTGCTTAAGTACTTTTCTCTTCCTTTGCTATAAGTTCAAACCAGTAGAGCTTCAGTCTCGACAGAGACTTCTGGTTAGTGAGATAAATTCGCTTTTCTTGTATGACCAAATTGTGACTTTGTTCATATGTGAGTGACTCTCTAGTCTTATATCTACGTGTACATTATCTTGTAATCCGTTAGTATTACCTGAACATTTGCATAATCTTTTTGTCTACATTGTTCAAAGGGGCCTAATTTGATTATCTAACTTTGTAAAAACATATACTATACAAATTTTGGAACTTTCAATTATGTTCATGATGAATGGTGTTGTCGTGGATACTAAAATAGAAATTTCTGTGAAATACATGTACTTTCAAAACGCTACTCCTCCTAAAGTTTTGGTCTGATTTCAGTATAATTTGGCACACACGTAGACTAGGCTATGATACATAATTCTAAGATACATAATACATTGAACACGATACATGTAGTAGAATTATTACAGTTGTAAATATTTATGCACTGAATACTGAAAATTGTAGGGTTTTTTTTAAGCAAAATGTCTAACTGGATTTCAAAATACTGTATGAATGACGAAAATATTATTCTACTCCTCCTACAGTTTGTCTGATTTTAATATACATGTAACTTGGCACACAAATAGACTAAGATACATAATTCTGTGTGTCAGTTTATGTTTTCAATGAATGGTGTTGCCGTGATTACTAAAAAATAGAAATTTTTGTAAAATACTTAAAAAATTCTACTCCAAATACAGTTTTAGTCTGATTATATAGTATTATGTGGCATACAAGTAGTCTACACTGAGAAACATAATTGTCTTTATCGTTTTTTTATGAATGATGTTGCCATGGTAACTAAAATTCAAAATTCTGTAAAATTTTATTGAAAGGTACTCCTACAGTTGAGGTCTTCTTGCAATCTTGCCACAAAAAGAGACTTAATCAAGGATCATTATTCTATTTATTGCTTTTGTAGTTTTTTATCCCAACTGCTACTTTTGCCTCCCTTTGTTTAAAGTACAAACCAGTAGAGCTACAGTCTCGACAGAGACTTCTGGTTTATATAAGCTTACTTGCATAGAATTGCCCATACCCAGCTTTAACTCATATGCATTAGTCTTTTAATCAGTGAAATCAAAACTGCAGTAAATAAATACATATATAAGTATTTTATTTGTCAACCGTTTTCGAATATGACCATATATAACTCTACTTTATATTTTTCACCTCTTTAACAGTCACACTGTTTAACTCTTTCACATGTTTCTGCATCCGGTAAGCCCAAAAGAAATCTTGGTTGAAATAGTTTGCTGGCCACGCCCGCACTCCTCCTGCACAGTTGTACACGTTTTCACAGTTCGGTACAAAGCGATGGAGAGCGACGTTCATAAGCAACTGAAGTTTATCCTGGAAAGAGTCTTCTGCCTTCCTTTTCTGAAGTCTGTACGTGTTACAGTTTTGTTTAAGCCTTCTCATGCAGTATCTTCTGCCTGCCGCTACATAGTTTGAATGATTTTGAAGTTCGCTGGCGGTGAGGATTTTGAGCACTTGTTCGTGACTTTTCTTCCTAATCACATTACCGTTACATCTATGATATTTTAAAATCAAACCATTGATTGTGAAAATATTCAAATAAATAAGTCTATAGTATGGAGGTGTCAAATACAATGACAAAATGAAAAACATCAAAATGATGTAATAAAACACAGCCTCTTCTTGGAAATACTGTCTCGATAACAATATTTCCCGAAGAATGGCAAATTTTTTCTCCCATCTGGAAATATCCGAAATGTAATCAAGAATTTCGGAATTTTCACTTTCCTCCTGTTCTTCCGCGTTACTTTGAGAGTTACTTCCCTTCGGTACCATAGGGTCCTCAAGAGTCCCTATAGATGAGTCTCTTGATTTCGAAGAAGAAAGGGTTGACTTTTCATTTCCCAGAAACCCTAACGATTCATTTCCTCTCAGTTCTGAAAGTGACGGAGATGACTGTTTATAACTGGATGAACTAAATGAAGTCTTGATGGGATTTCCAGTGAACGCTGGTGGATTCTGAGCAGATGCTTCACCTGTTTTGCTATTTAACAAGTGTGAAGGGATGCCTATCAGCACCCGGAACGATACAGATTGGATGTCGATGAGCTTGTGTATCACTATCTCTTCTCCTTTACATCTGTAGAGAGCTAGGTCCTTGTATGGGTAATCCAAAAGTTTGCCAGGTAAACCTGTTTCCGATTCCTTGAGATCATTTAACACCTTTAAAAAAAATGCATATTGTACATAGTACCGGTACTCATATTTTAAAACAAAGATGACATAGCAAATATCCTTTGGAATTTTTTTTTTCATCCTAATGAAACACAAGGATAATATTGGGAATAACACATTAAAGTACTATCATGGTACGTGTAGCTTCTAAGTACACATTTCACAATCAAGTAGTTTTTAAGTATGCCAAATAGAATTTTGGCAAACTTTATATTGCACGTTTAATATAACGAGAAAAAGGAGGCTCTTTTATATTTCATTGGTTATTTACCTGGAGAAGTTAAAATTGTAAAATTAGAAAAGCTTACTGATAAATATCTTTAATTAAATTTTTATTTTATTTTTCACAACGTAAAACCCATTTTCCTTGAGTAAATACAGTAAAACTTGTCTAATCTGCACACCACTTGTACCAAAGAAACCAATCAGATTAAACAACATTTCAGATTATACAACTTTTAACCAAATGAATTTACTAAAAAACTTAAAATTCACATCATATTACTATTAGGCATGATTATGGATTAGACAAGTTTCACAGTAATGATCTTACTTCTTCCAGAAGGATCCTTGTTTCTGCTGGGATCTGATCCGAGTCTTCATCATTCATTAAGCCGTATCGCTTCTTTATCAGACTTTGGATGAATGACTTTGGAATGAAGAAAGATCCAAGAAAAATAGCAGGCATCACATAGAAAAATGGCCATCCCTGAAATAATTAACAGATAATACACTACAGTTGATCTATCTTAAACTGTACCCATACCTCAAATAAACCATGAATGGACATGTCAAAGTCTCTAAATTATCCTTTGCAGGGAAATATAAGCTCTCTCTCTTATATATAAATGATTTAAGCTGAACACAATTCGTACAAGGAATGTGTCCACCATTTTTTTTTGGTTCTG